>NC_134014.1:33248346-33848346 GCF_040712315.1 Castanea sativa | reverse complement strand
CAGACACCATTCAAGACTTCAATTAATTGCCAACCATTCGACAACAATGTTGTCCTAAAATATTGACCGAAAGATATTTGAAAATCATGTATAAGACAAAGTTTGGGGAAGCCTTCTGGCTGATTTCAGAAGGTAGATACAATAATAGTGACTTTAGAGTCAGCTATGATCGGGTTTTTTTCCCCCTAATTCTTCATCAAACACCAACTGACTTCTCAAATCTTCATATACATCCAGAACATTAGAAAGAAAAAAGGACAACTAAAAATGGGAGTCAACAAAACCACATGGGCTGGTTGATGTCTTTTTTCTTCTTCTTTTTGATCTCACATGGGCTGATGTCTGAATGGCATATATAAAAATAAAATAAAAACCATGCAAATGTCTATATTCCATTGCAATAACTTTATTCAAAGGCATGTAATAAAGTACTCAACACACCTATTCGTGTGCAAATTCTATCCAGGTTCATTGGTTGTTTTACTCTCTTTACGTTTAGAGTCTCTTAAACTTTTGCAGTGGCACATTTTTGTCGGGCCCTCTAGGCGACAATGCCATGTTATAAATAAAATTCTTCCATATCAAATATATGAAAGTATATATAATGGATTAGGGTCCATCAAATCTTATGAATGGAAATCGAAATTTGTTAATTTTTGTTTTAGTTTCTCCTGGACCTGGTTCTAAGTTAACTCAGTCTAAAACCCAAACAAAGTTTGACTGAAAATTCAGATGGCATAGTCCAAATGTTACGTAAAATCTGTCCCAAAAAGTCATTTATTAACTATGTGAAATCTTGGGTTGATTTGTGCTAAGTACTGTCAAATATGGCCTCATGGCCATGGTAATTGGTAAATAAGAATATATGTGAGGGTGACAGGACTACTCCATGACGAGGCACTAATAATTAAAGGCATATAAAACGAATATACATTACCAAACTCTATAACTTGCAATATCAAATTATTGAGGACAGTCTTAATTAATTGACCAATGTCCACTGAATTTTATGTTTTGTCTTGTAAGTTACAAGAAGTGATGATATCACTCCATGCATGAAGCGTAAAAAACAATTTCATATTAAATTTGTGACCACTTATCGATAAGGAGACTAAGAAGACTTGTTCTCTCTTTTAAAAATTAAAAGTGACTACTTTCATTTATACATATCTTCGAGCCATTTGATGCTGTATATGCATGCCGTGTAAAGTTAAAGTACCCATATGGATAAGGTTTTTAACTTTTCCTTTATCTCGTAAGCATTAGCATCTTCTTCTTCCCCTTTCCATTTTTCCTCCATGCACACCGTTCGTCCTTTGTTAAAAATTTGCGTCAATGCGCCACTTCATCGATTTTGATAGTAAAAAGATTATACACGATGATGAAAAGTTGCTACACTAAAGGTTTGGATAATTAAAGAAACCTATGAATGGGGAAGAATCCAAAGAAATTTATGATGAGAAAGGGAAAAAAAGATTAACAGATAACAGAAACGATATGGGAATGGAGCTCAAAAAAGGAAATGTGAGGTGGAAGCTAACATGCATTTGAGGCAAAAGTAAAATAGAAACGGCTTTAGCTTTGCCTTATCAAGATATGGATTTTATCTATAAAAGTATACCTTTTAATTATGCCTTTTCTCATTTTTAAATCTCTCTACATTATCGTACCAAAATTGTCTTTTTATTCATTTTCATATTCAAGATTTTGATCGATGACAGGATGAGTGCTTCAATTAACATTTATAATTTAATAGAATTAATATTGAACAAGTTGCATTATATTCGTGCATTTACACGTTGTTCCTCCATCTGTCTTTTGACGAGAGCCAGAGCCTGTAGGTGACTAATACATTATTATTATTTTTCCTTCTTATTACTCTTATTACTAAGGACAAAACTTAGTTATAATATTTTAAGGGATATTTCTTAAATTCTTCAATTAAGACTAAGCTACGTGGTTACTTAATCAAAAAAATACACTTTCATCAAAAAATCTATATAACATAATCTTAAAAGGAAAATTTAAAGAATAATACATAAATACTGTACCTAAGTCTTACTTTAATACTAATGTATGTCATTAAACCAAATCACATTCAAAATATATATTCCTAAATATAGATAAGTAAACTTTTTTTTTTTTGTTTTTGTTAGAAGCCTTCTTCATATTTCAAAAACTTTTTTTTTTTTTTTCACATTTGGAGAATTTTAATTTTTTTAAGAAGAAACTAAAATTACGGATTTCTTCGTTTAAAGATAGATATTTGTATTGCCATTGTCATCTATGAAAAATGAGGCTTTCCTTTTATGTTTATTATTGTTATATTTTTCATATATTAACTTGTACAAGTCTCTCTCTCTCAAGTGGAAAACATCACCTACTAATCTGAGAGTTGTTAAATCACAAGTTCTCCCAAAAAATTAAATTATTAAAAAATTATGAATTTAATTATTTTACCATAATTCTAATATGAGTAATGTAAGTAACATTAACATTAATACAAATACGCAGTCTAGCGGCTAAGTATGGATAAGGATCCTGGCATGGGAAAAATATGGGCTTAATTATGTTGCATTGTCGGAGGCATGAATTGCGTGTGTTTTGTTTTAAAACATCAAATACATATATTATAGGTCACAGCTTTTCTTTTCTTGCTGAGGGGTACTTTATTTAAGGTTATCATGACTTGGAAATGCACTGCGAACACAAAGCATCAACATGACCTGAGATTTTAGCCATAGCCGTCTTTGATGGACATAAGGCATCTACTGTTAGCTGTGGACCTGGCTGTGGTAAAGGAATTTTTGCTGATGACTTGGCAAAAAAGAAATGGTATCAAATAAAGTTGATCGGCTAAGAACGAATTCAGAGAGCTGACATCTAGTGGTTGAATTCAGAAGGTTATGTTGACTACATCATTCAATTACAGTTTATAAATAACAATAATGAATAAAAGTTTTGATTCCCACTTTAATTCCCCCTTTTTTTATTATAACTAAATTACAGATCAATTTATTTATTTATTTTTAATAATTCAATACTTACAATAAAATAGGGATTTGAACAACAAACATAGTGGAGATTTGAACTTTAGAGTCTAGATATTTCTGTTTGAAAATTAAAGACCTATTTAGATTGAGGGAAGAAAGAGGGAGGGTGGAGATGAGTAGGATAGAGTTGATTAAAAATAGGCTAATTTTAGGCCAAATCTACTCTACTCTACTTTACTCTTTCTCAATTCAAACAGACCATAAGTAACAAGACTCTTGACAATAAACTGCGATTAATACAATATCAAATATAACACTTTTGTTCAATAGATCGAAGGTACCACCTATGTCCCCAAAAAAATGATGTCTTTATTTTTTTTAATAATTTAATATATAGTTACAATAAGAAATGGGAAGTTTGAACTTTAGACAGGTAGCGAGATTTGGACTTTAGAGTCTAGAAATTTTCGTTGAAAAATTAAGTAATAAAACTCTTGACAATAGACCGTGATTTGTAGTATGACACTTTTAATCAACAGAAGATGGCGGCTAATCCCCTAATCCACATGTAAAAGGCCATCAAATTTTGGGCGAACGTGCGGGCAACAATGACAGTTGACGGCCTGAATTGCTGAGGCAGCAATGAATTTTTAAATAAGCCCACTAATTTGAATTATTAAAAGCCCAGACGGTATAATTCGCTTTCACAAAGTTGGACAGCCTCAGTACTAATGAGTCACCTTATCCACTAACCAACCAACGCATTGCGTTAAGCTTCATTTCATAAAAAAAAAGGGCTTATGTTTGACTAAACTATGTGAAAAGCAAAGGAAAAACTAATACAATTAACACTCCTAATACTCTGCATTCAACGATACAACAAATATATACGTGTTCGAAATTGACATTTTTGCTTTTTCCTTTTACTTTTTTTCATAGTTAAGTTAAAGATACACGTTACTGACACCCTAAATTTTGGTCTCATTTTTGTAAAAGAAAAATTGATGTTCACATCGATTGGATGTTAAAAAAATGTCGGGGCAAAGAGAGTAAACTAGAGAACCCTAACTATTGGTGTAATGGTTGTTATTTCCAAGTTCCAACACAAGTAAAGGAAGAAATATGGAGTAATAAGAAATATTATAAATGAGAGACATGAAGCTTTATGACTTTAATCTGTATAGTCTAGATGTTAATGCTTCTTGAGCTTTTATCCGGCCCGCAGTAAAGGAGCAATACTATCTACTAGGTTTTTGTCTTAAAGTGTAGTGGAGATTATCCAAACAAGAACATTCTTGATATGTTTAGGTGGTTGACTACACATGTTGGATTGAGTCCGATACCTACACGAGTCTGACATATACGTAATAAACTTTGTTTGATGGAGAATGGAGTTCCGTTGAAAGTTGATGCAACCTAATTATCTAAGTTTTGCATAAAGAGAAGAAAGCATTCTGATACTTAAGTTAGTTTCATACTTAAAGAGAGAGAAAGAGAGAGAATCATTTACCAAAAGACTGTCTCTTCTTTAAATAGTTGAATGTGTGGTTGTAAGTCAATATTAAAATGTGTGGTTGAAAGTGTCTTATTATTTAGTGAAATTTTCCACTATATGTATTATATTTCAATGTACTTTCCTAAAACCAAACTTGCACACCAATGAAAATTCTTTGATGTGCAATTTTTTGTGGGACTTAAAAAATATCCTATTTATGGCAATTTTTAAAGTTTTTTTTTATAAAAAAAAACCTATAATATTACATTTCTACCAAATGGATGCCCAATTTTTAGTCGTGTCAATTTTTTTAAAAAATTAATTAATTGTGTCAATTTAAATCTTACACATTTATTTATGTGTAAAATTTAAACCACTCATCCATCTCTATTAAACTCTATAATAACATAACAAATTTTGACTCCTTTACACATTCAAAACAAAAGGGCATTTGATTCTCAAAAAAAAAAACAAAACAAAACAAAACAAAAGAGCATTGTGTATCATGCACAATATTTTCTTCCTCACGTGAGAGAGGGATGAGTGTATGTATAATCATTTATTTACTCGGACTCCCTTTAAGTTTGTTTTGAGTTTTTCTTTCCATGTGTGTTTTTCTATAACTATATATAGACGTAAGTGATAAATCGATCATCGCTCATTGGACATCATTCAAGCCTTTTCACTGCCATTTTCGTGTGCCTTTAGGTATTCATCGTTGACGCTGGTGTTAGTTTCACGTTTGATTTTTTTTTTTTTTAAATTGCTAAAATTACCATAAATTTTACTTTAAAAAATAATAATTGAGACTAGTCGAACATGTTATCAGTCTATTAAGGCCAGATATTCTCATGATAAACTATTGCACAATTTTAAAGATGGACCTATTATGCGTCATTTTCATTGGATGCAAATGCAAGCTACGATCTCTAAAGCATTGCTTAATCCATCGCTTAAAATATAATTCGTACTAATAAGTCCACTGTCATAAGTTTAGGTATATCAAACTTTTAAGAATTTCTTACATAACTATTAACATGAAATATTGTGATAGATAAATAATAATAAAATATTGCTGTATTAAGATCCATATGAAAATAATATTGTTCTAATATAATTTAACAAAGCAAATTGCGAAAAATGGATATGTGTCTTACGACAAAAAAGAAAAGTTTAATATCTCTCTAATAAAGTAACTGAGTATATGTATGAATTGCTAAATACCTTGTAACTCAATCTTGTAATACATACATACACATACATACATACATATACATATACACATACATACATACATACATATACATATATATATATATATATATATATATATATATATATGAACTGAGTTCAAATTACACTTAGTATAACTTTAAGCAAGATTACACCACTCAATTTTTATTAATTGGATACGAATTTTGACAAATCCACCATTAGATTATATTATCTTCATATATTCTCCACGCTTGCAAAATTTCAAGGTAATCAAAGATTAATAGTCATGTTATCAATCAATTGTTTAAATTCAAGTTTTTGTAGTTTAAAATAATGCATAAAGATGAGTTTATGAATTAAATAGTAAATAACATCCAACTGACATGAATGTTAAGAACATATAGAACATGTAATTCAACAGTGAAATTTTCAAAATATGAATTCTATAACAAGTAATTGGGTAGTTTAACATTGCTTAAAGTTACACCAAATGTAACTTGAACTCAATCCTATATATATGTGTGTGGGGGAGAGGGGGCAAAACTTCCTACATTTTTTAAATTTTCCTTAGTATATATATAAATATTTTAACATTTTCAAAATTTAGCTTACAAAAATAAGAGTTGACCCTCCAAATATTTGAATTAGCCTAATGATGCTCTTAAAAAAATAATTGATCTAATATATATATTAAAAGACAAAACTTAGAGAAAATCCAATTAAAATTTCAATTAGAGTCCAATTTTGTGTCATGTGTCCTAAATTATTTATTTGTAGAGAGAGTTTTATTTCCTAATTTTAAAATCAAATGTAGGACCACATTATAAATATTTATCCAAATGAGTTTTTTAATACAAAAACCAAAAATTCTAGAATAAAGGAATCGTACAACAAAAATAATAATAAAATAAAATAAAAAGTTTAACAATAACAAAAATGAAGAAGTAATAAAAAATAAATAAATAAATAAACATGCACAATTTATATTTTATAAATAATAATATTATTACAAGACTTTTTAAAGAGTTAACAAAATATAAGAATAGCTATCAATAATATTTAAATTATATAGATAGAAATTATATTATGCATCTTATTGTATATTAAGTGTATCCGTGCATATGCATGGAGTTATAAGCTAGTAGTTATAAAGACATAACTTTATTTTTCTCAATTTTATTTTTTATTGTAAAATGTGCTATTATATATGTTAAATATTTGATAAAATTTGGAACCAAATATGAATAGATCTATCTTTTTCAACATGTTATGTGGCGATTAACAAGTCATTAACTTATTAAAAAAATCTTGTGACTAAAACTATACATGAAATGTCTCTTTAGTTACCACATAATGAATTAGAGTAAAAATAGTTTCAAATATATTTAGAGCTTAACTTATTCCTCCAATTTTTGAATCATTTATGTTTTTTAAAATTTCATTAGTTCAATTCAAATATTTTTTACTTACTTTAGTATACAATTTGATCATTTGTATTGAAAATGAAACTTTTTATGAATTTCACTGTGAAAATGGTAGAAAAAAAATGAATTTATTTTTATGAAAGATTGCCATCAAACATAATTTTGATTGAAAATACTAAACCTTTTTTTGTTGGCCATATGTGTGTGTGTGTGTGTATATATATATATATATAACTTATCAAATAAAAAAATGTGTATGGGGTTACAACTTGCGCTGCTAAACAAAAATTTCTGACTCAACTCATCTATATGTATATAACTTATCAAATAAAAAAGTGTGTGTGGAGTTACAACTTGCACTTTTAAACAAAAATGTCTGACTCAGCTCATATATATATACACACACACGTGTGTGTGTGTGTGTTTTACACCATGCACCACGACTAAAGTGTTATAATTTCAGCAAAAAAAAGACGAAGAAGAGTATTTGTGTGTGTGTGAACCATGCAGCACGACTAAATTATACAGATCTTACCAAAAAAAAAAGTATACACGGTATAATGTAAAGGCAATCTAAAAGAGAATACCTGACTCTCCATTCCAATTAATTAGCAAAAAAAAATTAAATTAAATAAAGGCATCTGGCATGGCTTAAATTTTAATTAATTTGTGACAACATAACCCATACCGTCCTTTTGATAAACAATTCTGTAACTGACTACAACCCAAAGAAACGAAAATGAAAGGAATCCATTGAAAAAAAAGAAAGAAATGTCAACTTAATTATTGCGGCGTTTAGTAGGGAACAGATCCAAAAATAATTACATCCCAGGCTTTCCAGCTAATTGAACAATTAGATTCCTATATTAATTTACCATGTGAATCATTAAGAAACAAATAGTCCTTAATAATTAAAAAAAAATAAAAATAAAAAAGGAGCTCTTATTCATGCTCTTCCTCTCCAAATCAAAGTTTGGAATGATGATGATGATGATATATTTTTATGTGTTTGTATTCCATTTTTATACGATTCCCATCACCATCTTGCACCAGAAAGTTGTCCTTCAAGTTGGAAAGAGAATCAAAACAACTGCAGGCCAGCAATGTAGGCCGGACTAGATACACACTCACTGATGATGATATGATCTAGTCATAAAAGTTTGTATCCATTTGGGCCCAAACCTTATAGGCCGTCCCTTTTTAACTCTACAACTGCAACTTGCGACTTTGTGACCTCTTTGACGAAATTGTGAGGGGCCCACTAGGTCGGCCGCTGGCTCAGTCCGGGCCCACCACCTTAAATCGATCCGGTGGGGGTGTCATTCTCAAGGTCAACGAAGATTTTTTGTATGTACATAGTGCCACCATGAATTAATGTTGGCTGGGAATGGGAGGGACAACTCAAAACAGTTGTGATAACTGCCATAGTGTTAGTGCGGTGGCCGCGCCAATGACACCGCCCATGAAATTTGCTGATGTGTCACGCCTACCCGCCGATACTGCAAGTGCGGATGGGAATTGTCCATTTGTTGACTTTACACTGCGCAACCAACACCGCACAACTAATTCAATATCAATTAAAATTAAAACGTGCGACAGATATTTTGTTGTAGAACTAATAAAAATGAGTTCCTATTATGGCATGTTTGGATGTTTAAAAAAGGAGGGAGAGTAGAGTAGAGGAAAGGGGAGTAATTCAATTACCTTGTTTGGGAGTTTTTTAAGGAAGGAGGGGGAGGGATTTGGAGGGGTTTGGAGGGGTTTCAACTACCTCTAACCCCCTCATTTTTAATTCCCCCAAATTGGAGAGATTTGGAGGGAGAGTAGAGCACCTAAAATTATTTATAAAGTAAATTACTTAATTTACCCTTATTATATTTATAAAATTACAATGTTAAAAATAAGGGGAATGACTAATTACTCCCTTCCCCCTTACTAATTATAAAAACATCCAAACAAGGTGGAGGGTAATCATTCTCCTCTACTCTCCTCCCCACTACTCCCCTCCCCTTTACTCCCCTCTACTCTCCTCCCTCTCTAAACTCCCAAACAGGCCATTAAAGATTTTTTTCTTAACACAAAATATGAACCGGTATGTTTGACATATTTATCTATCACAAAAATCGCCATCTAACATATATGATCCTAACTTTACAAATTCCTCATCATGAGAATAATGTTTTCAATTGAAAACGTGAGGACCATCTCTTGTGGTTAAAATTCGACACTGGACCCCCCCCCCCCCCCTGCCCTATATGATCTCCCACCGACCTCCCGAATAAATTAAGGCTAGATATTCGAAGGTCAACATTTCGTTTGTACAAAACTGTGGTGTTTATTTGTTTAGATAGCATCTCGAAAAAGAAGTATCAACCCACTACTATATACATATTTTTCTTTTACCACTTCTTTTCTTCACAAACAGCTTAAGCATATTGGTAAGCATATTGTTAACCATATTTATTAACAATTATTATTATTATAGTAATAATACAGATACTGTATCCTAAAGTTTGCATGAAGACGTGCTTAGCGCGCGCGTGTGATAAGGTTAATGTAAAAAAAAAATACATACCTAGTAGATGGTACTGGGCAGAAGGTGATAACGTAGTTGGCGGATGCACATGTGAAGGTACTGGTGCCATCATCGTAAGCATAGCTGTACGCGTATGGGCACGCATTCTTAAAGAACTCCGAGTAAGAGCTGGGTTTACACGTGGCAGGAGTAGCGTAGGCCCCACTGCAACAATACTGTGGGTCCCCAAAAGCGTCGCACGCGCTCTTACACGCCACGCTCCCTTCACTGGTGCTCAAAACTTTGAGCTCCGTGGGACAAGCGGTGTTCAAATCTGCTACGCAACCAGTTGCGGTGCAGTTCCCTAAGGTTCCGCCTTGGGGCACAATCGTCATAGGGAGGTTATAACCGTCGACGAGGCTGACATCATAGTAGTCAAGACCGTTATAGCCGTTTAAAGTGAACTCGGCTAGAGAGGCTGGTGGAGCGGCTCCACCACCTGAGCATTCTAACGTGGAGGAGCCACAATCGCCTGTGACGCACGAGAATTTCCCTGTGGTGGAGTCTTGGGTGCAATAGGTTCGACCCCATAAGCGGCCTGACCAGGAGGTTGGTACGTCGAGTGTGTTCGACTCGCCTGGTTGGAGCGTGAAGCCGGTTGTGGAGAGTTGTGCGGTTCCGGCGTTTGATAAAATTCCTGGCCATACTGTGTAGCTGCACTTGTTTATGATTGTAAATGTTGCTGAATACACACCTGCATGTAATAGCATAAAGTTAATCACAAAAACTAAAAGAAACAAAGAGTATAACATACATGTGGAAAGATTGTGTTACCTGAGAAGACTTGGAGGAGAGAAAAAGAGAGCAGAATGATAGAAGGTTGGACAGAGGCCATTTTGGGACAAATAGAAAACGAAGTCTTATATCGAAGTTGGTATTTTTTTAAGAGAACTTCTAGTGTCTGTTCTGCAAATGCGGGAGAGATTTAAAAACAAAATGGTATGGAATTGGGGTGATTTATAGGCTTTGGAAAGAGAGACCCTTGCCATGTGCTGTTTAAAGGGCTTGTGGTGGGGACAGGATCAGGAGTAGGGCCCACATTGCACATGGGTGCACGAAGTTAATTTTAGGACGGCAAGCAGAGAAGATTTTTTTTTTTTTTTTTTTTTTTGGGATTGGGCTGAATTTGCTGATTGCGAAAAAAAGATGCTCTTTCAGCAAAAGCCAGGTTAATAAAGAACGAACGATGATTAAACGGCAGTGTTTCTGAGAGGCGTGACATGGAGATTCTCCATTATACGGATTACACAGCTCTTTTCGATCTCTCAGTCGCAGTCTCAGTCTCAGTCTCAGTCTCAGTCTGGGACGGCTACAAACTTGAATGTATATACTGACTACCGAGTAACGACTAAATAATCAGATAAAGACAAGCCCGTGAGCGAAGTTGATCACAAGATTCAAGAACTTATGGCCTGTTTGGGTGTTTAAAAAAAAGAGGGGAGTAGAGTAGAGGAAAGGGGAGTAATTCAATTATCTTGTTTGGGAGTTTTTTAAGGAATGAGGGGGAGGGGTTTGGAGGGGTTTGAAGGGGTTTCAACTAACTCCAACCCCCTCATTTTTAATTCCCCTAAATTTGAGAGATTTTGAGGGAGAGTAAAGCACATAAAATTATTGATAAAGTAAATTACCTAATTTATCCTTATTATATTTATAAAATTACAATGTTAAAAACAAGGGAAATGGCTAATTACTTCATTCCCCCTTACTAATTATAAAAACATCCAAACAAGGTGGAGGGTAATCATTCTCCTCTACTCTCCTCTCCACTACTCCCCTCCCCTCTACTCCCTCTACTCTCCTCCCTCTCTAAACTCCCAAACAGGCCATTAGAGACAGTTTCAATGCAAGTTGAAGTATACAAGAAACAAACTCGGTTTTTATTACCCTTACAATCCACGACATTTCCGTTATTCACATGCGCTTCTTTTCCTACCTCGAGATCCCTTTTTTCTGCTTCTATTTTGTCTTGGTTTTTGTTGTTTTGTTTTTTTTTTTTCTTGGCTCTTGTTATTACTTGAAGGAAAGAACAGCAAAACAAGAGACAAACTCTGAAAAAGAGTTTTCACTAGATACTCCTTGGATTAGATCTTGAGTTTCAATTGAGCTCATCTGGAGGCCTAGGGATGGATCTTAATTCAAAGAAAGTGAACTTTCTGATACCTATACACGAAGCAAAGTTACCTGCACCTTGATAAACTTTTGAACAAAACCAAACCATGCTTAGCGCATTCTCGTTAAAGATTTCAAAAAATTTAGCATTTAATGTCTTAAAAAGTTATTTTATCAATTTTAACAACTCATTTTATTATACACCTAACATCATTAAAATACTTTTTACCACTTCATTAAAATATATATTTTTTAATTTTTATTCTCAATCTCATCTCTTCCACTGCCACTACCACTACCACTACCACCATCACTCACAGTCACAGCCACAGCTACAGCCACTACCACCACCCACAACCTCAACCACCAACCACAAAAAAAAAAAAAAACCAAAACCAAAACACAATCTCAAAACCAAATCAAGACCCAAAACCAAATCAAACTCAAACCCACACACACACCCACTACCACTAGCGCCACAACCACAACTACAACCACAGCCACCGTAATGGCATAATCACAAGCCCAAAACCACAACAACATCCACCACCAAGCCACTACCCACTGTAAAATCGAAACTCAAGTCACCACTCAAAATTCACCACAAAACCCGATCTGAACCCACTACAAAACCGCAACCAAAACCCACTCCAGCCTCTCTGATGACCACCATCCCAATGGCCCAGCCTCTCCAATCTCAACCCCATCCAAGAACAATGACCATTCGTCCATAGAGAGAAGAGAAGAGCTTGGGTTGAGGGGGAAAAAAAAAGTAGCATGATGATTGATGAGGCATGGGTTGAGGGAGAACCAAAAGAGGAAAAGATGGAAATCGCGTGTGAGAAAGAGAGAATAGGAAAGGGCACGTGTAGGGATTAAAATATAATATTTGGGTTTAACACTCAGCTACAGTGTGTTGCTACAGCTACAGTGCATTGCTAGAGGTAGCAGCACACTGTAGTTGGGTGTCAAAAAATTTAGCATTTGCCTTCTTTGATGGAGCACGTTTTTTGTGCTTAGAGCATTCACAATGGCCCAGCTATATGCCAAATGTAAGCATATTTTAGCATTCAGGCCCAATAACTCTCAACAGTGGAAAGGCTAAACATGTAAACTGGTAAAAAAAAATTGTCATAGTGCTACAGTACCATTGTAAATGTATGATAGTACTGTAACACTATGCCAAAAGTAAGATTAATATTTTATTCCTGCATTTCTCTCTCATCTCTCATCTCTCCCTATCTTTCTCTGTCTCTCACTTCCCTTTCATCTCATCTCAGCTCAGCCTCCCTCCCTCACTCTCTTTCCACCCTCTTTGTCTTAGTCTCTCTATCCTTCCCCATTCTTAGATCGAAGCTTAGTTTTTTTTTTTTTTTTTGGTAGTACCAAATGGTCCTCACTCTCAGATCAGCATAGAGCTTAAATCGGTGTGGATTGTGAGATATCTCCATTGAGTAAATCGAAAACAAATCCGTAAGTTGTGGTTTGGGTAAGTGATTGTTCTAATTTGGTATTTGTTGGGTGGTGGGTTTCTCGGTGGGTTTTTGGGTTGATCTGGGCGTGACCGGAATTGGGTGTGTGTTGTGATGTGTGTGTGGGTT
The DNA here is from genome assembly GCF_040712315.1 of Castanea sativa. NCBI lineage: Eukaryota > Viridiplantae > Streptophyta > Magnoliopsida > Fagales > Fagaceae > Castanea > Castanea sativa. Next base: position 33,834,934 of record NC_134014.1, on the reverse strand, counting down.
TGGATCGGTGGAGATTGGTGGGTTTCTAGGTTGATTTGGGTGTGACCAAGGCTGGGCGTGTGCTGTGATGTATGCATGGGTTTGGATCGGTGGAGATCGGAGATTGTGCTGTGATGTGTGTTGTGTGTGTGGCTTCATCGGTAGCTCCGATGGTGATTTTTTTTAATGGGTTTGCCGGGATATGTAGGGTTTTGGCTTGGTTTGAATTGATGCTTTGATGGGTTTTTATTTATTTATTTATTTTAAATGTAGTTTTGGTTTTGGTTTGATGGTCCGGTGGGTGGTGCTGGGATATGTAGGGGTGACTGTGTGTTGGTGGTGGCATGGTGGCTATAGGGGTGACTGTGTGTTGAACTGTTTTGGTTTTAACTGTTGTGGCCAGTGCTAGAGGTTGAGAGAGAAAGAGAGGAAAAGGAAGAGAAAAAGAGAAATAGTAAAAAAAGGAAAATAAAAGAATATTTAAATAAAATAGGAAAAATAGAGTTTTGGGATATTGGATGTGATGAAGCAGTATCTCGTTGATTTGCTGGGATTCGTCCAGATGGCTCCTGGAGGAACTCTGACGAACCTGTGGGAGCAGGAATTTAATCAAGTGGTCACCGGTGTGGTGCCTGCCACAACACCTCCGATGATAAAGTCAGTACAGAAAAAAGACAGTTGTTGAGATATCAGGAATAAAAGTAGTTAAAATTGTGATGTAGTTCTTTTTTTTTGTGTACCTTGTTTTGGTGTTGAAAGGGTTTTATATACCCTTGGGGATTGTATTCGTTGGGGCATTAATGCCTCTTCTGATAACGTCTTCAGGGGAGTAATGGGAGTTAATGCCTTCCCGTTAGTTCGTCCAGCTGGTCTTGCAACGGTTGAGGCTTTATTGGCAGCATTCAATGGCCTTAACTCTTCCTCTGATGAGTCCGTGAGGCCACCTCGTCTATGTTTCACTTCGTCAGTCCCATCAGATGCCCCCCGGGTTTCACGGTCGTCAGTGACGATTGTGGAAACCGAACAGTTTTTTTTTTTTGGGTTCCGTGCAGCATTGAATGCGTGGTGGCGGCGTTACGTGGGTTGTGGCCACGTGGCATGATGTGGTTGGCGGAGAATTATGTCCCTTGGGTTTCCCGCCGATTTTCAGTTTCACCTCCATTTGGTTTTTAAACTTCTTCTCCCTTGCTTTATCTTGCATTTTTCTAATTCTTAGTTTGTCTTAGCTATTTCTTTCTCACCTATTTCTTCATCTCCCTCTGAGCTGGTGCGCGTTGGGCTTCTTGTCTCTTCTTTTTGAGGTATGTTTCTTATTCTATTTCTCTTTCCCTTTATTTTCTTCTTCGCAGGCGATTGATTCCCTTTTTCCTTTTGGTTTACGCATTTGTTGTTTTTCGAGTACTTTCCTATTTTGTGCTTTGTTTGGGTGTCGATGGTCGGTAGCTTAGAAGTTAGAGAAACTTGCCCTTCGATTTCCTTTCTTTTTGCTCGTTTAGGAGGGTCCTTAGGTGTTTTTCCCAATTTGGAGGGTTTCGTTTTTGCGGGTAGTGGCTTAGGCATTGTTTTGGGCGATTTGTTTCCCCTGCTTCGCCGGTCAGTCGATTGGTTTAAGGGTTTGGTGAAGAAACAACGGCCGATGTCTGAAGTTAGGTCTAGCGATCTAGAGACGGGGTTATCGTCTAGTGGTGATCTTATGGAGGGGGATACTGCCGCGTCCTCCTTGAGAGAGATTAAGGCTTTCCACGCCCTCGTGGAGGCGTGTGGGCTAGATTCCGATGCCGTGGGTAGGTTTAGGGATAGGTTTCAGTTCCCGGAGCGAGTTCGGGTTCGTCGGCCTTCTGACGATGAGAGGGCTTGTCAGTTTTTCCCCAGTGAAGTGTGCTTCTATGAGGCCGCTTTCACTTGTGGATTAAGGCTCCCCGTTCACCCGTTTGTGATGGAGCTTTTAGCTTACTTGGGTATTGCTCTGCAGGCAGCTTATGCCCGATTCGTGGAGGATAGTAGTCTTGTATGGAGATATGGTTGAGTACTAATGGGGATATGATCAAGGTGAACGAGCTTGTTTATTTGTACCGTTTGAAAGAGTCGAAGGAGTATGGGTATTATGAGCTAGTACCTTGGGAGAGAAGAACCGGAATCGTCGAGGGCTTGCCTCGTCCTTCGGATGCGGAAGTCCGGTTGTATTTGTGTCGGGGGACGACTTTGAGACCCCCTGCAACCGAGGATTGGGGAGATATCCCTGATTGCTTCGTCGGTGGGGAACCCCGACTTTGGGTGCGTCGATTATCCTTTCCTTTCCTTCTTTATTGAATCCGATGTTATCGTTACTAATTTCTCCTTTTTTTTTTGCGGATCAAAAGGAGACCGAAACTAAAAGCGGTACAAGGAGCGTGTCGAGGCAGCCATTGTGTATGCTCGGTCCATCGAAAAGCCCGGGACGACTTGGTAGATCTTTGGACGCTCGCTTTACAACTTAGGCCCGATCCATCTCCGCTTCGTCCTCACGAAGCCTCGATATTGAAGGGAAGAAGAGTAAGTGTTTGGGTTCGTCGGATCTACATTCGTATTTATTTGCTCTGTTCTTTTACAATACTTTCTTCTATTGCGAGATGACGACTAAATTTAATAAGGGTATGTACGAGAAAATGCGATCCGGAAGGACGAACCTTTGTCCAACATAGGGAAGAAAGTGGTCGGGTGAAAGGAAAAGTTACCTCCATCACCCGATTACTTCGCCTAACCCCGTGGTTTCGGGTGCGGACACTACGAGGACGGCCTCGCCGCTACTTCAATAGAAGAGATCCGAACCCCTACTTCGAAGAGGCCTCGTACGGCGGAGAGGGGAAGGAGACTACATCTTCGTCGACCATTTGGGATGACGAGAAGGCGCGATGGACCGGGCTCGTGGAGTCGTGACGCAGAAGACACGAAGGTGTTCTCGGGCATGCCCGCGAAGTGAATTGATGGGTCGTCGTCTCCGAAGCTCGTCCGGAGGTAACATACGTGTCTTTTACGGCTGGTTTATTTTGAGCTAAATGTCGCCGTGTATAAACTAACATGTATATTTTTAGGTCTTTGGAGGCTGGTTCACCCTCGCCGAGTATCTTGCTCGGGAGGTTAAGGTTGAGTCTTCGCATCCGGATCAAGGTCTTGGAGATGGAGAATTCAAAGATGAAGAGGGAACTAATTGCTTCGATGGAGAGCGCCCGACAAGCCGGGGAGGAAGCTAGGAAGCTAAGTGACGAGCCGAAGGTAGAGCGACGGCTCGTGCTTGAAAAAGACGGGGAGGTGGCAGGTGCGAAGGAAAAAATCAAGGTCGTCGCCTCCGGAGCGATTGAAGGTTTCCGGCGGACGGAGGAGTACAACTCTGTACTCTTCGGTGGTACTTCAAAGGGTTCGAGCTTGGGAAGTGCCTTTCAGCATCATGCAGGATCGACACGAAGACATTGGATATGGAAGAGGTAGACGGGGAAATCTCGGTGACGAGGCTGCTCGAGCCGCGAGCTGGCAGCGCTCTTGAAGGCCTTCTTGATGTTCCGGTCGTTGAAGCTTCGCTCCAAAGTCCCCGGCGAAGATGATGTTGATCGGACGCTTGAACACCTTTTGACCGTGAAAAATTATCTTCTTTTTTTTTTTTTTTTTTTGCCCTATGTTTTAAGGGTTGCTTTCCAGAAAATTTTAAAGGTTTATATGTGTATTTTTAGCCCGGTGTTTATGGGTTTCCCTTTTTTTTTTCGTACAAACAATGGCCTCTGGTTTTTAGGCTTTTATAATATCATATCTACTTTCACATGTTCTGCTCTATAAAATTTTTTTGTATCCGTCAGTAATGTTCGCTCATTTGATGGGAACGTTATTACTTAAGCCTTCTCATGTTTTTTTTTTTTTGCTTTGCTCTTCGTCAGTAATGCACATCCGTCGATGCAGAATTTTATTACTTAGACAAAAGTTCTGTGCTTTTGTCTTCGTCAGTAATGTACATCCGTCGATGCGGAATCTTATTACTTGGACAAAAGTTCTTTGCTTTTGTCTTCGTCAGTAATGTACATCCGTCGACGCGGAATCTTATTACTTAGACAAAAGTTCTTTGCTTTTGTATTCGTCAGTAATGTACATCCGTCGATGCGGAATCTTATTACTTAGACAAAAGTTCTGTGCTTTTGTATTCGTCAGTAATTTACATCCGTCTCTGCGGAATCTTATTACTTAGACAAAAGTTCTTTGCTTTTGTATTCGTCAGTAATGTACATCCGTCGATGCGGAATCTTATTACTTAGACAAAAGTTCTGTGCTTTTGTCTTCGTCAGTAATTTACATCCGTCTCTGCGGAATCTTATTACTTAGACAAAAGTTCTGTGCTTTTGTCTTCGTCAGTAATTTACATCCGTCTCTGCGGAATCTTATTACTTAGACAAAAGTTCTTTGCTTTTGTCTTCGTCAGTAATTTACATCCGTCTCTGCGGAATCTTATTACTTAGGAAAATTTTGTATTGCCTTCGTCAGTAATGTACATCCGTCGATGCGGAATCTTATTACTTAGGCATTTTTTATTTCTAATTCTCCGATACTTGGTACCTGTATGAGCACATCATTTGAAACATCATTTCATTAATTTTGAGGAATTGGTACATTCTTGATCTATATCTATTGGTGGTACTTCTTCAAATGTTCTATGTTCCAGGGTCGTGGGAGTCTTTGTCCGTCCCCAGGGTCTCGAATGATAGCTACCTTGTCGGGAGTAGTGCACGACCCTATAAGGTCCTTCCCACGTGGGGACCGAGCTTCCGTGGGCGGAGTTTTTAGTTGCGGTAGTCACCTTGCGTAGGACGAGATCGCCAATTTCTAGTCTTCGAGCTTGACCCTTTTGTTATAATACTCATTCATCTTCGTGGTACTTAACCGTCACGTCGAGACGCCTTATCCTAACTTCGTCTAGGCAATCCGAGTTGATTCGAAGTTGGTCGTCATTGTCCTCGCATGGAACACTTCTCGCCTGATGCTGGCCATCCCTACCTCGACGGGAATTACGGCTTTGGTGCCATAGGTGAGCTTTGAAAGGTGTCTCTCCCGTTGGGGTTCTTCTTGCGTTACGGCAGGCCCGCGAAGACATTGGGCAATTCTTCCGGCCATGCGCCACCCGGCTTCGTCTAGGCTGGGCTTTGAGGATCTGGCGGGGTTCGATTAGTTACTTCATTTGTCAGTTTCCCATTTGCGGGTGTCCGGGTGACGAGAATTTGTTCTTGATGCCTAGCCCGAAGCGAAGTCCCTAAATCCACAGGCTCGAACGCTCGGCCATTATCCAAAATAAACATTCTTGGAATCCGAACACACGGACTATATTTCTCCACACGAAGTTACGGATTCTTGCTTCGCATCGTTGCCATTGCCTCGGCTTCGACCCGTTTAGTGAAGTAATCGATAGCGACGAGCAAGAACCTTTTGTCCTTTTCCTTGGGTAATGGGCCGACGATATCAATCCCCCGTTGTGCGAATGGCCACGGGAGGTAATGTCGTCGTCATCTTTCCTGGCGCGGCCTACGGACATTCCGAACCTGCGGCACTTATCGCACCTCTTGACGAGCTCCGTGGCGTCTTCCTGCATGGTTGGCCGGAAATATCACATTCTAACAACTTTTCTTACCGGGGATCTAGGCCGGCGTAGTCTCCGCGAATCCGCCGTGGATTTCGTGGAGGACGTGCTTGGCTTCTTCCTCGTCGAGACAACGGGTAAGGCAGGAAAACCCTGCTTTTGTATAAGGTATCATTCGAGAATTGTAAACCGCGCTCTTGCTTTAACCTTCCGGCTTCGTGAGTCACGAGGAGATGCCCGTCTTGGAGATACGAGACGATCGGTTCCATCCATCCGCACCTATGTTACGGATGGAGAATACGGGGACTTCTTCGATGCTTGGGGTATTTCTAAATCTCCATGAGAATTTCCTTGTTCGTTGGTTCTTTAATAGACGAGGCCATGCTTGGCGACCTCGTACTGCCTGCGTCAGCTTCTCGGGATCTGGCGAAATTCAACTTGTCGAACCCACGAGCTAGATGTCGACCAACTTGAGGTATACGCATCCTTTCTTCCTTCGCCTCATGCCTCTTCCACGATACGCCTATCACTAGTTTCGAGTCACTGCGAATGAGCGAGTTCTTAATCCGAGAGCATTGCCAAGTCTTAGTCCGTCGGTATGCCTTCGTATTCGGCCTCGTTGTTGGTTGCGGGAATTTTAATTGGACTCCATATTGGAGTTTTCTCCATTGGGGGTGTTTATAATGATCCTACTCCTCCCTCTTCAGTACAGACGATCGAGTCGATCGAATCGTCAGCTGTTCGCCTCGTCCATCAGGTCACCATCGTACGGGAGGGTGAATTACGCTATGAAGTCCCTTTAGAGCTTGCGCCTTGATGGCCGTTACGGGATGGTATTCGATGTCGAATTGGTGAGTTCGATTGCCCATGGACCATTCTCCCGGGCTTGAGCTTGCTCGTGGATTTCTGCGATGGGTTGATCGTCATTACAAGGATAGGGTGTGCTTCGAAGTATGGTCGTAGCTTTCGCGAAGCTGCTTATTAGGGCGAAGACAATCTTCTCAATCACAGGGTATTTGGCCTCTGCTCCTTGGAAGGCTTGGTGACATAATAAAGCGGAAGAGCTGCTTCTTGTCTTCTTCTCGGATTAAGGCCGCGGCGACGGGCTGTGGATGAGAAGCCGAGGTATAAATAAAAGGTTCTCTCCTGTTTTTGAGGGACTCGAGACGGGCGAGGCTGCCTAGGTAGCGCTTGAGTTCTTGAAAAGGCCTCGCACTCGTCGATCCGGGCGAACGCTTGCTTCAACGTTTTGAAAAATGGGAGACATTTGTCCGTCGCTTTAGAGACGAACCTGTCGAAGCGACTATTCTTCAGTGAGCTTTTGGACTTCTTTGATGGTTTTGGGGGATGCCATGTCGAGTATCGCTTGCACTTTCTCCGGATTTGCTTATTCCACTTTGGGATACCATGAACCCTAGAGAATTTTCCCGAAGCTACCCCAAAAACACATTTACTAGGGTTGAGCTTCATACGTATTTTCGGAGGGTATTAAATGTCTCTCCCGGGTCGTCCGGGTGAGTCCCTCTTCTTTGCTCTTGACGAGCATATCGTCACATGCTTCCATATTTCTTCCAATTTGCTCGGCGAACATCTTGTTCACCAATCTTTGGTACGTTGCCCTGCGTTCTTCGGTCAGGAAGGGCATTACCTTATAAACGTAGAGTCCTTGGCTTGTGATGAAAGCGGTTTTTCACGATCTTCCTCGGCCATCTTTATACGGTTGTAACACGAAAATGCATCCATGAATGTTAGTAATTTATGTCCGGCCGTAGAGTCTGCAATGATCTATCCTCGGCGAGGGGAAAACTATCTTTCGGGCGAGGCTTTGTTTAGGTCCGTGAAGTCTACACATTCTCCATTTTCCATTTGCTTTCTTCACTTAACACGACGTTGGCCATCCATTCGGGATAATAAACTTCTCGGATGAAGTACGCTGACAATGCGGTAACTTCTTCCATGATTGCTTGGTTTCGTTCGGGGGCAAAGACCGTCGTTTATTTGGACGGGTTTCTTCTCGGGATCTGTCTTGACTCGTGCCGGATTATCGGCATGGTATGCACAGCATATCTTCGTGACTCGCATGCAAATACGTCGAATTTCCTTTAAGGAAACGGACGAGTTCATTCCTCATCTCGGGACTTATGGTTGTACCTATCCTCGTCACCTTTGAGCTTTCCCCCTCGACGAGTTCCACCGTTCCGGGGCTTCCATTTGCCTCTTTATCTCTCTCGATCGTCCATGTGTGGTTTTCTCTTGTAGCTAACACGGCTGGTAGCATTCTGCGGCCAAGACTTGGTCTCCTTTTACCTCGCCGACTCCGTCTTCGGTTGGGAATTTTATCTTTAGGCGGTAGGTGGACGTTGCGCACCTTCACGGTTGAGCGTAGGCCTACCAATGATCACATTGTACGAAGAAGGGCGGTCCACGACCGGGAAGTCCGGATGACGGGTCTGGCACTCGGGTAGGCGCTGCATCGTTACTTTTAGTGTCACGATGCCCTTGGGGTATACCACTGTCACCGTAAAGGCGGCGAGGGGGACTCGAACGGACGCGATCTACCGGGACCTAGCTTGATTGTTGGAAGGCCGATAGGTACATAATGTCCATGAGCTACGGGTTGTCAACGAGGATCCTTTTAGTATTGAATCCTTCAATTGTGAGTGCTATCACCGAGGAGGGTCGTTATGGGGCTGCTGACCCCCTTTGCGTCCTCTTCTTGAAGAATATATCTTGGTTCGTCAGTCTTTGCTTGATATGGGGGTTAGTATGGATCATTTGTTTACTTGTCTACGGTATGCTTTCTTGAGGGACTTGCACGATCCCCACGAAAGGTCCTCTTGCTATCGTGCTTATCTCTCGATCACTTCTTGTGGTTGAGATTGGCGACCTTCGTTTTTGGACGAGGGCTCTCGTTGGCTCGTGTTGCCCTGCGAACACATTGGAGTCCCGCTTCCTTACGTGCTTGAAGTTTTCCTTTACGTATCAATTCTTATCATCCTTCGGATCTCGGCAATCTTACGTAATGGCCGTGGTCCTTGTGGAATCGGCGGTATTTGCTTTTGTCCCGCACACTTGGTGACGAGTGCGAGGGCTTCGGCCTTTAGGTGGTGTTGATCTGGATGCATGCCAAAATTTTGTCAACGGGCATAATTAAAGGAGTGAATTTTACCGGTCGTGGAGCTTTCTCGTCTCTTCGTCTATCGATGTCACCTCCCCGGCGGCTTGGACGCTCCTGCTTTTGGCCACTGCGTTCGTCTTCCTTTCTTCCTTCCGTCCTTAGCTTTCCCTCGTCTACGATGGCCGCCGATGCGTCCTCGGCATTCATGTACTTTTGAGCTTTCAACAACATCTACGCCATCGTCAGGGGTGGATTCTTTGCTAACGAGACGACGAGTTCTCTGGACTTAAGCCACCTTAAATGTCGTCGAGTGGACCTTATCGTACGCATCGTCCACCTCTGAGAGTCTCCGAGTGAAGCGTTTTACATACGATCGCAAAGTCTCCTCTCTCCTTGCTTAATAGTGAGTAAGTGATCCATTTGGTCTTTTGGGACGTTGCCCCCCGACGAAATGGCGCGGAAAGCACTTAGTTGCTCGAAAATTGTCGATGGACGAAGTGGGCAATCTCGTGAACCATTCTCGTCCGGCTCCGCCCGTAGTGGGGAATGAACGACACATGATCTCGTCGGGGGGCTGTTGAAGGCCTAAGGTCGTCTTGAAGGTGTTAAGGTGATCTTGGGGGTCTTTGAGCCGTCGAAAGGCTCGGCGAGGTAGCCGAAATTTCGGCAGTGCCGGTCGTTCTAGGGCTGCCATGGTAAAGGGGAGTCCGTCGCTCGCTCCATTTATCCGGGCTTCGATCCGCCTTCTCTTTGATCGCGTTTCTTAATTCATCCATCTCCTTCCTCGTCTCTTGGAGGATGTCGAGAATGCGCTTTCTTGCAGGGTTGCAGTTCTCCGTCGGTCACTTCTCCCGTAGCTATCCTTCGTCCTCTTGAACGGCTCTTGGCCAGGTTCTCTTCTTGCGTAACCTACTGCCGTCTCTTGATTACTGTCTTGTAAGTTCTTCGACGGTGGTGCAAGATTTCGGACTTCTTTGCGCCAAGGCCGGCTGAGTCTGGTTGGATTCCATGCTGGTGGAGCTGTGTTCTTGTTGTATGAGAAAGTCGTTCCCACGGACGGCGCCAAGCCCGATGAAGCCGGTATCTCGTTGATTCTTTGCGGGATTCGTCCGGATGGCTCACCGGAGGTACTCGACGAACTGTGGGAGCTTGAGGAATTTAATCAAGTGGTCACGGTGTGGTGCACCTTGCCACAACACCTCGATGATAAAGTCGGTACTGGAGAAAAAGGCAGGTTGTTGAGATATCGGGAATAAAAGTAGTTAAAATTGTGATGTAGTTCTTTTTTTGTGTACCTTGTTTTGGTGTTGAAAGGGTTTTATATGCCATGCTTGGGGATTGTATTCGTTGGGGCATTAATGCCTCTTCTGATAACGTCTTCAGGGGAGTAATGGGAGTTAATGCCTTCCCGTTAGTTCGTCCAGCTGGTCTTGCAACGGTTGAGGCTTTATTGGCAGCATTCAATGGCCTTAACTCTTCCTCTGATGATGACGATAACGGGTTAGGTTCGTCCGTGAGGCCACCTCGTCTATGTTTCACTTCGTCAGTCCCATCATGATGTATTGTAAAATGGTATGGTATAATTAATAAAGTAACTTTTTGATATTGTAAAATAAGATGGGATAGCATTTCTTATTGTGGATGCTTTTTAGAGCTATAAAAATAGTATATTAGAGCATTTACAACCTTCAATGAGAATGTTCTTGTGTATTCTACATATGGATTTTCATGGTCCACATATTATTATGAAAGCAGTGATTTATATACTGAATGCTTGAGATAATTAGCTTGAGGCTATCCATCGCTAGTTAGAAAGTCAACCCATTTTGCAAATTGCGGGCCTAAGTTAAATGAATCCGAGCTAGTCTCAATGTGGACAACGTTCTACCACCATGACATGCTGGGCTTCTGATTGTCTAATTAGAATCCTTGTCAACATTTAAAAAAAAAAAATTTATTTAAGAGAATAATGATAGCCATGCTGAAATTAACCGATTACCGTGACGAAATACTTTGTTGACCTGTGTATTTCCTTCGCACATACAGAACAAAGATGACTAATAAAAACGTCTGTTTCCACTTCACAAAATAATAACAAATAGTTCTTCCAACGCGCCTGCCCCTTCGAAGAATGAAAGAGGCTTCTTTGCACCGTCATATGAAAAAATCTAGTACCGTCCTTGGATGTAAGCAACTTGACAATCTTGCTAACATTGTCATGGTCAGAGTTTTAAAACAAGCAAGCAACTTTGACAGTCTAACTAAACAAGACGTGGGATGACATAGATAGGTCGGTTCGGCAATATTTGTCCTCTGCGAAACCAAAGGGACCAGAGAGACACTTCGAAACTCCCAAAGTTCAGACAACTGCAACGCTGCCTCATTGGTTACGTCAAGAGGCGCTTAATTCGAGGAGTCCAAGGAACGTTTGGGCCACTAACTTAAAAAAATGTGGGAGGATCAAATCAAAGCCCAAAGCTCAGAACATGAAAAAAAAAAAATTTTTGATAGATAATCAGGAAATTTTTGTAAATGATAGAAAAATAAAAAATACAAGAAGTTCATTATGATGAACAAGAAGCAAAAAAAAGAACAAACAGCACAACAAACAGAGAAAAATCAGGAAACTAAGCAAAGGAAGGACAAAAAGAGAGAAGAGCAATCAGTAAAATTTCAACACTGAGACCACTCAAAAAGACTGATGGTATAAAAGCTTTAACTCATCCAACATCTTTCCTTTATTCTTAAAAGATCGACGATTTCGTTCCAACCACACAATTCACATTAAGCACCCCGAAACCAAGTTCCAAATGTCCGAGTTGTGCTTCTTAAGCCACTGATGTCAGCAAGACAACAAACCCGCCACCGAGCCTAGCATAACCCAAAGAATACCAAAGGCCTGAAGCATAGAAGAGAGTGGATAACAGGACAATGAAGAAAAAGGTGGTTAACCGACTCCCCATCACAGTAACACATACAACACCTATTAGCCAAAGAGCGACCTTTTAGCATTAGATTATCCAAAGTAAGGATCCAACCATGAGCGGCAGTCCACAGAAAAAACGTCACGCACTTAAAAATCTTTGGTTTCCAAACACCCTTCCAAGGAAACAAAGAATTCGAGACACCCCAGATCTCATGGTAGTAAGACCGTGAAAAATAATTTACGTATGACAGAGAAACCGGAGCATTAACTTACACGTATCATCCAAATGCATCAATGGAAATAAAGCTCAACAAACTTGCAAGTTGCAACAAATTGGGGAAATTTTTTTTTGCAACCAAGTGTAATATTAAAATTTCAATTACTTTTCCCACTTATTCGTAAATGACATTACACACCATGAAAAGCATTGCACATTGCCTTAAAAACACAGCTGTATATAGTGAACCTTTTATTCCAAAAAAAAAATGTCACAATAGCAAGATTACATTGACACTATTATTATGCAAGATCACAAAAGTCAGGGCCATGGAAGATCTCCATTTGAGACTATCTTGAGACCATCTATTGAGAAGCAAACAGGTACACTGATGGGCTAAAACTTTCAACAGAAACGTGAACCTCCTCTTTTATACATGTCCTTCCTTTTTGTTTGACTGTATAGTGTAATCTAACCAACTTTAGACCAACTTGAAACTTAAGCACTTATAGATGGGATAGTATTGATCTCTAATTTTCTTAAGGAAAAAAAATATAATCCAAAAGTGGTTTTCTCAAAATGCACATCCAGAATTAAAAGATATTGAGAGGCCAAATGTCACACCATATAGAACTTGAACCCAACCCATATATGTCCTTCCCATGCAAAAACTTAATTGCACTAGAACTTAGAAGGAACTCAACTTTTACGATTAACTTCATCAGAATCAAGAAGCAATGCAGGATCAAAACTTATGCAGGATCAAAACTTACTTGCACTAATACTCCAGAGCACAACTTAATTCCTACAAGCTCTTTTATTTAAGGAGCCTCAAACAATTCAGAAAAGAAAAGGAGGCTATAACAAGTTTGAAGCAGCAAACAAAGGAGAGGAACAAATCTATAGACGCAAACAAAGGAGAGAAACAATCTACACAGACGCAAACAAAGGAGAGGAACCATCTGTGTTGCCAAGCTCATTGTAATCATGTAAATTGGCAATTAGGCAACATTGAGGCAATGCCCTGAAATGCTAAGGCTATATAAATCCTAATAACTTACATACCTATAGTCATTGACTCAAACTCTTGAAGCCTAATCACTCCAGTTGATAATATAACTTTATTTGACCATGCTTCTTAACTGCTTGTACATATTTTCCAGCATAAAATCTTCCAATTGTTTTAGATTGTTTACTTGCATAAAATTTGTTTACATTTAATCAATCCCTTGTTAGAGAATATATCATAATGCCTTGCACAATTAACAAAGTACAACAAATAGATTTCTGACAAACCCCATTATATGTGTAATGCATGTTACAATGATATCAATATTGCAACTTTGAACAGCAAGAGACTAGAATGGTGAGGGGTAGCTCTTAAAATAAAATATTCATGGCTGTTTGGCATCTAATAAAATATTCATGGCTGTTTGACATCAAATAGATTTCTGACAAACCCCATTGTATGTGTGTAATGAATGTTACAATGATATCAATATTGCAACTTTGAAAAACAAGACAGACTTGAATGGTAAGGAGTAGTTCTTAAAATAAAAGATTCATGGCTGTTTGGCATCAAATATTTCTTTAAGCTTTTATAGTCTCATTTTTCTAGGTACTACCTTAAACAACTTTCAATTATGTTAACAAAAATGCGCAACTGGCAACAGTTAAACCACTAATGAAATCATGCAGTAACACCACTAACACTATAACAGAACAATACTATGCACACTTTTTCTTTTTTGATAGGAACAATACTATGCAAAAATTAACAGTTTTAGACATATTAGATAAAATAAAATCTAGATGAAGATTAGAACTGCTCAATTAGAAAGTTACTACCGCAGTCATTAATAAGAATACCCTAATTCTTATCTAAACCACCACACATCTATGTGCTATGTAGACTGGAAAATTTGCTGATCAAACAGCCAGTCACTTAAAACCAACACAAAATCAAAATCCCATTTAGCCATAACATCCCATGTATAACCCACCAAATTTAATAGTAAAAGTGAATATGTGCTATTACTCATTTTTGAAAGAGTCAAACCACTATAACAGAACAATACAATGCAAACAGTAACAATGCTAGATATATTATACAAAAGAAAAGCTAGATAACGATTAGAACTGCTCAATTATGAAGTAAAGCCGCAGGTCCAAAGTCATGATAAATAAGCCCTAATTTTAATCCAAACCACCACATATATCTGTGCGCTATGTAGGCCAGAAAATTTGCTGATAAAAAAGCAGCTTGATCACCAACTTAAAAACCAACAAAAAATCAAAAATCCATTTAGCCAAAACATCTTATGTATAAGCGAAACCACTAATGAAAGCATGGAGTAACACCAATAACACTATAACAGAACAACAATATGCAAAAATTAACAATGCCAGATATATGAGATATAGAAAAGGCTAGATAAACTGCTCAATTAGAAAGTTATGCCGCAGTCATTAATAATCTTATCCAATCCAAAAGAACACAATATCTGTGTGCTGTGTAAACCGGAAAATTTGCTGATCAAACAGAAGCTTGATGACCAACTTTAAAAACCAACACAGAACATCAAAAACCCATTTAGCCAAAACATCCTATGTATAATCCACCAGCAGATATAAAAGTAACCAAAAGAGAATATGTACTATTACTCTTTTTTTTTTTTCTTGTTATTCAAGATGCGGTAGTTTCCTCAGGACACTCTCTTGCAAAATGCCCTTGCTTCCCACAATGAAAACAGCCTCTTCCGCCTCCGGCACCGCCTCCACGGCCGCCGCTGCTGCCTCCGTTGTTGCGGCAATCCCTTGCCAGATGCCCGATTTCCCCGCAATTATAGCATGCGCCGCCACCGCCACCGCCACCGCCACCGCCACCACCGGTGTTTTCCTTACAGTCCCTCGCCATGTGTCCGTAGCCACCACAATTATAGCAGCCCCCACCGCCACCGCCACCGCCAGAATTGTTTCCACGTGGACAGTCCCTCGCCATGTGCCCAACCTCGCCACAACTGAAACAACTACCGCCGCCGCCACCACCGCTTCCTCTGTTACAATCCCTAGCCATGTGGCCAGTATCACCACAATTGTAACAACCAGCACCACCACCGTTACGCCTATCTCCGCCTCTCCAACCACCGGCAAATCCGCCTCCGCCGCCACCGCGTCCGGACCTGTTGCTGCCCTGGATGGATGATCCGTTAGGGCCAGTGACATTGACCGCCTTGGTCCTCTCGTTCTCGCCCAACTCTATATCGAACTCGACAAGCTCGCCCTCAGCCAAGCTACGGAAGCCGTCGGATTGGATCGCGGATTGATGGACGAACAGATCATCGCCTCCTTCATCGGGGGTGATGAACCCGAAGCCTTTCGAGTCATTGAACCACCGGACCACACCAGTCGACCTGACCTCCGCCATTGGATCGAGAACCCTAACCCTAACCCTAGCTATAGTATAATCAGAATAGTGAATAGAATGTGAAGGGATCGGAGATATCTATGTATGAGCGCCCTTATATATATATATATATATATATATATATATATTACCCCCAAAACCCTAATAGCCTCCGCTTCGTTAATTCCCTGCTAAAGGCCTTTGGCGCTTCCTCTTTTATGTTTTGAATTTCTCTTTTTACCCTTTATATTTTGATTATTTTCATTTTGGTCCCTATATTTATTTTTTTTATAAAATTATTTTTCAATTTTTGTGGGTGGTCTAACCAACAATCATGACAAATGTTTCAATTAAAAATATGCATATATATCTTCTTCTTTCTTTTTCTTTTTTTCTTTTTTTTTTGGCCTAAAAATCTTTTTTTTTTCTTAATTTTTTAAACTCAAATTACTATTCTAATTTGGTTTGGATTTTTTTTTTGGAGCGGACAAAAAGGTATTTTCTTGATGCGGTATGGAATGAAAGTTCATATTGAAAAGTAATTGGATATTATTTGTTAATCAAAGAATATAATCAAAAGATGAAACCTTATAAATAAATATTGTTATAAAAGATTTAGTAGTTTTGGCCTAAGTGTCCTCTAACTTGAAAAGAAGAGAAGACTCTTATAAGAATATGAATGGGGTTTCTTTGAAGTTTGAAGGGTAATTTGGTAATTTTGTTTTGGTTGAAAGATACCTATCTTTGTAAATTGAGATTTTGTTTGTTTTTTGTAGTGTAAGGACTGTTGGAAGTGTGAGATTTGTTTGCCTTCATCTATGAGTTTGGTTTTTAGGATTTGGCAATATATTGATTGTGGACTTTGGTTGGCATTGTCCATGTACATAGGCTTGGAGTTGCCAAATTATGTTAAATATTGTTATATCTTGTGATTCTTTTATATTATTTGGCGTGTGAATGCATCTTTGCTAGCCCCAAATTATAAGAATAATTAAAATGAAGTATCCTAAATTTAAATAAAAAATGAAAATACCCTGGCTGTCTTACTATTTGATAAATGCAAATTATGCAATTAGTCTATACTATAATACCTCTTATACACATATTTATGGGTAAATTATAAATTTCACTCTTGAAATTTAGTGTAGATTTGTTTTGATCCCTTGAATCTAAAACTTTGGACTTGATCCTTACATTTTTTTTTAAAATGAATAATTCGGTTCCTTCATCTAATTTTCCATTTGCCTAACCAAAGGAATTTAAGAAACCTTATTTTTGAGAGATCAAAATTGAAACAACATATTAAAGGGACTAAAATTGAACCAATCACATGTCTAAGAAACCAAAATCGATTCAGCCCAATTTTAAATAACAAAACTGAACCGAACCGTAGACAAAAGTAACAACATTGTTTCATTTTTAAAATTTCATGGACTAAATCCAAACTTTTTAAGATTGCAATGGTCAAAAATTGAACTTACCCCAAATTTCAAATTATAATTTACCCTATATTTATATGTGCTAACTACTTGCATAAAGCAATTTTATGTCAGATGAACAGAGACTCGCGCTCTGTTTGCTTTGATGGAAGATCATGTGTTGAGATAGTTTTTTTCTATTTTCTAGTGTTTAGTAGCATTAGAAAAAAAATGAGTTAAAGGAAAACTATCTTTAGTCAATAAAAAAATGATGACTTATTTTTAGAGATTATTTTCCACTAAATTGTTTTTTGAAAAATAGTTCTATGTCACAGTAAGCTAAATAAAGGAATGTAAGAGATTATTTTTTAACTCATTTAAAGTTGATACCAAGCATAGGAAAATGAGATCGTTTTATAGAAATTTTATTTTGGAAAATGACTAATTTTCTAACAAATATCATCTTTGAAACAAACAGAGTGTCAAGAATCGTGATGTTTCAAAAGTAAGAATATAAGACCTGTGAGCTGTGACATATCAATTCTTAGGTCTCACAACATCTCATTTTCAGTAAATTAGCATACAAATGTCACACTTGTCAAGTCTCACAACATATCATTTTCAGTAAATTAGCATACAAAAGACAATAGGGAGTAACAAAAAGTTATTCTAGCTTAATACCAAACAAATAAACCAAATGTAATTGTGACTTGGTAAGAATCAGATAATAGCTAAAGTTTGTACCAATTTTAGCTTGTAGACAATGTTTACACTCTCATGTGATTGGGAGTATCAAAATGAAGAATGTGAAGGATCATAACACAGTAACCTTAGTGATGTCCACAATGTGATTTAGAAAATTGAAATATGGAGTTGAATCAGGACAATTTGACTGTAGGATCTACAGACGGAATTATAATGGCCACCTGAAATAAGTATTACATTTTGTCTTCAATTTTTTCTTAAGCTGGATGTATGACCGTTTTGTCATGATTAATGATGAATAATGGAGCTGAAAATTCGTAAAAAGAAGTTGAAGTTGGCTTCAACTATATTTATGACTATATATCCATGACCCCTCATAAATAAAACTCCTGTGGAGGCTATACCATACAACTGCTGCATTAAACAAAAAAGGACAAAAATATAAAATGAAAAATTACAAAGGCATTACCTATCTACAGAATGCAGTGGAAATCATTATCAGTTGCCGCTTAAAAGTGAAGTGGGAGAAATTTGTACAAGTACTTTAGGCATTAGTATACTTCCACATTCCATTGCTCTGCCCTCTTCAACTGCTTTTTGTAGTCCAACCAATCAATGCCTGAAAAATGTATCAAACACAAGATTGAAGGCATGAAAGGTAAAAATTGTCTATCTAGTCTAGCCAAAGTTTGATCTGCTACTTACCATCTCTAGCAGCCAATGAAACCATTATGTCATCAATTCCCTTTTCCATCCCCTTCAGCCCACACATATAGACAAAGGTGTTATCCTTCTTAAGCAATTGCCATAGCTCTTCTGCATACTGAGCCATTCGGGTTTGGATGTACATCTTCTCACCTTTCTCATTTTTTTGCTCTCTACTCACAGCAAAGTCAAGTCTAAAATTTTCGGGGGCCTTCTCCTTCATTTTCTCAAATTCCTGTCTCATACAATAGGAGAACTTTCAGTGTATATTTCAAAACATAGGCAAAAAGGTTTTTGATGAGTGAGGAAACTCTAGTCCATCTCACCTCCTTATAAAGCAGTGAGCTACTCGTGGGGACACCCAAGAAGAGCCACGCCAAACCATTGAACTACACAACATGTCAAAAAGATGAATAAATCATCAGCTGATGCATACACAGGAATTCACCACTATACGTATTTTTTCAATTGTGACAGAAGGGATGTTTATGATGAATGGTTTCTAATTTCCAAGCAGCCAATAATACAGAAAGAAGTTCCTGATGAATCATGGGCTTTTTATAAGTAAAATTAACAAAATGCAGCATTTGCAATTGATGCTGAAAGCACCATTGCAACTGCATCCTAGTGATTGTATTTGTATGTGACAACTATATTACTCTTCTCTTCGAGGATTGATGACGGCTTCAGTCCAATTCTTATATCAGTCTCCATGAGAGTTACCACATGTTATAACTCTTTTCATTTTCCTAAGTCCCACCTTTTTAATGCTTTACTGGGCTGAACTTTAGACCTTTAACGCAAGGCTACAAGGCCATTGATACTGTTTTGAAGCTTCAATGAGAGAAATTTCGTCATCACGGGGTTCATGTTAGTTTCTCATCAAGGGTTTATCAAAACAAGATTGATTGCATTTTATCTACCTTGTAGTCATCATGCTTCTCAAAGAACATTTTCCACAAATATGAGCGGAAAGGAGCAATCCCAGTTCCAGTTGCAAGCTGCAACAAATGAATTCAAAATTACTAATGCATAGAAATCAATTAACTGAAAAATTCAGAATCAATTTATGGAGTATACATTAAATTTCTTGACATTGTACTTGCTTAAGATAACAAACCAAAATATACCATGATGATGGTAGCGTTGGGATCTTTTGGCATTAGCATTTCTTTTCCAACAGGTCCTGTCATCTTCACTTCAGCTCCAGGTTTCAAGTCACCTGAAATGCAAACATTTAAAGCAACTAGGGTGCTAAGGTATCTTCCTTAATTTGGTGGTACCGTTTTCTGTTGCCTCAAATTGTTTCTCATAAGATTCGCTCAAAACCAAAAAGATGGAAAATGTTTCATTAGAATTTGGTAGACAAAGAACGGAATTTTCATAGATCTATAGTTCTGCATCCTTACACAAGAAATTTGAGCATACTCCTTTAACAATTTCTCCCGCATCATTGGTGTACACTAACCGTTTCACACACAGAGAAACCTGTATTAAGGTAACAGGTCAGACAACCAAATGAATTGAAACCAAAGACTTAGGTAGCTATGGAAATAAAAAACCGTTGAGATGTAGATAATACTGACTTGACAAAAGAACTCAAAACCCATTATAAAATCATGTAATTATAAACTTTAACTCTCACAACAAATATGGTTCATTTTAATGAAAAAACTCACAGTTTTGGAATCCCCAAAGTCACCAATGGCACTGCTGGCAATTGAGTATAACCTCAGCTTGTGAGGCTTGCCATTTTTGTCAATACCATCTGGAATTACCCCAACTGATTGCCCTTCTCTGTATGGGATCTCCCCTAAGCCAACCAATCAACCAGATAGCTCAAAATGATCAATTTCTTTATCAACTTCATTTCAAAATAATTAATATGTTAAAGATGAATTTGTTATATTCTTAGTGTTCATGCTTATCCCAGAAACTTAGAAGATAATAGGAGCTGATGTGCTTTTTCCTTTTTATTCTTGCTGAAGAGGGACTGCTGTGCTATTGTAAGTCCATTGATACATTTGCAACTTTCATATTAAGGATCATTAATGGCTATAAAAAATTAAGAAGCACATAAAAGCCCACAAATAAAATCAAGGTAATATATATATAAACTATATGTTGAAGAGTTAACAAAGTCATCTTTTAAGATGTTAAGCATATCGATCAAAGGAAAAGTGCTAGCCACATCTTGTATTTGTTTATAAAGTATCAACCTAATGTATGCCTGATATGGGACTCAGAATACACACACTCAATCAATACGGAATACCCAATCAAGTTGGGCATGCATTTAGAGAGACTAAAAAGGCATAGGAGTTCATACCCTCAGTGCTGAAGACCATGTGCCAAGTTTCTCCAGGAGCATCATCACCAGTAATCTTAGTGTTAAGTAGGCATCTTCCAGTGTATGGATTTTTCGGTTTGTACTTGTTCACTACCACTCCTTCCTCCATTTTCTTGGATTCCTTCGCAACCTTTGCAGGAGCCTCTGTGGCGACCTGGGCTCTGATCGAAACCACTCTTCCACCAACAGAAACATCTCTGTACTGCAAAGGAACCTGAGAAACCAAAAACCATGTCACAAACTCCAAGCAAAACAATCACAGTGCAAAAGCTAGACAAAGACAACCAAATACCTTCTTGAAAGGGATTCTCTCTGGTAAGATTATAGAGGTTCTGGAGGACAGAGAAGATGACTTGGATGATGGAAAAGAGACCGTGGCAGTTACTGCAGTAGCCATGACTGCAATGCTAGTTGATAAAGCAGAGCAAGAGAAAGAAAGTGTGATGGTTTTATGGGGTTGCGAGGAGTTGGTGAAGAAGTATGAAAACGAGAGGGTATGATCTTTTTCGTTTGCAGTGGATTATGAAATTTGAGTGGAGGAGATTAGAAGGCCAATGCAGTGGCAGATGTGAGGATAAGTTTATGTGTAATGTATGACTGTCCTCACTGCCATTTGTAGTCTTGTGGGCTATATGGCCACTAACTATCTTCGTTGATTTTTGGTTTACACTGCAAAAAGGGGACGTTGATGGCCTAACATGATTATATCTTGTTACATACTCCCAATAAAATTATATTTTGAAAACACGATTTTGTTAAAATTGTGAAATGGTGATAATTCTAATTTCTAACTGAAATAGTGTTTGTTTGACCGTATGAATACAGAGAGTGTGCAATAGCCAATATGTGATGAGGGCACATATACAGGTGTCACTCTACTAGTGAATAAGACCAACAAAAATTTAACACAGTATTTTTTGTTTTATGAGTTTCAAACCCATACTCACTGTGTGATGGAAGTCGAACCTGCCAATCAACTTCCCAGGAAAAAAGATCATCTCTAGTCTCTAATTGAAATTGATCCATTTACTAATTTAAATTAGATATAACAAATTTAAAAGTGTATAAATTGTCATGTCATTTAGGAAAATTATAGAGATTGCCAGGTTTTTTTTTTTTTTTTGAAGGGAGTTTGTCACACAATTTAAAATTTTAATACTCCTAACTTTTTAGGATCACCTTTTTCCACATGCATGCAAGCTATTCTAAAAAACCAGCCTCCAGAAATCCTCCTTATTAAATCATTAAGAGATTCTTAAATGCATGTTAGTTTAAGAATTTCCCTTTTAACCATTAAGTTGTTCTTTCCACCATCCACCTACGTTAAGTCCAATTGCAAAACTTGGTCTTAACACTGTTGTTCACGAATTCAAATTACACCAATGAAGGGATATAGACACTCATTTAGCAATTGTCATTTAGCTCTACGCTATGAGCAAAAACCGTCATTTTATGACAGGAATAATCACAATTTTTATCTTTGGAAACACAAGTGCTTAATTTTTTTAAAAAAAAAAAATCTAGAAGTCTTAGAGATCGATATGACACCTCAAGTGCTAAAATCAGACCACCAAATCTCAAAATAGAGCCACATCTAGATTTTAACAAAAGAACAATGTGCATTCTTATAATTAGAATTGAACACATGTGATCATGAATACTTTATGATTGATTTTTCAAAGAAAATACTTTATAATTGATTTTTCTAAGAATTAATTATAATTAATTACATGTAATAATATTATTAGTTTACCTTTAGTAACAATGCACATGCATACTTTGGGAAATTTAGTAGAAAATGTAGGTTTGTTGATAATTAATTCATTATTTTTCAATACTTATAGACAAATTTTTTTAATTTAAAAATTTAGGGATAAGAAAGAAACTTCATAGTCTTAGTGATTAGTACGTCACCTCATTTAGTAATTGTCATTTAACCCCCACACTATGAGGAAAAAGTCATTTTATGACAAAAATATATCACAATTTTTATAGTTAGATATTCAAGTGCTAAATCAAAAACAAATCTATAAGTCTTAGTGATCAATATGACACCTCAAGTGCTAAAATTGGACCACCATATCTCAAAATTAAGCCACATCTAGATTTTAGTGAACACTAGGCATCCTTTCCATTAGAGTTGAACGCATGTGATTGTGAATACTTTATAATTAGGTTTTTCAAAGAATTAATTATAATAAAATGCACGTAAATATGTAATAATATCATTTGGTTTACCTTTAGTTAGAATGCATGTGCATACTTTGGGTAATTTTAGTAGATTGATAATTAATTAATAATTATTTTTCAATAGTTAGAGAAAAATTTTGTTTTCTTCCCTTTTAAATTAATTTAGAATTGCAATGTCTCTTTCTAACTAGGTTGGTTCATTGATACTTTTAGAGGGGTGATAGTTTATTTTAGAAAAATTTCTTTTTTATTATATTTGCAATTGTTGTATTTATGTTTGTTCAAACATTGACAAGTCATGCTAAGAGAAAAGACATTTGTTTTGGTATAAACGAATGCCTATTTTTCTCTTTCTCATTAATATTATGATGAATTAGTATCCAATAAAAAATTTAGGGACAAAAAACCAACCTCATATAAACTTTTGGAAAATAAAAAAAAAAAAGAATATTTTTGCATAATTTTATAGTTAAAGATATTCATTAGTCATTACCAAATTTCTTTATCTCATATATATATACACACGAGCTGAGCCACGACGTCGTTCTTCTAGTACGTATATAATACCTGTACGACCCTAATAACAGGCGGTAGCGGTAAGAATTTTGGGGCGAAATACAAGCGGTTCGTTTGAACTTTGAACTAAATCCCTCTCTCTCTCTCTCTCTCGCTCGCTCGCTCGCTCTGTGTGTGAATTGGGTTTCCAATTCGCCATTATCGTGGAGGACCAAACCCTAGACAACTTCGTTCATTTGGACAAAATTCCATTGACGCTGTGAGTTCCCGCCTTTCTTTTTTACCTACAGTTTTATTATTACTATTATTATCAATCTTCGATGCCTAATTTCTCTATTATTTTTTTCTTTGAAATAATTTATATAGGTTAATTATGTTGTCTAAATTTCAGCTTTCATTTTTCTTATTTGAATTCTTTGCAGCTTGCATTGTTCATTTGATCATAATCATTATTGGAAAATCCATCATTACTATTGTTACTTTTTTGTTGCAGCATTTCACATAGCAAGACATCTCTTCTATGTTTTTGCATCAGTGTGATTGTAGAATACTTATTAAGTTATAGGAGAAAATTTATAAGATTGCTATTAGATTAACTAAGATTTAAGGTATTGAATGTTTTTGCTTTTAAGAAGAACATATTCATAAATCAAAACATGGCTGAAATTAGAGAGTTAAGATGTATAAATGTAAATATACGGAAAGATAGGATTCAAAATGAGAAAATTAACTTAAAGATAGGAGTGACCTTTATTGATTAAACGATGAGGGAGAGCGATTAATGCAACACTGAGAAAGTTAAAGTTGATTCAGATTGAGGGAACGAAAAATAAAATTAATAGAAGCATAAGAAAGGATGTGTCAATTAAAGAAGTAATAGAGAGTGTAACTTTAGATAGAATAGAATGACGGAAAAGAATACATGTGATTGACTTTGACTAGTACGTTAAGGATTTATAGCCGATCTTAAAAATTTTAGGACTAATGCTTGGTGGTTGTTGTTGTTAAATTTCTTTCTCTTTGATATTCAAGGAAAGTATCCATTAGTTTGTATGCAAGTGTTTAGGTCTAGACGGTTCCTTCAATAACTTTTAATGGGCATTTGAAAAGTCTTTCATGGCCTTCCAGCCAAGGTAATGATGTTTGGAGTGTAATATCTATATTAGTTGCACTATTTGAGATGGACATTGAATCCTATAGGAGGTGTGGTACCTGCCCATTTAATGAATCACCTGAGTACTCTACAGTGATGGTCAAGCAAATTGCAAGTCAAAACAGTCATTTGATAAGCAATGCATTTGTCAGGTTGGACTACATGATGCTATAAGGAGCCATGTTCTCTTGGTGTGGTACCTGCCAATTTGAGGAATTACCTGAGTACTCTACTGTGTTGGTCAAGCAAATTGCAAGTCAGAACACTTGTTTGATAATCAACACATTTGTTAGGTTGGACTACATGATGATATTAGGAGTGATTTTTTTTTTTCTTTTTTTAATAAGTATTAGGAGTGATGTTCCCTTGAAGTAGGTTTCAGAAAACTCAATATTGCAGTACCTCCGTAATGGGCACTTGTGTTTGACGTGTAACAATAGAATCCTATCTACTGCACTTGTGCAGGTACTGTGTATCTACTTATAGATATCATTCATTCAGCTTCCCTGAATTTGATATTTTCATATTTTGTTCTTTGTCAGCATTAAAATGGTCGTATCCTAGTGCACAAAGATTCCACTTTTTGTGGGATCTGGAAGAGGTGTTTGATAAGTAACCTTACCTCCAATTTTTTTTGGAGAGGCTGATATAAGCTGCATATATCTATATTTGGAGTCATTTCTTTTTGTTGTTGTAATCTGTTATTTGCTAATTTTTGTTTTAAAATGCTTTCTAGGACAATTAACTTATTGATGTGGTCTGACTCTTAAGGTGAGCTAGTGCAGTCGAGTGTTTGGCAAGTACTTGCCATCTTTGTTGACCTTCTTTGAAGCAGCTGAAACTCAATCTTTTAGTGAAACATAAATTTTTAGTATCTCTTATCAATACATACACGATCACTTTAGCCTCCTACCTCCTTCTCCCACTTTAGTAGCCAAAGAAATCATGGACTTATTTGAAGGAATGAGATGCAGTTCTTTAATCATTCTGATCAAACTTTTCTGTCCATAATTTTCCATTTGATTCAGATCTGGAAAGGAGGAAGACTGCATGATTTTTTTAAATGTATCTATTGTAGAATGCCACCAAAACGACACAAAAATCCAAACATAAGTAAGAAAATAGATATTTAAGCATTTTTTGTTGTAATTTCTTTGCGTGGTTCCTACCTATCATTTTTTTCCCTTGGTCCCTGCAGAGGGTGGGGAATAGAGGTTAATCCATTACCATTTTCCTGATCCAAATCTTTTATATATATAATTTTTTTTTCCAGGTCAATGAAAAAGTTGTTTAGAATCAACCCATTAAATGGAAATAAAACTGTTGCAATACATAATGTGGCATATGATTAACCTTTCTAGTGTTCATGTGTTTACACATCGCATGTTTTTTGAGGAGGTGTGATACTTTTCTCATAATTTGGCCATAAATATACTTCCTGTTTTATGCAGGTTCTGTGTCATCACTGCCGCCTTTGGCTCTGGGCAGCAAATTTATCTCCCTTACTTTACATGAGGGTTTAATGCTAGAAATTAAAGAGCTATTATCGGGTGGCTTTGGTCAATTTGTGTATACCGTTAATTTTTAGTTGTATATCCATGTGGCTAGTTTAATTGACTATAATGGTACTCACAATCTAATTTTTTAAGCTCCTGGAAGCTTATGTTATTGAGAAAGATTTGCATATTTGGTGAGGATGTATCTGTATATGTCTTGTAATCATTCACTCAATGATGTGAGTTGTCAGGTGATGGTTATGGATGGGCCACTTGACTTGGCAAGTTGGGAAGTTGAATTATGAATTGGCCCCATCAACAAATCATATAATTCTATGTAGAGTTATACAAATTCTATTGACTCAGCTATAATGTTTCATTTCATTGAAATGGGGATCTCTCACTTCATCTCTACAGTAAGTTTATAGGTCATAGGAATTTCACACAGAATCTTATGGGCATGTATATTATTATTAGCTGCCAAGACTGACCCTTTTTACAATGTCAATTCTCAAAAACATATGGCTCCACTTTGGTTTTAATTATGGCATATGCAGGTCCAGAAATCGTATATTCAGTCCTTTCTGTCTTTACTTGTGGAGCTGGCTAACCCATTCCCATATGTTGTTTACTGTAATGTACTGAGGAAATGCATCATGGTGGTCTGGCAAAATTTCCAAATTACACTAGAGAATATGTGCTTCATCAATATCATATTTGTAAGAGAATTGTAACTGCAAATTACATAGGATTTCATGTGGGTGTGTCTCTTACTGGCATCAATGAGGGGACAATGCTACTTTCTTAGGAAAATAAACCAAGTAACGAACATATCATTAAGGAATGTTTTGAATTCAAATAATTCTTCGTATACTGTGGTTATGCCCATTGTGTATGTTAGAATGGTTTTGAGATATACACTATGAGTCTATGACACCAAAATTTCTCTTATATCTTATATTTAGAGTGACTTGCATTGATGGTCTAATTATATCTCAAAGAAGTAATATTATAATTGTGTCGATAATTTATTTTTTGATGGACTATTGTGTGGATAATTTATGCATGAATCCCCTTCGGCAATGAACTCATATTAGGGGGGTTTTGGGGGGTGGAACAAACCTTGGGTTCTCACTAGTTTTATGGGTGACTTATCTTGTGGAAAAGATGTCATATTATTATTATTATTATTATTATTATTATTATTATTATTATTATTATTATTATTATTATTATTATTTTGTAAGTTTGAGTTTGGCATTGGTATTTATTATGCTTTAAATTAGATTTTTCATAAATTTTGGTTGGCATATTCTGCAGTATAATACACTTGAGCTTTATATTAATATTTTGGTTGGCATATTCTGCAGTATAATACACTTAAAAAGCAAGACAGTTGAGCTTTATATTGAAATTTCTTTTATTTTCTTCATTTTAATAAATTTTATTAAGAGACTGTTCTAATTCTGTTACATTGTCTTGTAGGGTGACTCCATGACGGACTCTTCAATTTGACCAAGCTATGGCAGTTGGGTATTCTACACTATTGTATTTACTGGTGGTGAGTTTTTGAAAGTTCACCTTCTTATATGTTATGTATTTACTTCATTGTTAAGCATCAGATTTCTAATTCTTTGTCTATGGATTAGCCTTTCAGATTTCCTACCACGTGCTTCTCAAATTAGTTAACCTAGCTGATTTTATACAGGATTTTTATCAGCAGTCCTGGAGCACATATTGGATTGACCATAAGTCATGAATGCTCATTCATCATACATTATCAGGGGAGAGGTTAGGCGTGTGGGTTTTTTTTTTGTTTTTTTTTAATTTTTTATATTGTCATGTTGGGATAAAGCTTACATGTGATACCTCTTAATCCAAAATTCACTTGTTCCTGTTCTCCGCCATTTGTACTAAATAAAAAGAAACTTTCATTATATATAGAAGAAGGCTATTTGACATTAGGTTGGACTGCTGCAAAATACTAAAATTTAGTTGACCAGTGAAAACGTTGCTCTCTTGATGCCAAGGATGAATAATCATATTGTTGACATTATGCTTGAAGGCACCCCCAAAAAAGCAAAAGACAAAAAATTAGTTGGCAAGACATAGCATGAGCTCAGCACATCACTCTCTATCTAGTATTATGTATTTTAAACTGTTTACATGGTGATATCAATCATATGATGATGCATTACATGCTGCTTAGGTATTTCATTACCGTAATGATTGGGTTTGCAGCAATACTTCTATTTCTTCCACATTTTTCATTTAAATAAAAGAGTTGAACAAAAAACTTCTAGGTGGTTTTGATGGCTAGAGGATCAGGAAAGTTGGTTTGTGTATTAGATTCATTATAATGGTTGTACAGTCGTACAATTTTTAATTTCAGTGTTTGGACTATGAGCCTCTTAAAAAAATGGGGGTATATGATTGCATACCCGTCACCTCTCTTAGACCTTGCAAACAAAAGTGGGAGTTTTGTGCAATATATAGGACCTTTTCAAGTGTTGACTATGATTATATATTTATTTATTTTGGGTAAATAACATAATTCTCCTATAGTTCGGGGTGGTTTCAAAAACCTAAGATTTTAATGATTTTTAATTACAACCCTGAAGTTTCTAAATCATCTTGACTATCAGCTAGAAATAAGTTTAGAAACAACTTTTCTCACAATTTTTTCCACAATTACTGAGGTGGCAAGTTGTTAATACTTAATAGTAGACAATAAAGTGGTGGGTCCATATAGAAATCAATAACAACATGCCAACTCAGCAGCTGTGAGATATGTTATGATGAAATTGTTTGTAGCAGTACTAATCAACTAGACGGAATGGAAATTTACGTATGCAGAACTTGAAACTTGTTTGGATAATAAAAATCTCTCCATTTGAGTTGCAGGAGGTACTTTGGCACCAAAAAAGCTTACTAAACTGCTTAAAAAATCTTACGAGATAAATACATTTGATTAAAAATGCTATCATTTTATAAGCCCTCTAAAAAAAGTTTATTCCCCCCCTAAGACCTACTACTTCGTGTTCTTGTGATGGATCTTGTAGTACCCAGAGTCTAAAGTGCAGTTACTTGAATTTTTTATTTTGACTCAAACTTAAAGTACAGCTTGAATTGGTTTTAAGGATAACTTTTGAAAATTTAAGATTTAATTTGAAACCAATCCCAAAAAATAAGGGAAATTATATGATCTGTCCTTATTTTGAGTAGGATTGCAGGACTGTGATGGTTGTCATGACTGTACTCCAGAAAAGTTTTGGGAGAAGCATCTCAATATCATAAAAGTTGGAGAAGGTTTATTGGTTTGTCATTAAGATGAGGTATCTACACTTTTGTCATTAGCTCTTTCAGGTTGTACAAACAAGATTTTGATAGATATAGATAGGCTTGTTGCCTGCTATGTATGAATACATTGCAGATTTATTTGTCCTAAATTGTATTCATGTCATTGTCCCATTTTTTTTTCATATTAAATTTTTTTAAAGTATATCCCCTCTTGGAGGTTGTAATTGGTAGAATGCCTCAAATCTTGAGAGGATGAACTGTATGTCACATTAGCACAGGCATCATTAAAAGGAGAGTTGAATGTTTTTCTATTGAACTACTCAATAGGGTACACATGGTAGAAGCACCAAGATCAAATTGAAAATGTGATCAATAGCAAGTTTGAACGGGTAGCTAAAAATGATGTTAGCCCTGAGACTGAAATTTTCTCCCAAACGGCCAAAATCCTGGGTCCATTTTAGGGTTTCATAATTCGTTCGAACAAGTGCTCCATTATTTGAAAATATATTTTTAGGAAAAGTTCAAAAGTCTAGTTGTTTGGATGAGAACTTTTTAGAAATCTTTTCCCCACCTTATTTTAGCTTTTCCACCTCAGCTAAAGTATCACCCTCCAATTATGCAAAGTTGCGGACTACCACCCATTGGAAAACATCAAAAAAATTGTTAAAGACAGCATATTGTGATTCACGTGGAGAGGTCCTAAAATATAGAATAAAGATCAGGAAAGTATCTTACATGCCAAGTGTCCAAACTTATCTTAACAAACTTTTAGCCTCCAGGGTTTAGGTTGGTCATCCACTGTAAAATTGAGTCAATTTCTAAGTGGAAGACAAATGGGCAGGGGGGAAGGGGGGAACAATTTAACTTCTAAACCCGCATTCTTTGATGATTCATATGCTTAGTATCCAACTATCCTGAATTTCCATAGCAATAAGTCTAAAGACACAACAAAATTTCATAACATTTTAAACAATTGTTGAGTTTACAGTTTGTGATTGGACTACAGTAAAAGCACTAATCATAATTTACTACCTTAACACGTTATGAAAATATTGTGTGTATAACATTGTTGTTTACATAAACCACCCTATTGCATTGCAACCAACCACAGTTCTACATCAAGAAATGGGTGTTTACATGAAGGTAGGCAAATCAGGAGGAGGAAGAAGTAGAATCAACATGACAATGCTCTGTAAATGATTGAAAGTACATCTAAACAACTACAAAAGACAATGGAATGAAATGTATGTACACTCCATGAGAATAATTAAACAGAGAAAATTATAGGGAACATTTTTTTGGGGGGAGGGGGGGTGGTTTCAACAACAGTCTGTTATTGATTGGATCAAAGGAGTCCCTTTGCATTTCTGGGATAAAGCTCCAACCTGCCCTTGGCCTCTTGTAACAATAGGTCCAGTGTTTCATCCTGGGTCATGTAGGATTGTTTGGATGCCCATTCCAGCACAGTGAACACCTCGGCCTCAGCAAGTTCCTTGCTGTCTGGCACATGCAATGCAATGTAGCATAGAAGAGCCAATGCTGAAATTTGAACAATTTGTTCTCCAAAATACACCAGCTGGATCAAGTGCTTTGCCCCTCCGGCACTTATTATTGCCTTGGAGTGATCAAGGTGGAGGTAGTTTTCTGAGCAGGCGAATTTTGTGAGGGCAATTGAAGCCTCTTTGCAAACCTCAGCTTCTCGCTCATCGAGAAGCTGCACCAGCGGGGCAATAATTCTTGTCTCTGTTGCTCTGAATGTCCTTGCCAAATTTCCAATAGCCTTGACGCATGGGATAAGGAGGTCTGGATCTTCCCTCTCAATAAGCATTAGCATTTGATCAACAACAGCTTTGCAGGCGGGTGAATTGGGCTTGAAGGCAGATCTTCTCAGTTCAGCATCTTTCTCTGCCACTGCAGTGATCTCCATCAATGCCATGGCAGAATTGTATTTAACATCATCGGGCCCTTTCTCCAGAAGAACTGCAAAGCATAACAGCGCTCTTGATTCAGTGATGCTGCGGCAAATGGCCGAGTTTTCTTTGGAAAGATGCCAAAGGGCTCTTGCTGACATTGCTTTCATGTAGGCTTTGGTAGCAGGATCTTCCGTTTCCCTACCCTTAAGACCAGCCCCTGGAAGAGAAACATTTTGCTGATGTTGGGGTTGATGGACTTGAAGATTCTGCTTCACATTGTCGTGGTTGCTGCTTGTGGGATGGCTGCTGATTTGAGTTGAACCATTCCCCTGCGGCTGGAGTGGCTTGGACTGTGACCTCATGGCCATGGTAGTGGTCACCAAATTGTGCATCTGACTTGGGCTCTTATTTCCCAAGGGGTGAGTAATTTGACTGTAAGATTGCTTGTCATCATCGTCATGTACCTGGCTTAAGTTCTTGGTGTTTGGATTATTATTGCTTGCCATGACAAGCGCATGAATTGTAGCGGCTTTGATGCTAGTAATAGCATACTTACTATGCTCTTGAACTGTCTCAAATGCAAGATGACTCACCAGCAATCGAATTATATTGTGCTGGGCAAAAAGATCTTGGCACTTGGGGTAATTAGCCACAAGCTCCGAAACAGCCCAAGCCACAACAGCTTGCACTTTCATTGGACCTTCTTTGAGGATTTTCGCAAACACAGTACACACGCCGGCATGAATCATGTGTTCCACACTTTCAGGGTCGCGTCCCAGTAGCCCAATAGCCTTGGCAGCGTTCTCTTGCCCATCAATTTTCCCCTCTTTGATCAATTTTAACAAGGGTAAAACCCCGCCTTCCTCTATGATAAGCTTCCCATACCGATCATTGTCCCTAGCAAGCGAAACCAATGAAGCAGCTGCATCTGATCGATCCTCAAGCGAACCCGTATAAAGAATCGCAATCTGTTCCCAAATCAGACACAAAATTGGCTCGTTTGCTGCTATAGGAGGCAGCCCCAAGTATTCGCCGCCGCGATCCTCAGCCGGAGCTGATACTCGGAGCAGCCACGAGACATCTCCAATGGAGTTCTCAAGCTGGGAAGACATTTTGCGAAAGGCAGCAGTGGGGATGATGGTGAAGACACGCTTCATGATGCCGTTGGCACGGCATTTAAGCACAAGGGACAAGGCCTTTTCGAGGACTTGTTCCGTGTCTTCGATAATCCGCCGTGTGGGGCGCTCATAGAGGTCGGAGCTAGCTCTAGCAGCCTGGCGGAGCAGCCCAGCTAGCTTCTCAGCTTTGGATTTGAGCTCCCCACAATCTTGCTTGAAAGCAGAAGCCTCATCAGCAGCCTTGCTCACTTGGTCAGATAATTGGATCGGCTTTGCCAAGATTTGTTTCACTAAGTCCGCCATGCCCACCACGGCGGACCAACCCCAAAACCAAAAGTCTCTGTTGTGGTTGACTCTAGATAATAGAGATCAGATCAAGGAAAGATGATGGGTTGGCTTGGTTTTTGGAATCGTTTTTGGCCCTGATAGACGGAGAGGAATTAATTAAAGTAGTTAAAACTTCAATGGGTGAGCTGGAGCTGGAATTGGCCAAGTGTTTGATATGGGTCAGGGTTTACCTACCAACAAAATAAAAAATAAAAAGAGTCAGGTGAAGTCTCCATCTTTCTTAGTCTCTATAAACGATGGAGGCTTGGCAATTGGGCTTTGATTTGGGCTACAGTTTTTTTTTCCTATTTTGCTGGCTTTGGAAGAGAGTCTAGTCTCTAATGGTGGAATGGGTCTTATTTATAAGGTCAAATGCGAGTTTCTTCTTATCTTTTATTTCCTTTGCCTGACTTGGTTAATGGTTTTTTTTTTTTTCTTCTTTTTTCCGGCTAGTCAATTAATTTTGTTTCAATACATTATAAGAAAAGACAAAAAACTATTTCCTATGGAGTATGGACGGAAAAATCTGACTGGGTGTGGGTTGTAGGCTGTAGCTTAAATTATGTAAATAGAATTAATTGAGTTTCAATAAATTAAAAGAAAAGACAATAAACTGTTAGCATCAACAGGAAGTGTTCTTTTCTCTTTTTAGACGACCTGTCCCACCGGGTCCCGATGCGGTGTGGGTTGCTGATTAGCCCTGATTTATTTTGGTGTAGGTTTCCAATTATATTTTGCCTTACTTTTCTTTTTTCTTTTTTTTTTTAATTTTTTAAGAATCAATATATTTTTCCATTCTGGAGAGGAAGATAGAATACCTGGTCTACCAATCATTTTATTGATCCCTTTTAATTATAAGATAAGATAACATTAGTAATTTTTTATGAGACAGATGGAAATAAACATATATCGTATAATGTACTTTCGTTTAAGTGTTGGTTTGGTATATCTTATTTGACTCTTTTTGCTTAAAAAATAAGTTAAATAATGGTATTAAAGTGTGAGTTTTAATAGTTTTGCATATGAAAACAAGTTAAATAAGCCAAAAGAAATTGAGCATTAAAAAGAAGAAGGGCCAAACAGAATAAGCAATATCATGTTATTCTCCACCCTTTTACGTTGATATATAAAGAATTTGTGAGTTTCAGTTAGTTTAACTAATAAAATATTTTCTTATCAAAAAATAAAATAACAAATAAAGTTTTTTTGTTATTGAATAAGAGATATAAAGTTTAAATTCCACTTACACCATTAATCAAATGGTGTCATTGTATGTATATGAAGATGATCACACTATAAAATGATATACTCTCATTTACTTTATTACACCCACAAAAAGGATAATTTGTTTTAGAGAAGGTTGCATTGATTGATGTAGGGTTGTAATTCTTAAAGGAGACAATATGAAAGTTGTCAACACCGTACCATATTGATCATTACATTTGTGGGGATGAGGATCCCTAATCTAATTTAAATGGGCAACCAATGTTACTCCTGAGGATACACCTCGGACCTCGGGGACGAGCATTAGCTATTTGAGGTGCATCAGGTTAAAATATCACAAAGGAAAGAAAGCAGACTCGGTACAGAATATGAGATGGGTGAAGGAAGAAGGGTGTAGAAGTCATCTCCTCCGCATTAAATTCGGGACAACCACTTCCCTGGCTGCATTAATGAGGAAATGACCATGAACAGTGGTGGCACAACTAAGGTTGTAGGGTAAAAACTTACTGGCATGTTCTGGATGAGACAGAAGTCCCAAGAATGCGATCTCAGCCCTCCAAGTGTAGGATTAGGATGATTTGTGTTTAAATATAAAAGAAAAAATAGGATCCATAGGGAAGTGGATCGATCGAAAGAGGAAAGAAAGGACTTTGTACCTAGGAGCTGAAATATTTGTATAAGTGAGAAATAAACATACATATATAAAATAGGCATTCCTCGGGCCAGTCTGAGGAGCTTCTTCTCTTCATAATTTGTTGCCCTAGTCATTCCATATGTGTCTTATCTCATTGTGATTAACTTTAACCTATCGTGTAATCAATATCCAACTAATTCTCTAACAAATCTATTGTGGTGAGCTTACTAGGCCACTGTTTGAGCCATTTTTGGGCTGTGGGTCAAGTTGCGTCCCTACAATTGGCGCCCACCATGGGGCGTGTTGAACAGACCTGAGTTAGTTTAATCATGGTGGGTTTCGAGGAGTCAGTGGGATCACAAGGTCAAGATCATTTTGTGAATCTTGAGCGAAGGAGAGATTGAGAGGTTAGCGTACACACAACTCATACCAGCAGGAGTCATTTTAGAAGTGGGAGCCATGCATCTCATGGGGAGGATACCAGAAACATGTAGCTGAAGATAGATCACTTACGTAGGAAGTTACGTTGTAAGTAAAGAAGGGGGACACCATCAGGCACATAATCTCTGTCTGAGGATGATGACAGTTACAGAGCCCGCTCAAGGACTCCTTCCAATGAGTCTTTCTCATACCATGAGGAGCGTCATCGTAAGCAAAGGGATAAAAGCCCAACCTATGGGGGCTTGGGAAATGATGCTATGATCAATGCTTTGCGTTAAATCTCGAAGTCCTCGTTTACTCGGAAGATTGACAGGGAAAACCTTCCTCAACAATTTACGCAGCCCACGTTTACCATGTATAATGGTAGAACGGACCCGGTAGAGCATGTCAATCATTTTAATCAAGGAATGACTGCTCATTCGAGGAACGAGGCATTGATGTGCAAAGTGTTCCCATCTAGCCTAGGGCCAGTTGCGATGAGGTGGTTCGATTGTCTGGAGGAAGGATCAGTTAACTCCTTTCAAGAGCTTACCAGGGCCTTTGGAGCCTGATTTGTCACTTATAGTAAGGTCCCCCGTCCTTTGGACTCTTTGCTATCTATGACTATGTGAGAAGGTGAGACTCTGAAGACTTACTCGGATAAGTACTGGGAGATGTTTAATGAGATAGATGAGAATTTTGAGGATGTAGCAATAAGGACGTTCAAGGTCGGCCTACCTACTAAGCACGATTTGAGGAAGTCGTTGACTAGGAAGCCTGCCCGAAGTATGCTTCAACTGATGGACCAGATTGATGAGTATAAATGGATGGAGGAGGATTAGGAACAAGGAAAGGGAAAGGCGAAGGTAACTTCCTAGGACCGAAGAGACTTTAAGTTAGAGAGTTATAACAACAATCGGCCTAGAAGGAATTTTGTTGGACATGCTGGGCCTACTAATGCCCAGGTGGTTAACACAGTGTTTAGGGAGCCTGTACACCAAATCTTGGAGAAGATAAAGAATGAACCATATTTCAAGTGACCGAACAAGATGAGAGGAGACCCCATGAAGCGAAATCAAAGTCTTCATTGCTAGTACCATCATGATTGATGACACACTACTGAAGATTGTAGGACCCTACGTGACTACCATGAGCAGTTAGTCAAAGTTGGGAAGTTGGGGCAATTTATGTATCAACCCACGGGGCAAGGAAGTCAGGTTGGATCAGCCTAACAAAGGGATGCTTCCTAAGACCACCCTTGAGAATGATCAGTGTTAATCTTGCTGCCCCAGGTCAGACCAGTTCATACCCATCGAAGGTTATGTCCATAATAAGGCCACAGGCTGATGATTTGAAGTCCGACTAACTCTAAGTATGGAGGAATCGAAGTCTGACTAACTCTAAGCTTTTTTGATGAGGATAAGATTGGAACTTTTCAACCGCATAATGATGCCTTGGTGGTTACCCTCTGGATAGGAGGGTATGACATGAAGAGAGTCTTGGTGGACTAGGGCAGTGAGGTTGAGATAATGTACCCTGACCTGTATAAAGGGCTTAGGCTGAAGTCTAAAGATTTAGTCAACTATGATTCTCCTCTTGTAGGGTTTGATGGGAAGACGGTTGTTCCAAGGGGCCAGATTAAACTGCCTGTTCAAGCAAGATCAGAGGTAGTTGAAGTGGATTTTATTGTGGTGGATGCTTATTCCCTTTATATTGCTATCATGGCAAGGACTTGGCTTCATGCCTTGGGGGCTGTTTCTTCAACTTCGTACTTGAAGGTGAAATATCCCTCAGGGGATTAGGTCGAGGAGTTGATTGGAAATCAGGATATGGTCAGGTAATGCCTAGTTGCAGCAATTGGACATCAGTTTGAGGGTGAGTTCTCGGCCAGTGATAAAAAGGGCTTTATAGCAACTAAGGAAGACAAAAATGTCCTCGGATGCTGTAGTTGAGGGGACAAGATGCGAAGAGCTGGAAAAGATTATTATTGATGATGATGATGATAAATATTTTCAAGTGGGAGTTCAGCTACCTTATCGGGAGAAGGAAGAGTTGGTGACTTTCCTTAGAAAGAATGTTGATGTGTTTGCCTGGAGTACTTTTGAGGCTCTCGGGGTGGATCCGACTTTCATTTGTCATCATTTGAATATTAATCCATCTGTCACCCCTAAGAAACAACCACCTCGGCGCTCCTCCAAAAAACATTCTGATGCTGTCAAAGAAAAGGTGGTGAAACTTAAGCATGCGGGGGCAATAAAAGAGGTTTTTTTTTTTACCCAAAATGGCTAGCCAATACAGTGGTGGTAAAAAAGAAGAATGGGAAATGGCGAGTATATGTGAACTTCACAGACCTAAACATAGCTTGCCCTAAGGAACCCTTCCCGATACCTCAAATAGACTAGCTGGTGGACGCGACAATTGGTCATCCTCGGATGAGTTTTTTAGATGCCTTTCAAGGGTATTATCAAATACCATTAACTCTGGTTGATTAGGAGAAAACTGCTTTTGTAACACCCACTGGGAATTACTATTATAAAGTGATGCCATTCGGATTGAAGAATGCTGGGTCTACTTACCAGAGGATGATGACCAGGATATTCAAATCCCAGCTTGGCAAGAACATTGAAGTCTATATTAATGACATAGTGGTGAAGAGCAAGGCAGAGACTGAGCATGTTAGTGACCTTGGAAGAGTTTTTGAGGTGTTAAGATAGCATAAATTGTGCCTTAATATTTCTAAGTGTTCTTTTGGCGTTAGTTCAGGCAAGTTTTTGGGTTACATGGTTACCCATCATGAAATTGAGGTTAACCCTGATCAGATTAAGGCAATCAATGACTTGTAACTTCCTCGGAATCCTAAGGAGATCCAAAAGTTGACGGGAATGACTGCATCTCTGAACAGATTTATCTCTAGGTCCATGGATAAATGTAGGCCATTCTTTCAACTCTTGCATAAGTGGAAAGGGTTTGAATGGAATGAGGGGTGTGTCCTATCTTTTCAGCAATTGAAGGACTACCTTTCTTAGCCACCCATTATGTCTAGGCCTGAGGAAGATGAAGTTCTTTTTGCCTACATTGCTGTGGCACCTCATGTAGTTAGTTTGGTATTGGTGAGGGTAGAGAATGGAGTACAACGGTCAGTTTATTATGTGAGTAAGTCACTACATGAAGCAAAGGTTCATTATTTACCCTTGGAAAATGCCATTTTGGCAGTGGTGCATGCCACATGAAAACTCTCCAATTATTTTCAGGCTCATACAGTTGTGGTTTTAACTCAACTCCCTGTGCAATCGTTGCTTCGAAAGGCTGATTATACGGGGAGAATTTCCAAGTAGGGCACGATCTTAGGGGCATTTGACATCAAGTACATGCCCTGTACCTTTATTAAAGGGCAAGTTCTTGCAAATTTGGTGGTCGAGTTTACTAAGCCTCCAATAGAGGGGTAGATGAAGAACATGGCCCAGAGAAAAGGCATGTCCAGACAATCTCTCTTCAGGGGCCCTCATCCTGGAAGTTATATGTTGACGGTGCCACGAATCAAAGGGAATCTGGGGTGGGGTTGGTAATAGTGTCCCCAGACAAAATCACCATTGAGAAATCTCTAAGATTAGGTTTCTTGGCCATGAATAATGAGGCTGAGTATGAGGCTCTGCTAGAAGGGATTGCTATGGTTCAAAAGATGGTAGGAAAGGGTGTTGAAGTATTCTTGGACTTGAGGTTGATTGTAGGACAAGTGACGAGAGAGCTGGAAGCTAGGGATTTGAGAATGCAGGGGTATTTGAATCAAGCTTAGTGCTTGCGGTCAGGTTTTGAATTCTTCATCATACAACAAATCCTAAGAAGTAGTAATACCCATGCTGATTGCTTAGTAACTCTGGCAACTTCCTCTAGACAAGATCTACCTCGGGTCATACTTGTTGAGGACCTACATAAGCCTGTCGAGGAGGAGAAAGGGAAAGTCCAAGTTCACCAGATCATGGTCGGGCCTAGTTGGATGAATCCTTTGGTTCTATTTCTTAGGAAGGGTGTTTTGCCTAATCAGAAAGGAGAGGCAGAGAAGGCTTCTCAATTTTGGTTGTTCAAGGAGCAAAAATTGTACAAGCGCTCATTCTCTAGACCATACTTGCTTTGTGTTCACCCTGAGGCAATGGAACTACTTTTAGAGGAATTGCATGAAGGGACATGTGGAAGTCATACAGGGGGTAGATCGTTATCACATAGAGCCCTTACTCAAGTGTATTGGTGGCCAAGTATGCAGAAGGAAGCACAAGAGTACATTAAAAAGTGTGATAAATTCTAGAGATTTGCTCCGAATATTCATCAGCTCGAGGGATACTCAATCCTTTGTCTAGCTTGTGGCCATTTACTTAATGGGGTTTGGATATCGTGGGACCATTTCCCAGGGCTGTGGGAAATCGAAGATGGCTCCTGGTCAGGATTGATTACTTCACCAAGTGGGTAGAGGCTGAGCCATTGTCCATTATCAAAGATGTAGACGCAAAAAAGTTCATCTGGAACAACATCGTTACTCGATTTGGGATTCCTTACACCCTCATTTTGGACAATGGGCTACAATTTGACAGCAAGGTCTTTAGGAGATACTGCTGTGATCTAGGTATTAGAAATTGGTATTCAACTCCAGCCTACCCATAGGGAAATGAGCAAGCTGAAGCAGTTAACAAAGTCATAGTAAACGGGCTTAAGAAGAGATTAGATGAAGCAGAGGGCAGATGGGTAGAAGAGCTGCCACACGTCCTTTGGACATATCAAACCATCCCTCATCGATCAATGAGAGAAACACCATTCTCAATGACCTATGGGTCCGAGGCTGTGATCCCTCTTGAGTCCGGGTTTCCAACATTAAAGACAAGCTTATTCACTCCCGATAGTAATGATCAGTTTTTGGAGAAAAATTTAGACATAGTTGACGAACGAAGGAGGTTGCCATGGTTCAGTTGGCATACTACTAGCAAAAGCATAAGCAAGGGTATGATACTAGTGTGAAGGTAAGGCAATTAGCCCCAGGAGACTTAGTGCTAAGGAAAGTGGTGGGTACTACAAATAATCCATCATGGGGAAAGTTGGGGCCTAGTTGGGAAGGGTCATATCGCATCACCTTAGTAGCTGGAATATGTATCTAGGCTTGTCCACGGGTCAGTCCGGGTCGGGTTTGTGCCCAACCGGACCACATCGGGTCTCCAACATCCAGACTCATCGTCGACCATTAAATGAGTCGGTTCGGGTGACTTGTATATCGGGTACAGATCGGTCGGTGGTCAGTCGGACTCGGGGAAGACGAAACCAGGCGAAATCAGGCTGGAACTGGCCAAAATTTGCTAGATCTGGCCGAAACATAGTCGAATCAAGCAAGATTTCTAAACCTACTCACCAAATTTTGAAGAGATCTCAACGAGTTCTAGAAGAGATCTCGTCGGATCTCAACGGATCTATTGAGAAATGATCGGAAATCCTCATACCTGAGAAAATCGGTGGGTGTTTTCGATATATAGGCAGTTGGATCGGTTGGAATCGAATTTTAGAAGAGCAAACCCGTCAACCGACTCGCCTGTATTGGTTACTGGAGGTTGAAACCTGCTGCCGACCGTCACCGGTGTCGAGTCGGCCGATTTTGAGTACGAGTCGGACGGTTCACCTTGGGTTGGTCGGGTACGGGCTCTGATGGACAGCCCTATATGTGCCTACTTTTTAGAGGATTTAGATGAAAATGTTGTACCACATCTATGGAATGTAAATAATCTACGAAGATATTATTATTAATGAAGGGAAATCACGCCATTTTTTATTTCAATCATTGCATGTCTTGTCTTAATTGTTTGTTCAAGTGTTAAACAGAACATCGGTCATGCCTGGTTACTTGGACAACATACCTCGGGTAAATTAACACTAAGGTTGTTCTAGGTTTTAAACAGAACCTTGGCTAGATTCAACTCCTCGAGTCACCTGCCTTGGGTAAATTAACACTTGGTTCATTTTTATGTTAAACAGAACCTTGGCTAGGTTCAACTCCTCGGGTTACCTGCCTTGGGTAAATTAACATAAAGATCATCTATACGTATAACAGTGCCTTAATTGGGTTCCACTTCATGGGATACCTGACCTGGGTAAGTTAACACTTAAGTGGTTTTCATGTACTAAGCGATGCCTTAGTTAAATTAAACGTCTGGGGTTGCTTGCTTTAGGGAAAAATATTATTTAAGTTATGTTTTTGGTATTCAAATTAACCTTGGTTATATTCTGTTTCTTATGTCACCTACCTCGGGAAGTAAAACCTCAATACAAACATATCCTTATATATATAGACATGGAAGCTGAATAGTAAATCGTAGAAATGTAAATGTAAATTAGAACAACACAGCTTTAACAAAAGTTTTCCATTAAGCTGAATTTAAGGTAATACATATAGAGAAGGAGACCAGTAAGGGCAAAATGCCTTATGTTAAAAAAAAAAAAACAACCAAACAACAAAGGAAGTATGGAGACCCACTGCCATATTCCTTATGCTTTGGGAACTTTCTACGTCTCTGTCCCTATAGTGGGTTGCACTCTGAAGGTTGGGGCTGGGGTAGAGGGAGCTATTGTGGTTGGTCCAGCATTGGTGGAGGAATCTCTTGTTGTTTGGGGTACTTTGGTTACCACCTCAGGGTTTTGGGGCAAGAGCTATGCTGGGCTTGGAGATGGCTAGCTCGGCCTGTTTTGGCTTGGCCGGGGCAGTGGTGCTGGGTTGCTGCTCTGTGGGTTTGGCTTTAAAAGGAGTAGTGGTGCTGGGTGGCTGCTCTGTGGGTTTGGCTTTGGCCAGGGCAGTGTTGTTGGGCTGCTGCTCAGTAGGTTTGGCTTTGCAAAGAGCAGTAGTGTTGGGCTATTGTTTAGCTGGCTTGGTTGGAGTTGGAACAGAGGCATTGATAGAAGGCTAACTGGCAGGACGAGGTCTGATTGCTGAAGGGAAGAAAGCCTTCTCCAGATTCCTCAGCTCAGAGTTAGAGTCCACTCTAGCAGCATTCAGGGCCTTAACCCATGTCTGGAGGCAAAAGCTGCGACATACGACTGAGAGTTGAGATTTAAGGTGAGCCTTAGTCTCCTTTTGCCCTTGGTCGTATGCAGCCTGCTCGACTTTGTCCATTTCCTTGGTCTTTTGGTTGATTTCCTTCTTCAGCTCAACAATGGTTGTCTGGGAAATGGAAAGCTGGTTCTTTGCCTCTTTCAACTACAAGCTGCTCATGAGCTTGCCTTTCTGAGCTTTCAATGGCAGACTCAGCACTCCTTCTGGCCTCGTTGCACTCAGCCATCTTGATGAGAGTCTCCTTCAGCTTTTTATCTATAAAAGCTTGAGACTTTTGCATAGCGAAGCGTTTGGACTCCTCCTCCTTCAGATCTCGGAAAGCCTGGTTGACCCACTCCTCTGCAACGTGCGTTGCTTGGGTAGCCTGTGTACGAACAATTAACGTAAGAGTTAGTAGGAGAGCACACATAGAAGGAATTTAAAGACAAAGAAATCTCACCAGGGCAAAGTCCTTCTTCACGGAAGGAAGAACTCATGCTTCTTTAAGTTTCAAAGCTTGTCCATATCCCTTGGGAGAAGAAGCGCTTGTTCCACTACATTGGCCATAAAGCCTGCTCTTCCGCCATCAAAGTCGCGGATAGAAGTGTCCTCCCGTATATGCGAGTCGTCCAACTCAAATATGGGGTTCCAGGTCATAGCCTGAGACCTTTGCTGTAACATCCCAGTCAGCCCCCCCCCCTAAAAGAAGAAGAAGAGGAAATCAGATTTTTTTAGTTCCCACGTGCCCCCCACCTAACATCACTCCCCACCACTCATTTCAATCTATCTCACCCTTTCATATCCGGCCATCTCTTTTCTTCCTTTCATTTTCTTTCTTTTCTCTTTACTTAAACACACACACTCACTTCCACACTCACCCATCGGACTCCATTCCAAACCACCATTTCACCATCATTTTCTGGCAAGATCACCGGAAAATTCTTGAGAACCCATAAGCACCTTCACATCTTTTTTTTGAGGTAAAAATTTCTAATATTTTTGGTGGGTTTTACACTTTTGCTTGAGGTTATTTTTATCTAAGTTTTAACAATGATATCCATGTGATTTATGAGCATTGGAAGTAATATTTATGTTTTTGTATGTATGAGTTTTGTATTGGTGGAATTATTTGATGAGTGGGTATATGGTTTGTGGTAATGATGACTACTTAAGGTTTATTTATGGTGGAGAATTTAGGGGTTTTGAGTTATAACATGTGATGGTTGGTAAATCTAATCTTTCCATTGTCATTGGGTTTATTTGGAGTTAGTTGAAGTTCTAAAATTTCTTGTCTTGGAAGATATTTTTATTTTGCTTTCATGGATCTCTTAATGATGTTGTGTAAATTTTACGGAAGCTAGTCATGATGTTGGAGATGACATTAAATGGGTTAACTTTATAAATTGGGGTTTATGCCTTGTGAATTAATTTGTTGAGAAACTTTGGAAGTGAAATATATTATTATTGATGAGGTTAAATACTAGGCTTGCCTAATTACGTGCTTATTTGGCAATTCCTAAATTGTACCTAGATGCAATCTCGAGCTCTATGCTTATTGTGATAGGTTTACTTAATATTTTTTAGGTTCTAGCTAATCTCCTTGGAGCTTGGAGAATTAGGATTTTGCGGGTGCGAGGTAAGTAGCTTTTTAATGGGATTTTTGAAAAATAACCATGTTGCATAAATGTTGTTTTTGGGTTAGACACGCTTTTAGAAACTACCTATGGAAGCTATATTTTCCTAAAAACTATTGTGTCGCAACTTTAATATATATATATATATATATATATATATATATATATATATATATATTTGTATGTATGTATGAAAATGTATCATATTTGGTATTGCATTTGAGGAAATGCATGAATTGTTGATATGGAAAAATGAGCATCTTTTATTTAATCTTTGATAAGGAAATCATGGATTTTATGGTATATTATAAAATTCAAAGATGCATATCTTATCTTGTTATGTGGGAAATTGATAGAAAATCTCTTGACACGAATGAAGTTGAAAACCTTACAAACTTTATGGAAGTTAGATTATTTAAGGTTTTTCTGAAACTACCTGATAATAAACTGTGTATTTGAAAGGAAATGTATACCTGTGAGCTTTATGTGGTTTTAACCCTATGCCATGTGTGATCACCTGATTGGTTTCCATAGTCTTTGTGACAACGGAATCAAATCCAGGTTAGTGCCCTTTCACTTTGGATGACGCGTTCTTCCCTACTGCCCATGGGGGGAAGAGGTTCATTGATTGTGTGTGGGTGAGGCTACTGCTCATGGGGCCAAGAGACCACATGCAAGAGAGGTCCTATTTGACGCGCTTTCTGTGCTGCCCATGGGGGGAGAGAAAAACCTTGTGGGTATGGGTGAAGCTGCTGTCCATGGGGCCAAGAGCTTGCATACCAGAGAGAACAATATCATGCCAGTTGTGAATGGGTAGATCCCCTGACCGGCCTACGTGGTAGTGTAGTATATTTGTGATAAACTGCCGTATGTTAGATTTTATAGTTTTGAATTATTAGTGCTCACAGATTATAGTATATAGTTTCAAGGTATTTACTTTGAGAAACTTTGTGTTTCATTATTTAATCATTCTTGTCATATTATTATTATTGAAGATGAAACTTGCATTTGCCCCACCCCAATTAATTATACTACTTACTGGGCTATGTCTCATTCCATTATTTTATAAACTTTTCAGAGTAGGCAAC
The DNA here is from genome assembly GCF_040712315.1 of Castanea sativa. Lineage (NCBI taxonomy): Eukaryota > Viridiplantae > Streptophyta > Magnoliopsida > Fagales > Fagaceae > Castanea > Castanea sativa. The sequence goes on along the minus strand of NC_134014.1, from coordinate 33,790,450 downwards.
AATTTTTTGAGACAGCTTTTTAGTGGCTAACAGTAGTTAGACTAACTACTGATGGAGGCTGAACTTTTGTAATGGAGATTTTAGATGATGTACATCTTAGAATAGGCTTTACTCATTCTTTTGTATGTTATAATGGTTGTGACTTTATTCCCATCGATGGGAAAAGCTGTTGATATGTAATTGTTTATTCAGACCTCTATTCTTTTGTGGCTAATGGTCCTTGTAATTAATGCTTAAAGTTCTGACTTACTTTGAGAGTATATTCAATGGAATTATTATGATAATTCTTGATATTGGTACTTGATATGATTTATGTGGATTGAATTGTCAAAAAGGAAAAATCTACAGGTAATTGGAGATGTCTTTCTCATGCTTTGGACCCTTTGGGGTTTGGGGCGTGACATTCGCTTAGAAGTTGCGCTCGAGCTTTCCACCCCCTTTTCTTTGTTGGGTGCAGGTCATTTTAGTCACCTTGGTGGGCTCGGGAGGGGTCTCCTTTTGGACCTTTCCTTCTTCCAGAACTCCTTTGCTACCTTTTCTGTCCCTCTTTCGTTTTTTGTCAACTGGTTCGATCTGTGCGGAGGCAGAAAGAGTAAGTCATGCAACTTTTTCTCTAACACCATCCTTTTAGGTACACCGGTATCCCCTTGGTCTTCACTGACTAAAGCTAAGGTTAGCTGGGGGCTGAATCCTTCCTCCTCGAACACGATAGTGTGATAGAAGATTTCAAAATCCTCGTCTCTAACAGTATTTTCAGTGCTTTCCTCCAAGTTATAATCTTTAGATTCTGTCTCGGCTTCTTCGTCCGAGGATGTAATCTTCTCTATGATAGGTTGAGAATTCTCGGGGGCAGGGAGCTCAACAGGTTGGGGATCCTTGAAGGTAGGGAGTTCGATTACTTGTGTTCCCTCTAGAGGAGGTTTGCTTATGAAGCCTTCAATGGCCACATCAACCAGAGCAAGGTGGGAGTCTCGGGCCTTGATCACGTGCTTGGACATTTGGAAGCGATTTAATATGGGGGTGAAACTTAGGATCACATGAACTGCGAGGAGCTGACTGTCCCAATGTAGGAATATTTCGAAACTTAAAACCCGATTTAGTAGTTCGAAGTTCACCAAACTTTGTCTCTTGGTGGTGGCTCTTTTCTCTGAAGAAGAAAAGTTAAGGATTCAAGTTAGTTTGTAGGTTGGGCAAGCCCAGATCTGAGCAAGTAAAAGAAAAACATACATTTGCAAGGGTAAAACGATAAAAGGGGTTTATAGTTTCCTAATCTAATATTGATTTTTGTTAAGTGTCCCTAAGCCATCCCACCTGGAGTTCCATCCTTGGTAGGTCAATGGAGTCCGTCGTGCCACTCCCCTGAAATGATGAGAAAGTCCTCGTTCATGCCTTTGTTCGTCTCGGGGAGACAAGAGATTAGCCTAACAACATGAACCCTAGTTTTTAAGTAATAACCCCCCCCCATCGGCACCTTTCTGACAACTACACACTCAGTTCACGTCGTGATGGGTTAGTTGTATGCCTAATTTTTCATTTAGGGCATCTACATTACCTAATATTTTAAACATGTTTGAAACGCACTGGGTAGGACACAGTCTAAAAAGATTTAGAAAATCCCTAGTAACTCTACTCATAGAAATCCTCATGCCCTTTCAATGAAGGCAATCATAGGAATTACAACATCACCCGTAGGCCTCTTCTCATGCCACTCACCTAGGTCGCAATGTTGTATGGATACATCATTGGGAATCCTATAAAACCTCTTAAACTCCTCTCGGTGTTCGGGATTGTCTACCAAACTAAAGAATCTACTTATTTGAAAAGAAAAGAAAGAAAAAATCTACTAATGTGAAAGAATGAAGGAAGACATCTGGTTAACAAAAAATACACACTTACAAGTTCAAAAAAGGACTCCTCGGGCGAGGTTATCAAGTGAGAAGAGAGTATTTATGTTATTTTCTGCTTCTAAGGAGACAAAATGGAGAGAAGGATTTCACCTCTCCCTATATATAGGCTGGAAAAAGGAGAAGCGGTAATCTTCCCACCCCTTCTAATGGTGAATTCTGAGCCATTCGATCCTGATCTCACCATAGAATGTGGGAAACAGCAGGCTGCCAGTTGCATTTATTGCGGAGTTGGGGATTCCGAAGCATCAGGAGTGGGTCGTAGTCAGTTGGAAAGACGTGCTCGCAGGAGAATTTATTAACGAATGTACCCTTGTCAATGACTTTTATTGGCCAAAACCTCGCTTTTCTTGGTCAGGAATGAAAGATGAGGTTTTGGGGGGCTATTGTAGGGATGAGGTTCCCTAATCTAATTCAAATGGGCAACTAATGTTATTCCCAAAGATACACCTCGGACCTTGGGGACGAGCATTAGCTGTCTGAGGCGCATGAGGTTAAAATATCACAAAGGGAAAAAAGCAGACTCGACGCAGAATACGAGATGGGTGAAGGAAGAATAGTATAGAAGCCATCCCTTCGTATTAAATTCGGGACAACCACTTCCCTTGCTGCATTTATGAGGAAATAACTATGAACAGTGGTAGCACAGCTAAGGTTGCAGGGTAAAAGCTTACTAACATGTTCTGGATGAGACAGAATTTTCAGGAATGCAATCTCAGCCATATAAGGATGGTTTGTTTTAGAGATGGTTGCATTGTTTGATGTAGGGATATTAACACCATACTGTACCAATCATAAAACCGTTATAAATATCCTTATGAAATGTATCTGGTACCATCCTTATCTATTCGTGTTATAAAATTGGGAGGAGGGGGGGGGGGGGGGGTTGTGGAGCGTGGAGGAGGTGGTGGTGGTGTTGTTGTTGTGATACTAATCTCCAGCAAACAAGAAGGTTTTAAAATCAATGCATGGAGGGAATGGATTAAGGAATGAGAAGGTTACCACCTACCATAATCCCCTAGTCCCCAGCCCCTAATGCATAAATTCAAAAGGAAATTATATAGGAATACAGGTATTATTAGTCATAATACCCGTAAAGTACCAAACCTTTTACCGTAACAGCCGAATTCTTGTCTGAATGTATCACATGGGAAGAAGGATCAGATTCGAAATAAAGACAGGAAAAAGAAGGTTGACCCCCTCAATTAATTTTGTAGCTTAGAAATCTTTATAGGCGAATTGAAGACGAAAAGGACATGACCAGAAAAACTTGATATCTTAGAGAAGCTATTTTCTCGTCATTAATTATTGTTGTTGTTATTATATTACAGGAGGAGGAAGACTATGTAGTACGAGATTAGTAGCTTAATTGAAACTGCAAGCTGTCAAATTATAATAGTAAATTATTAAACTATATATATATATGGTTGAGAGAGTTTAGGAATCTTGTCCGGGAAATGTGTATCTGATCATTATGTTTAGTGTCTTTCTTAACATGCACTTCGTTGTATTAATTAATTTGGTACTAATTGGGTTAACGTGATTCATGTTATATTTTACATCAACAGATTGGAGAAATTATTATATATATATATATATATATATATATATATATATATATATATATATATATGAGGAGGACGGTTGATGTGATCCTTCCTGAATAATGAAATGATGCTATTTATACAAATGTATGTGTGAGCTTCCTAATTAATATAAAGAATAAAAAATAAAAAATATCAAATAATATTACATTTATATGAATAATAATATTTTATTAGTTGAAAAATTAAAAATAACCATGCTAGCAGTCACCTAATAATATCTTCAAAAGTAGAGATATTAAATAAGGGAAAATTGCCGATGTCCGAGCTGGCAATTCCGTAGTGCTACCCACGCGTACTATTCAGCATCTTTGTTGAAACTTGAAAGTCAATCTTATATATATTGTTTTAAAACTTTAATTAGTTTTCGCCACTAGCTAGCTAATTGATTTGGTCAATTTATGACTTCTGACCTTCTTTTCTTTTCTTATTGGCTGGGTTATTATGGAGGTGTCTCTGTTTCTTGTAAAATTTAAAAAAAAAAAAAAAAAATTTAAGGAGTAGGCGCTTCTCGATCTGTTACTTGGAAAATAGAAATATTTATTTAAGGATCAGTCTATAAATATATATTTAAAAAAAAGGGGGACGAAGAAGTGGGAGAACTGTTGTAAATCACCTTTAGGTAATCATGAAAGACAGGTTCTGATTATTCTACGCTTAAAAGGCGTTGGGCTTCTTTGTTTGAGCTAGATTGATTTCATAACATATTTAATTTAAAAATAAATTGAGTAAAAATACAATTATACCTATAAAAAAAAAAAAATTTGGAATGCTCTAGCTGTGCTTTTGGTTTTGGTGAGACAAATAAAAGTTATAATTACCTATGTTAGGTTCTAAGACTTTGGGTTTAAATGTATTAGAATTTCAATTTATAATGTTGGCAAACCATGATCAAAACGTTTAGTCTTATTTTAGACTTGTTCAAAGTATGTTTAAGTTGTAAAGTTGGAATCGAGTGCTCTGCAGAATTTATTGTGTAAATCTGCCTAGCTCGATCGATCGAAAATTAGACTCGATTGATCGAAACTTGTACAGATTATTTTTCTGCAGAATTTTTCAACTCAGTCCAAGTCCGTTCTATGTGTAGGGTTTTATGTTTTGCCCTAAGTATAAAAGAGAAAACCCTAGTCACGTTTTATGGATACTCTTTTATGTTGTGTGTGTGAATCTTTTGTGAGATTTAGAGGTGGTTGTCTTCACATACACTTAGGGTTATAAAGATCTAGATTGATGTCAAGAGCTTAGTGATTAATTCAGTTGCAGATTTAAGAGCTTAAAGATACACAAGCGGGAGTGCTTGTACTTGCTGAGAATCCAAGAAAGAAGTAGTCCGTGGACTCGGAGCTGTCACGTGGTCGTGGTAGTAAGTTTCCTACTCGAGGTAGTAATAGGATGTTAGTGGTCTAAGTCGCTATTGTGTAAACTTCAATTCTTTCATAGTGAATTCAGTTTTATCTTGAGGATAGCTAGGTTAAATCATTCCCAGGTTTTTTACCGGTTTGGCTTTCTAGGGTTATTTTATTGTTGTGTTCTTTATTTTCCGCACTTTAGAATAATATGATTTATATGTGTTAACCTAGATTTGCATAATTTACTTAAGTTAATCACTTGGCTAAATAACTAGGTTAAACTGGTTGTGTTTAAGGGGTCTAAAACGTACAAGTGGTATCAGAATGGGTTAGCTCTTGTGTTAGATCCTTTGATCTAAGAGTTGATCCTTGACCCCTGTTGTCATGGAACATGGTCACTCTCTTGTGATCCTACCTCACTTTGATGAGAATAATTATGCTTATTGGAAAGTAAGGATGAAAGCATTCCTAAAATCTATTGATGAGAAAGTTTGGAACTCTGTTGAATATGGATGGGAGAAGCCCACTACTCTAGTGAGTGAGTGGCAAACTTCTCAGAAAGAAGCAGCCGCTTATAATAGCAAAGCTATGAATACTATTTTTAATGCTGTTTCTATGGAGGAATTCAAGAGAATCTTTAATGTTGAGGTTGCTTACACTGCATGAATATTCTCCAAACTGTGCATGAAAACACAAAGGCAGTTAAGATAAACAAGCTGTAGCAGTTAACAACTAGGTTTCAAAGTATTAGGATGTCTGATGATGAAACTTTTGATGAATTCTATGCTAAGCTTAATAATATTGTTAATTCTGCTAATAATATTGTTAATTCTGCTTATAATTTGGGTAAAATCTATAATCAACCTATAATTGTTAGGAAGATTCTTAGATCTTTAACTGAGGATTTTAGACCCAAAGTAACTGCCATCACTAAAAACAAGGATGTGGACTCCATCACTGTTGATGAATTTGTAAGATCTTTTCAATTCTATGAGTTGGACCTACCTAAGATTAGCAAATCCAAATCAATGGCTCATAAGTCCGTTGATGCTGTTGATGTGAGTGGATTTGATAATGAGCTCTCTGCTACAGAGATTATTTATCTTTCTAAAAACTTTAGAAACTTTCTTAGGAACAACAACATAAGGTCAAGAGGTAAAAACAATACTGAACCTAGAAATTTTAGGAGGAATGAACCCACTAAGATGAACAATAATGAGAAACCTAATGAAAAAGTAGGTCAACCTTCTAATAATTCTATGGGTCAACAATGTTTTGGTTGTCAAGGGTAATGGTCATGTGAAATCTGAATGTCCAACATTCTTGAGGTCTAAGGGTAAGGCTATGGCTGTAACTCTTAGTGATGATGAAGTTTCTGACAATGAATCTGGTAGTGATGAGGATGGAAACTTCATTGCGTTCACTGCTACTGCTGTAGTTTATGAAAGTGTTGCTGTTGAGGAGAACCCTTCTGATGGAAAACTCTCTGAGGATGCAGATTTACAAGAAGCCTACAATAAGCTTTGCAAAGTTGTTGCAAAAGATGCTATGAGTGTTGATCTAGGCTTGAAGAAAATTGCATCTCTTGAACTTGATAAGAAAAATTTGCTTGTAAAACTGTTTGATGCTAATGAACTGTTGAATAATGTGAAGACTGAGAACATGCTTTTGCTTGATAAAGTTAAGAATTTGGAACATGAATTATTTGTTGTTAGAGAACAAAATAATAGGTTTGCTAGTTCCAAACTTGATCATATACTGAGTATTCAAAAGTCTCCTTCAGACAAAATTGACTTAGGTTTTGTAGAAAGCATCTCTGTTTCTGAAACACATTCCACAAACTTTGTTCCTTCTTCTGAGCCCCCTGTGAGTGAGGTTGTCAAACCTGTAGAAATTACACCTCCTAGGAAGATTAGGGTTGATCTTCAAGAGTCTAAACCTAAGTCTTCTAATCCTTCTAAGGGCAAGTTGCATGATAGATCTGCATGGATTTGTCACTTTGTGGAAAGTCTGGGCACATACGTCCAAACTGTTTCAAGTTACAAGCTGCTAATCTAGCAAATAAACCAAAAGTACCTGTGCCTCAAGTACAAGATCCTATGGTACTTATTGGTGAGTTGGTAAAGGCTTTAAACCTTTATACCAATCCTGGAGTTGCTCAGAACTCTAATGTGAATCATAACTCCAATGCTAGAGGTGCATCTAAAAAGCTTTGGATGCAAAAGACTCGATCTAATTGAGTCTTTCTGACAGGGTCCTTGTGCTTTATCGCTCTTTTCTTTGTGACCATTCTTCTTTGTTATTTTTGTTTTCCTTGTCTTTTTAGGATTTGCATTGCATAACATTCATGCATTTCATTCTAGGTTGTTTTTGTTATTTTCTTCATCTAAAAAAAAAAAAAAGGAAAGGAAAAGGGAAGCAAAATGTGTTTTGCATTATTTTTCTTGCATTTGAAATTAAGGTTGACCATATTATCTTTACATAATATGTTTATGTACTTTGTTTAGCTTGGATGAGCTTACTTTATTGCACTTTACTAGTTTGAGCTTTGTAGTACATGTTATGTGGGAAGATATTTATAGTTTATGATCACATGATCTTGATCTTGAAATCATATGCTTTTGATTGTCGGACTTGAACTTAATGAGAAAGGCATATATAACCATCTCACTACTGTTTACTAGCCAATCATGAATACCTTAGTGCATATCGTAAGATTTTGTGCTTGAGAAAGTGTAGCACATGCACAAAAAGAACATAAAGTGTAGCCTTGGTTTTAATGATAAAATTGGTGTGTACATTATTGGACTATAATTAAATAAATCAAATAAAATTGGTGTGTACATTATCCCGGCTAATTCTTAATAAATTTCTGATCAAACAAAATTAATGTGTATATTATGAGGCAAATCAAGAAACTTAGATGATTGCAAGCTTTTATTCTAAAAGATGTGAGAGTTATATGATGTAACTCTTTAAGGGATAGTCTCTTTTAAATGTATGTGATGGATTTTGTAGAAATTGTGCTTGATTTCTATTCATATATCACCTCACATGTATCTCAAGCTTCTTTTAGTTGCACACACTACATGAGTTACTCTTTGCTAAACTTTGTACATGTTATTGTGTGTGATTTTGGTTTGGCCAACCAAGTTTGAAAAATTCCTTTAATTTTATAGAAAACATATTTGAAGTTTGAGAATTTAAGGTGAATTGATTGAAAATCTTATTTTTTCTGGGAAAACTGGGTTTAAAACATGTGTTTTTGAAAAGCATTTCATCTCATACTCATGCATTTTATTCATAAATTAATATGCTTTGAGGAGTTTCTACATAAAAGTGCTTTGTTTTTCAAAAAATTGGGTTTTCCAGAATTTCGATTAATCGAACCTGTTTCTCGACCGATCAAAATAGCGATTAAAATTTTGGTTTGGTTCTGTGTTTCGATCGGTGCTCGATTGATGTTCGATCAAACGATGGCATCTTTGATCGATCGAATCTATTTTTCGATCTATCGAAAGTCGTATAGAGAGTTTTTTAAAAACTGAGTTTTCTCACGTGTTCATTCACTTTTTCAAAATTTCAAAACTCTTTCTCTCTCTATTCGATCAATCTAAGGTCCAAGCAAGATTTTTGTCGTTTTCCCTCGAAATTTTTGCAAGGTTTTTGTCATCTAAGACCGGTAAGACCTTTTTGCCCCTTTTTTTTTTTTTTTTTCATCTTTCATGCATTTAGGAGAGAATTTCGAACCTAAGGGAATTTGGGATTTGTGTTGATTCAAGCTTTTTCTTGTGAAATCGATCAATGGGTTTTTGTTGAGTAATGATTTACAACTGTTCTTAGTGAGTTAATTTGATCATTTTGATGAATTTTGAAAAATTGAAATCTCTAGGGCTTAAAATTACCCGATTTGGGGATTTTGTTCAATTTGGTTTAAATTGATGAAATTGGCTTGTTGGATTGATTAATCTGATCATTATAATGTATTATCTATCTTGGTTAATAATCAATTGGTCAATTTCTTGAAAATTGTATAAGTGATTTTTCAAGATTTTGGGGTTTTAATTTTGATATAAACTCTATGCTTAAGCCAATTTTGTGTTTTTAAAGTTAAGTTGAACTTATTCTCGTTGCATTAGACCATGCATCATCTAATTATACTGATCATGCATCATATAGATTGTTATTTTTCTATATTTTTTTGTGCTAATTTGTAGTCTACCCTTGGTTTTTCTTTTTTCTCTTGGTTCTTTCTGTGTGTCTTGTCCTATCCATAGCACCATGCCTAGGAAGACAAGAGCCAATAGGAAAGCCTCTCTTCTTCTGCACTTTCTTTTGAGAGTGATAGGTTTTTGAGTGAGAAAAACCAAGAAACGTATGAGACCTTGAACTTGTTTAGGAACGTCTGGGCTGAGAGAAAGGTTGTTTTAGATGAGCTTGATCTTGAGATTAGGAGAAAATTTTAGCGTAGGGATTGATTACCGTTGCTGGACATTTCTCATCCCCCTCCGGCTAACTTGATTAGAGAGTTCTACTCGAACCTCTCTGTCCACTCCTATATTCCAACACTCTTGTGAGAAGTTGGATACGGGGTGACGAGTACACCATTACTCCTTCGGTAGTGGCTGCTGCTCTTGGGGTGCCATTGGTTTCAGCATCTTGTTTATCCTCATGATGAGTCTCCACCCCTTGATGACATCATGTCCTACATCACTGGTACTTTTATCCAGTGGGGTTCTAATCATCGGATCACGTTTGCTGAGTTGACTGAGATTCATTATCTTTTCTTTCAGATTGCTTGTCATTCTTTGTGGCCTATCTCTCATTTGCACACCATTCCTATCGAGAGATGTGCATTTTTGTATGCCCTTATTACTGATGCTCCTATGAGTTTTCCTCATCTTTTCATTCGTTCTTTGATTGAGGTTCATCGGAGTAGTTCTGTTTCTCATGCTCTTTTCTTCCTTGTTTTTATTCATTGGGCTCTTTCGCATTTGGGTTTAGAAAACTTTTCCGCGTCTGAGTCTGTCCATATAGTTGCTCCTATAGGTGCCACCTTTCTTAGGCAAAGGGCTACTTAGATGAGAGCAAGCTCTGAACGTCCTAGAGTTGAGTTTTCTGGTGTTGTACCTCCTCCTCCCTCCTCTACAGGTGATACTTCTGCTGATGCGTTTGTCGATTCGTCTGCTGCTGCTGCTGATGTTCCTCCACCTTCTACTTCAGATGATTCTGACATTCGTCGTATGTTGGAGACTGTCATGACCGTCCAGGCGACTCATGGTTAGCTTTTGGTGGATATTCTTGATGAGCTTCGTGCTTTGCGAGTGGATTCGGAGAGTATTAGACCGCCACCTCCTTTTGATGATGAGTGAGTGCCCTTTGGCAATTCGTCACAAAAAGGGGGAATACATATTTTGTAGAGCGGAGTTTTTGATGTTAGGGGGAGATTTTGATGCTTTGGAGCTATGGAGTTTTTAGATTGTATCTACGTGCTTCATTTTGTATTTACTTTTTTGGCTTATGATGTATTGAGTATGGGTTATCCATGATAAAGGGAGATACTTTGATTATATATGTTTCTTGTTGTTTCACATTATTTATTGATTTATATTTATGAGGTTATTCATGATATATGTCATTATTATGTATTATGTGAAATCAAGAAGTTATATTTGTGTTACTTGTATTTTCCATACATGCGTTTATGTGTTTGTTAAGTGTTACAGGAATATACAGGTTGATTCAGTCATGCTGCTGTCTACACTTGCAACTGATGGATAGTAGTTAGGTTGAATTTGTTGTGTTGGGCTATGTTTTTGTAAAGGGCTGTTTTGTTTGTAACTTTGAGCACTTTGTTTAAGTTTGTGTTTTGTCACGGATTGCCAAAGGGGGAGTTTGTTGGGTTTTAAGACTTTGAGTTTGTTGGGTTTTAAGACTTTGAGTTTAAATGTATTAGAACTTCAATTTGTAATGTTGGCAAACCAAGATCAAAACGTTTAGTCTTGTTTTAGACTTGCTCAAAGTACGTTTAAGTTGTAAAGTTGGAATCGAGTGTTCTGCAGGATTTACTGTATAAATATGCTTGGCTCGATCGATCGAAAATTAGACTCGATCAATCGAAGCTCGTGCAGATTGTTTTTCTGCAGAATTTTCCAACTCAGCCCAAGTCCGTTCTACGTGTAGGGTTTTATGTTTTGCCCTAGGTATAAAAGGGAAAACCCTAGCCACATTTTATGGATGCTCTTTTATGCTATGTGTGTGAATCTTTTATGAGATCTAGAGGTGTTTGCCTTCACATACACTTAGGGTTATCAAGATCTAGATTGATGTCAAGAACTTGATGATCAATTTAGTTGCAGATTCAAGATCTTAAAGATACACAAACAGGAGTACTTGTACTTGCTGAGAATCCAAGAAAGAAGTAGTTCGTGGACTCGAAGCTGTCACGTGGTCGTGATAGTAAGTTTCCTACTCGAGATAGCAATAAGATGTTAGTGGTCTAAGTCGCTATTATGTAAACTTTAATTCTTTCATAGTGGATTTAGTTTTACCTTGAGGATAGTTAGGTTAAATCATCCCCAGGTATTTTATTGGTTTGGTTCCTGAGTTATCATATTGTTGTGTTCTTTATTTTCCGCACTTTACAATAATATGATTTATATGGTTAACCTAGATCTGCATAATTTACCTAAGTTAATCACTTGGCTAAATAATTAAGTTAAACTGGTTGTGTTTAAGGGGTCTAAAACATACAACCTAAAACGTATCCCTAACAAAAAAAAAAAAAACTTTCAAAGAGTGAAACTTAAAGGGGAGCAAACGAAGCACGTTCACAAATATCTGCAGAAAAACATGGAATGACATGATAGAGACAATCAAGTATATTTTGTTTGCGAAACACACAAACAAAAAAAAAATAAAAAGCAAACAAAATGTATATTTTGTTTGCATGTATATTCTGCAGGTAACATGCGCATGTACGTATATTCATCAATGGTCGGGAAAAAGACAAACTCTAAAAAAACCAAAAGCAAGGAATTTATGAATATAATCCATAGCTCCAACGATTACTTCAGGCCGATCGACACACTAATTAGTCTAAGAAAAAAAGTGTGACGAGATAACAAAATATACATGATAGTCAATATATAAGGCAATTACTCTCAATATTATAAACTGGAAGTAAATTATTGACATGCATGGTTGATCGTCTGACTTAAAAGGAGGGGGAAAAAGAACGAAAAATTTTATATCCACAACATTTTCATAACAAATTTTAAGTGTAGATTGTTATTGATTGTTTCTAATGGGCAAAAAAATAATTTTAGTAATGAGTTCAAATTAGAACTAATAATAACTTACCACCTATAATTTTTTGTGAAAGTGTATAAATATATTGTAAATGTAGCACTCCTCGAAAAGAAATGATTATGAAATCTTACCATTTTTTAAGGTGCTGCGTAGAAGGATACTTTTTTACGCATCATTAAATGAGTACCTGAATCTAATTAATGAGATTTATCCTCGTACTAGTGTCTTTCTTGCACAGAATTGTGTTATTTTCTTGTTTAAGTTAGCTAGGGATGATGATTTGTATGGTTGGTGGTGTTTGTGTCATATCAAAATAGGAGAGTATTAATTCCAAGGGGTCGGCTTAGTTCTTAAGGCCTTATAATATTCATGAGATCTTGGATTCGAGATTTTTTGCTAGTATCTTAGAGTCACTTTTGAAGGATTCTTTCATGTAACCCCTCAATCACAGCATAATTTCCTCATTAAACAAGTTGACACAACATGGCCAAAGATGAAACTAGTATTTTAGTTGGCACAAATATGAACCAACGGAAATTTTTATGAAAATCTAAATTAGCATCAATTTGGTATTAACAATATATCAACAAAAGAAAACATACAATACAATTGTTTTTAATCATTTGCAATTTTTTTAAAAATAAAAAAGTCGAATGTTTTAGTTATTTTTGTATAATCTACAAACCAAATAAAAATTATATATATTCTCTATTATCTATTTATATATGCAAAGAAACTAAATGTCGTTACCAAGTTAAAAAAAGAGTGATGTTAGGACCATAATTTTTACTACAACTTTTACACAACTTGTTTATGTGGCAAGTTGTGAGTAGTCACTAGTTTACCACTCAGTGGTGGAGCCAAGAATTTATCTTTAGGGGAGCCATATATAAATTTTTTTTTTTTGTGTATGAAATCTAAAATAGTAATGTATAATACTTCATAACTCAATATGTGCTATAAACAACAACTAAATACTTTTTTTTTTTTGAAGTGCTAAATAAAAAATGTTAACATATTAGTATATATAGTATATTTTAATCAAACTAATCAAGCACATTTATAAATTATAATGCCATACGACATATAATATATTGATTATTATTATAAGGAAAATAAAAAAGGAAGCAAATGAAAAGTAAAGTAAAGAAATCAAAAGAAAGCAAATGAAAAGTGTTGGAGCATTTTAATATTATATAATTAAAATTGATTTATATTACAACGTAAATGTAAAAATGTGGGAATTAATATGAAAGATGAGTAGTTAGTGAAAATGTTTAATCCCATATTGAAAATGAGAGAGATTATTTTATTCCATTTAATTGTGGTGATTAATGAGCTAATATGTATTGATTTAGATATTAGGTTGGATACATGTGCAAGGGGAGGTGAAGGGAGGATGTGTCAATTTTTCAGAATCTCCTTATCTCATCCATTAATTGTGTAACTCCGGCCACTACAAGAAATTTGGGTTTAAGCGACGTTTCTAAAACGTCACTAAAAACCCAAAAAACGTCACTATAGACACAAATGGTCTATAGCGACTTTTTTTTTGCAACGTTCAAATTAATATCTAGCAATTCATTTTGTAACACCCACTACATTAGAATAATGGAACTAATTAATTTGATTAATTTAGGTAGTAAATTCGTGAAGCCCATTGAGCCTATAAATACTCATTCAGGCTCATTCCAATATACACCAAAAAATCCAGCAATTGTAAGCATTCTTATACACTAAAAAATAGAGAGGTTTTGATTAAAAAATGGTGTTCTTTTTAGTGGAACTTTGGGCATGAACATTTTGTGCAAAGATTGTTCTACAGTTCTAGCCATATGACATTTATTGGGCTGTTGTATCTTGGGAGGACAAATAAGAGAAGTTCTGCATCGGTTACAAAGCTTAACCAACCAATAGCTTGAATCTATTTAAAGAAAGCTAGTGCCGCGCCTCAGTCTAAATAGTGTTGTGTATTTTTTTTCTCTCTTCAAATTAATTATATTCAGAAGTATTATTCGGTTTCTCTCTGTGTTATTTCCATTATGATTGTGTTCACACTAACAAAAAGTAACGTAACACAAGAGCACTGTATAAGGTTGAGGGGCCTACGGAAGCTTCAAGCTTGTCTTTCACTCTTTCTTGTCTAGTCTAATCACACAGAACTTTTACTTTTATATTGTAAACACAAAACTGTGGCAAAAGTGGGAAAAGGAAAGAACTGGAAAAAAAGAAAAAAAAAAGAAAAAAAAAGAAAAAGAAGAAGGCATTTGCCAACACACACACACACACAGAGCAAAATTTTCTACAATTATGTGGGAGACTTGGTGGTGCAGCGAATAAACAAAATTGCTGACCTTTCAATTTTTTTTATTGTTGTGGTACAAGTAAGCCCTAGATGTGTTGGAATGAAAATTAAAATTTTTTTTTCCCTTTTATTTGTTGAGGTAATTGTTAAAATATCTATCTGTTTATTTTAAAGATGCTGAATATTTAATTATTGTAATTTTTTTACACATATATTTATGTATTGTATTCTATTTTACAATATTTTTACCAAATGTTGATGTGGTCAACCTCTTATTGGTTTTCATTTAAACTCACCCTTAATATCATATTTTCATTTACCAATAATCACTCACCATATTAGCAGGTTGTAATATTTTTTGTAAAATGGTTTGTATCTCTAGCATTATTCTTCTATTTAAATGAAAATTGTGTTTATGTTTAGAATTTCTTAAATATATATGTATATTATCAGGTGTGGGGACTAAAAGGACCTAAGTAAGTATTTGGGCCTTGGGTTTTATTAATGGGTGCTAGTTTTTTTTGGACTAAAAGCCCCCTAGAACTGTAGGTCGGCCCATGAGTCGAGAGTCCGAGGATTCATCTGAGGACGAATCTCTCATTGGACAAACCCACAATGACCCTGGGATTCGTCAAAAAGATCAAGGCAAAGTTCTGGAAAAACCGTTGGTTAAGAGGGGGATTTAAGCACCCTCCGGACATAACGATGTGAGAAAATATCTCAGAAAAAGGCTGCTACCTCCACATTAAAGACCCTGCACCTACCTCCCTAGCCGCATTAATGGGGAAATGACCCCTGAATAGTAGAAGTCAGCCTTCTTGCTATCGTTTAAAGACTTCTAGAGGGTGGTGGATGAGACAAGTGTCTAATAGGGTGATTTACGTTACACGTGGATAAAGAGGGAAGAAGAAGAAGTATTTAAGAAGGGAAGAGAGTAAAGAAAAGGGGAGAGACAAATATTAAGGACTGTAACCTTTGAAAGAAGAAAGAGAAATAATATATAAGTTGTCCTCGGCTTACGTCCGAGAAGGTTCGTTTTGCCCTATTTGTCTATTGTTTGCAAATACTATAACATTCTAGCCTGTTCATCGAGTTTCGAATATCACTAAACTAGATTGCGAGCCCACACTCTACAAATTTCATTGTTTAAGGCTCATTGGGCCTGAGCCCACGTGTGTTTTTGGGTCCAGACGCAGTTGTGTACTTACAATAGGCACCGTCTGTGGGAATCTAGTGTTGAAGGAACTGGAACACCATGGTAGGCTTAGGCTCACACCATGCAGAATCTCAGGGATCGTAACCTGAGGATCTTTTCGAGCGTCTTGAGCACCGGAGGGATCGAGAGGGTAGCGTTCACACAGAGTATCCTAGAGCGAGTCATACTCACGGTGGAGGAGACAGTACCACCCATAAAGATGGTGCCAAAGCCATGCAGAAAGAGATCAATCATCTTAAGAGGAAGTTACGTCGCGTCAGATGGAGGCATTCGCCATCCTGATCTAGTCTTTCTTCAGGGAGATCCCAGGGAAGTAGTTACAGTTCAAGGTCATGGTCACCCCTCCAGCAAAACATCCTCTTGTGAAGAGAATGGCTCACCAAGTCATAGGCACAGGAAGCTCCCCTCCAGGGGCTTGGAGAACGATGCTATGAGCCGGGCGTTGCACCAACTCTCCAAATCACCATTCTCATGTAGGATTAAGAATGGAAGACTCCCCAGAAGGTTCACCCAGCCCACCTTTACCATTTATAACGGCCGGACTGACCCGGTGGAACATGTAAGCCACTTTAACTAGAGAATGGCAGTGCATTCTCACAATGAGACCCTGATGTGCAAAGTCTTCCCTTCTAGCTTGGGACCTGTTGCTATGAGGTGGTTCAACGGTCTGAAATCTGGGTCTGTAGGTTCGTTCAGGGAACTGACTAGAGCATTTGCGTCACGGTTTATTACATTCAGCAGAGTTCCTCGACCGTTGGACTCGCTGTTGTCTATGGCTATGAAGGAGGGCGAGACGTTGAAAGCGTACTTAGACAGGTATTGGGAGATGTTTAACGAGATAGACGGTGATTTTGACGAGGTGGCGATCAATACTTTTAAAGTAGGCCTTCCAACCGATCATGACTTGAGGAAGTCCTTGACCAAGAAACCCGTACGGAGTGTACGTCGCCTCATGGACCGTATTGACGAATACAAAATGGTCGAGGAAGACCAACAGCAGGGGAAGGGTAAGGCGAAGGTTATCCTGCAGGAGAGAAGGGATTGCAGGTCAGATAGATATCACAACAACAAGCCGATGAGAGATTACTCCGTGCAGTCGGGCTCGACAGCACCTCAGACAGTTAATACTGTATTCCGAGAACCGGTGCACCAGCTACTGGAGAAGATCCGTAAGGAACCCTACTTCAGATGGCCCAGTAAGATGGCGGGGGATCCTACTAGGAGGAATCAGAATCTCTTTTGTCAATACCATCAAGACGTGGGTCATAATACCGAGAACTGTCGGACCCTCTGGAACCACTTGGAGCAGCTTGTCAGCGAAGGAAAATTAAAGCAGCACCTGTACCAACCTAGTGGATAGGGCAGTCAGTCTGGCTCGAATAATTAGAGGAATAATTCATCTGGGCCTCCTTTGAGAACGATCAACGTTATCTTCGCTGCGCCTGGCAGGACTGGCTCATGTCCCACCAGGGTGATGGCAGTTTCGCACTCCCAAGACAAGGAGGGTGGCTCCAAGCTGAAGAGATTGAAGTTGAATGTGCCTGTCTTGAGATTTTCAGAGGAAGATAAGGCTAGAACCATCCAACCCCATGACAACGCCCTAGTGGTCACTCTAAGGATAGGGAATTATGATGTAAAAAGGGTGATGATTGATCAAGGCAACAACACGGATATCATGTATCCTGACTTGTTCAAGAGGTTGAAGTTGAAATTGGAGGACCTCACCCCTTACGACTCACCGTTAATAATTTTTGAAGGGAAGGCCGTTATACCAAAGGGACAGATTTAGTTGCCCGTGAAATTTGGCTCGTAGACGGTTGAGGTGGATTTTATTGTGGTTGATGCATATTCCCCATACACAGCCATCCTTGCCCGGCCCTGGCTGTACGCTTTGGGGGCTGGTTCCTCTACCTTGCATGTTAAGGTTAAGTTCCCTTCGGGGGAGTGCATTGAAGAGATTCTCGGCAGCCAATTGATGGCCAGGCAATGCATATCAGCCGTAGTACTGCATCAGACCGAAGCGCAGTCCTCGACCTCGACTGTGAAAGACTTATAGCAATTAACGACTCTGGATGCGCCCGACGCGGTGACAGCAGAGGAGACCATATGCGAAGACTTGGAGAAGTTTTTGATATCGGATGATCCCGAAAGGTTCTTCTAGGTTGGGGTATGTTTACCACACCAGGAGAAGATGGAATTGATGGAGTTTCTAAAGAACAACATCGATGTTTTTGCCTGGGACCCATATAAGGCTCCGGGTGTTGACCCAAGCTTCATTTGTCATCATTTGAACGTCAATCCTGCTATTCCTCCCAGAAGGCAGCCCCCTCAGTGCTCCTCCAAGGAGCATTCCGAAGCCGTTAAAGAGGAGGTGCTCAAGCTCAAGAAGGCTGGAGCTATTAAGGAAGTTTTTTATCCGGAGTGGTTGGCGCATACGGTTGTGGTCAAAAAGAAGAATGAAAAATGGCGAGTATGTGTAGACTTCACAGATTTAAACAAAGCTTGCCCAAAGGACTCGTTCCCGATGCCACGCATCGACCAGCTAGTGGACGCCACAGTCGGATATCCTCGGATGAGTTTTTTGGATGCCTTCCAGGGTTATCACCAAATTCCACTAGCGACAAAAGATCAGGAGAAAACTGCCTTTATTATTCCAACAGGGAATTATCACTATAAAGTGATGCCGTTTGAGTTGAAGAATGCTGGGGCTGCTTACCAAAGGATGATGACCAGAATGTTTGAATTGCAGTTGGGGAAGACCATTGAGATATATATGGATGACATGGTAGTGAAGAGTAAGACGATATCTGCGCACGTGAAAGATTTGGACGACACTTTTCAGGTACTTAGAAAGTACAGGTTGTGTCTTAATGCCTCGAAGTGTTCTTTTGGGGTGAGTTCTGGTAAGTTCTTGGGTTATATGGTTACTCATAGAGGGATAAAGGTGAATCCGGCACAAGTCAGAGCCATTCAAACCTTACAGCCACCTCGGAATCCAAAGGAAGTTCAGAAATTAATCGTAATGATCGTTGCTCTCAGCAGGTTCATCTCGCGGTCAGATGACCGATGCAGGCCTTTCTTCCAACTGTTGAATAAATGGAAGGGATTCCAATGGTCCGAGGAGTGCGTTGTAGCCTTCCAACAACTTAAGGAATATCTTTCCCGGCCACCCATTATGTCTCGGCTTGAAGTAGATGAGGTCCTATTTGCGTATCTGGCAGTGGCCATCCACGTGGTCAGCCTGGTCCTCATAAGGGACGACGGTGGGGTGCAAAGACCGGTCTACTACGTCAGCAAGACGCTGAATGACGCCGAGGTGCGTTACCTACTTTTGGAGAAAGCACTTCTAGCCGTAGTTCATGCCACGCGGAGGCTTCCTCATTATTTCCAGTCCTACACCATTGTAGTTTTGACCCAACTACCTCTCAAGTCAGTGTTGCGTAGTGCCAACTACTCTGGAAGGGTGGCTAAATGGGGAACTATTTTGGGAGCCTTTGACATCAAATACATGCCACGTACCTCGGTGAAGGGCCAGGTTCTTGCAGATTTGGTAGCAGAGTTTGTTGAACCATTGTTGGAAGAAACTTTGAAGGAATCACACATGGATGAGAAATCAGTTGGCATGATTACGAACGAAAGACCTTTGACTTGGAACGTATCCGTTGATGGGGTAGCTAACCAGAGAGGGTCTGGCATCGGACTCGTCCTGGTATCCCCCGAAGGGATTGTCTTCGAAAAATTCCTAAGGTTGGCGTTCTCGGCTACTAATAATGAGGCCGAGTACGAAGCAGTCTTGGTAAGCATGAACATGGTACATAGGATGGGCGGAAAGGAAGTTCACATGGTCTCGGATTCTTAGTTAGTGGTCGGCCAGGTGACAGGGACCATGGAGGCTAGGGACCCAAGAATGCAAAAATACTTGACCCAGGTCAAACGTTTACAATTTAAATTTGATTCCTTTATCCTGTCTCACGTTTCTAGAAGTGGAAATACACATGCAGACTCTTTGGCTACCCTAGCGACATCCTCGGCTCAAGGTTTGCCTAGGATTATCCTTGTCGAAGATTTGCTAGCGCTAGCTCTTACCACTGTTGGTGCAGCCCGGATCCATTTGATAAGGCTTGGACCTAGTTGGATCGATCCTATGATATCTTTTCTAAAAAACGACATCCTTCCCGACGACAAGTTTGAAGCAGACAAGATCCGTCGAAAGGCACCGCGTTTCTGGTTGTCCGAGGATCAGAAATTGTATAAACGGTCCTTCTTCGGACCATATTTGTTATGCGTGCACCCCGAATCAACGGAGGCGCTTTTGGAAGAACTGCATGAGGGAATTTGTGGGAGCCATATTGGGGGAAGGTCCCTAGCTCATAGGGCCCTGACTCAAGGATATTGGTGGCTCAATATGCAGAAGGAAGCTCAGGACTATGCAAGAAAGTGTGACCAATGCCAGAGGTTCGCTCCTAACATCCATCAGCCTAGAGGAGTCCTTTACCCTCTTTCCAGTCCTTGGCCTTTCGCTCAATGGGGATTGGACATAGTAGGACCATTTTCGAGGGCAGTAGGAAACAAAAGGTGGCTGCTTGTGGGGACCGACTACTTCACCAAATGGGTAGAGGTTGAGCCCTTGGCAAATATTAGGGACATCGATTCCAATAAGTTCATCTGGAAAAACATCATCACTAGATTTGGGGTACCACATACACTCATTTCGGACAATGGCGTTCAATTTGATAGTAAGCTTTTAGGAAATATTGTGGTGACATGGGCATCATAAATAGATACTCCACTCCAGCTTATCCTCAGGGAAACGGGCAAGCCGAGGCCGTTAACAAGGTTATAGTTAGTGGACTCAAGAAAAGGCTGGACGATGCGAAGGGCAGATGGGTAGAAGAACTACCACACGTTCTATGGACGTATCGAACTATGCCGCGTAGATCTATAGGAGAAACGCCATTCTCTATGACTTATGGAGCCGAGGCAGTGATACCTTTAGAGTCTGGTTTCCCCACACTTAGGACGAGTACTTTTAGCCTAGAAAACAACAACAGCCTCCTGGAGAAGAGCCTAGATTTAGTGAGGAACGGCGAGAGACAACTATGGTCCAAATGGCTTATTATCAGCAAAAGCTTAAACGAGGGTATGATGCCCATGTGAAGCTCAGGCCACTTGCGCTTGGGGATCTGGTTCTGAGAAAAGTTGTAGGTACTGCTAGAAACCCCGCTTGGGGTAAACTAGGACCGAACTGGGAAGGACCATATCGGATTATTTCTGTAGCAGGCATAGGGTCATATCGACTAGCTGATTTAGATGAAAAAGTTGTACAACGCCCGTGGAATATGTAAACAACCTTCGAAGGTATTATTAGTAATGAAAGGCACTTTTGTCGTTTGTGGTTTAAATTATAAATGTATATGGGTTTATCAATTACAACTCTCAAAATATCAAATAGAAACTTGGTAATGCATGGTCCTCGGACCACATACCTTGTGGAAATTGATATGTTCCAAAATATCAAACAGAAACTTGGTAGTGCGTGGTCCTCGGACCACATACCTTGTGGAAATTGATATGTTCTAAAATATCAAACAGAAACTTGGTAGTGCGTGGTCCTCGGACCACATACCTTGTGGAAATTGATATGTTTCAAAATATCAAACAAAAACTTGGTAGTGCATGGTACCTTCTGGAAATTGATATGTTCCAAAATATCAAACAGAAACTTGGTAATGCATGGTCCTCGGACCACATACCTTGTGAAAATTGATATGTTCCAAAATATCAAATAGAAACTTGGTAATGCATGGTCCTCGGACCACATACCTTGTGAAAATTGATATGTTCTAAAATATCAAACAGAAACTTGGAAATGCATGGTCCTCGGACCACATACCTTGAGGAAATTAATGCCTTATCATTTGTTAAACAGAACCTTAGTTATGCCGGGTCACAGACCTTCTACTATGGGGAAATTAATATCTTAAATTACTATTACTAAATGTCAAACACAAATTTGGTTAAGTACGGTCCTCGGACCACATACTTTGTGAAAATTGATGTCTTATCGTTTATTAAACGGAACCATGGTTAAATAGAATTTTAAGTTATACATCTCCAAGTATCAAGCAGAAATTTGGTAAGGTAGGGTCCTCGGATCCCACACTTTGCTAGAATTAACGTTCCAGGTTACAAATTCTAAGTATCATATCGGTTTGCAAAATGTGGCACTATTTGCCATCTAAACCAAGTTTGTTTTTGGCAGGTTCTTGAACACTTTACTTTTCAAATTTTTGCAAAGGGTAAATTAGCCTGTCAGACGTTCGTTATTACTTCGTGCTTGATATACTCCTAAGATGTAGTTTGAGAAGAATTCTTGTGATAAGCACAAAGATAAAATAAATACAAGTCAAGTGAAAATCAAATGAGACTGTCTTTCATTAATTGTTCTGACAAACATTACATGCAAAAGGGGGTCTTGCTGGCAAGTGCTTGTAACTTCAGTGTTTTTCAACTCCAACTTAAAGGAAGACATAATTTGTTTTCTTCTGCTTGCTATAGTTGTTGGAGGGACGATGGGCTCCACACTTTGAATTGGGTCATTCTCGGCACCCCCACACCCTTCCTTCTCTTTATTGGAACTTGAAGGTTCTGTAGGATCCGGAATGGGTTCTGGGATCACAAGAGGGAGAGTAGAAGGAGCTGTCTCAAGGGCAGGTGCGACAGCAGGAGCCTCTTCTATATCCTGTATGTCAAGGGGAAGCCAAACGTTCTCGGGCTTCCTCAGCTCGAAAGTTGAAGGAACCCCTGCTACATTTAGGGCTTCACCCTAGACCTACTGACAGTATTCTCGGCACAAGGCCGCGAACGCCTCTGTCAGCTGGTCTTGTGTTACCGTCACCCCTTCCTGGTAGCTGGCCTTCTTCGCAGCCTCTAGTGAATCTTTGAAGGTGCAGGCTTCCTTCTTCATCTGCGCAAGCTCCTTCTCCAAGTCAGAGCGTTCCTTCTGTGCTTTGGAGAGCTCATCATCCTTTTGATGAAGAAGCTTGCGCTGTCCCTCCACTTGAGTCCTCATCGTTCTTAGGTTGGCCTCGACGCCGTCTCTTTCCCTTTTTAGATTGGCCAGCTGAGAGGAGAGTTTCTCGTTTTCTGCGAGGGCCTGGCCTAGGGACTTCTCAGTCTCCATCCGGATCTCCTGCTCCATCCCGGCCTTCTTCCGAGAATCCTCCACGAACTTCTCGGCAGCAAAGACCTCTTGAATAGCCTGTGACAAAGCATCAGAGGGTTAGACATAGGAAGACATTCACTAATAGTCAGATATCAAGAAAAACGAAATGTACATAAAAAGTGAAACTTACCAGGGCTAATTCCCTTTTTAAAGAAAGGAACAGCTGAGGCTGGCTCATTTTTTCCAAGGCTTCCATATCCTTGGGCAGCAGAAGAGGACGTTCCAACGCCTCGGCCAAATGGTGGGTGTGGCCTTGTTGGAATGCCCTGATGCTGGACTGACAGGAGATTGGTGCTCCGTCCAATCTCAAGTCAGGAGACCAGGTAGCCGGTGCTCGGTGCACTTCGGCCATGTCCTTAATTTCCCCGCTTTCAACTGAACGAGCACGTCCCTTGCCTTTGTCTAGTTTCTGCTGCTGAGCTTCTTGTGGCTGCTGCCTTGGCTTCTTCTGTTTTTCGCCACCAGCCTCCTCAGCCTCCCCCTTCCTTTTCTTCTTAGGCTCTTCAACCGGAGGTTTAGGATCGGCTAAAGGAGGGGGTGGTGGCAAGGACGGAGGAGCTTGGGACCCTCCCGCTCTTTTTTGGGCGACTTTCTCGCCTCTCTTAGTCAAAAGGCCTTGGAGCACGTCCATATCCTCCTCCTCGAAATCATCGTCGGGATGGGCAACTATTAAACCTGCAACTCTGGAGGCCTCAGCGGGCTCGTCTTCCTTATCAGTGAGTACGACAAATTGGCTTCCTCGGGGTCTTTCGTCGTCCTCGAGCCGGAATTGGTCTATCTCCTCGTCCAAAGAGTGCAACGAGGACACCTGCTCCTCCGGGGCGGCGGTTGTCCGAGAGTGCGTTGAAAGAGGTATCGCTGCGATTGGTCGCGTGTATATGATGGTGTTGGGATCGTCAGGAATGTCGTGATCGGTGAGAAAGTGCGGCCTTGCTACGTTTATTCTCTTGCGCCTCCTATCCCCCGCGATAATCGCGTTCTCTATCTCCTGGAAGTCCGAGGATATAGGGTCGTATCCTAGTATTAAGTGAGCTGCTCTTACTTGCAAATCTTCGCTCACAAACACTTCTGAATAAAGGACGCGGTTCAGGTCGGCGACGTTACAGTGGCTCAAACGTGGGCGTACGAGCTGTTTGTTTGCGAAAAGCAACACCCGAGGAGACAAATGTGGTTAGATTTGTGATAAGCGCAAAAAAATAAAAAATGACAGCGCGCAAAAGGGAATAAAATATTTAAAGGGGTTGAGATTGAGTCATGAGGAAGGGAAATTAACTCCTGAGGAGTCATACCTGGATCTCCCCATACGACTGGGCAGTGAGGGCCATCGTGCCAGTTGCCTAAGGCGATGAGGTAGTTGTCCTTCATGCCTTTATTGGACTTGGGTAGGCAAGAAATCAACCTAACTACACTAGACCGGGATTTAATGTAATAACCTATACTTCTAAGTTTGTGGCATTCATACATGAAGACAACATCATGCCAAGTGAGGTTCAAGCCCATCTGCTCATTTAGAGCATCGACACTTCCTAAGACCCTAAATACATTGGGTGCGCATTGGTCTGGGCACAACCTGTGGTTGCAAAGGTATTCCCTAGTTACGCTTCTCATAGAGAGGGTCATCCCACCTTCTATGAAGGCAATCATAGGAATGATAACCTCTCCCGTCTTCCTAGAACCGCCAACGGCTTCCGCCAGACAATATTTCAAGCCTACGTCACTGGGAATCTGGTATTTGGCCCTAAAACCTTCCATCCCAGCGGTGGTGTCTACCAAACACTTAAACCGACCCATTTAGGAGGAAAGAAAAAGACAAGTTTGAGAGGGAAAGTAGTTTAGGAGGGAGCCGAGGACAGAATCCGAGAAGAAAGGAGTAAAGAAAGTAAGAACTTACAAAGATTAGTTGTGCGAGTTTCCACGGGTTTCTGGAGAGAAAAGGTGATGACTGATACTTTGATGTGATTAAACTCTGAAGAAATGAATGAAGGTGCGGATTTCCAAGCGTCATGACGTGCGAGAGGCGGCCTCGAAATTGAATTCTTCCCGCCCAAATTTTTGGGGGGCGACACGGGCCGTTAGATGTTCATCTCACCGTTGAACGTGGGGAACATGGTATAACTTGCGGTCATAAATGTGCGCGTTCTGGAAATCGAAGCGCCAAACGGCATTTTCTAGGAACGAAATGACCCCCACACGCATGGTGATGTACGAAACGTGTGAAGGGAGCTTTGGTCGGATCAAAACCTTATTTTTCTCCTCGGATGAGGAAAAATAAAGTTTTGAGGGGCTATTGTGAGGACTTAAAGGACCTAAGTAAGTATTTGGGTCTTGGGCTTTATTAATGGGCGCTAGTTTGTTTTAGACTAAAAGCCCCCTAGAACTGCAGGTCGGCCCATGAGTCGAGAGTTCGAGAATTCGTCCGAGAACAAATCTCTCCTCGGACAGACCCACGATAACCCTGGGATTCGTCAAAAAGATCAAGGCAGAGTTCTGGAAAAACCGTTGATTAAGAGGGGGATTTAAACACCCTCCGGACGCAACGGTGTGAGAAAATATCTCAGAAAAATGCTGCTACCTCCACATTAAAGACCCTGCACCTACCTCCCTAGTCGCATTAATGGGAAAATGACCCCTGAATAGTAGAAGTCAGCCTTCTTACTATCGTTTGAAGACTTCCAGAGGGTGGTGGATGGGACAGGTGTCTAATAGGGTGATTTGCGTTACACGTGGATAAAGAGGGAAGAAGAAGAAGTATTTAAGAAGGGAAGAGAGTAAAGAAAAGGGGAGAGACAAATATTAAGGACTGTAACCTTTGAAAGAAAAAAAAGAAATAATATATAAGTTGTCCTCGGCTTACGTCCGAGGAGGTTCGTTTTGCCTTATTTGTCTATTGTTTGTAAATACTGTAACATTCTAGCCTGTTCATCGAGATTCGAATATCACTAAACTAAATTGTGAGCCCACACTCTACAAATTTCATAGTTTAAGGCTCATTGGGCCTGAGCCCACGTGTGCTTTTAGGTCCAGGCGCAGTTGTGTACTTACATCAGGTATGGGGGGCCAAAATGATAAGATTCTATAAAATTTTTCAAATCATTTAGGCTAATTCCAAAAATAAAAAAATTCCTTAATTTTTTTTTTTGAAAAATTTGGAGCCAAGGCCCTCCTCGGTCCTATTGACGATTTGCCACTGCTACCACTCACAACTTGCCACATGGGTAAATTGTGGTCTTAACATTTCCTTTTAAAAAATGAATGAAAAAATGCATAAACAAGTCATTTATGTGTACCTTCTCCAAAAAAAAAAAAAAAAAAAAGAAGAAGAAGAAGAAGTAATTTTTGTGTAGCCAAATAACATCACAATTGAGGACAGCATCCAAATCTCAAAGTACCAAACTTTTAAAGCTAAAAAAAGTTAACTATACATTTATTTTTCTAATTAAAAAAAAAAAACTCAATAATTAACAACCATTTTTTTTAATGTTCGCAAAAGTAAAAAATTAAATAACATACACCACAGATGCGGACAAGATCTCATTATACATAAACGTAGAGATAAAGAATGTGTTTGGATTCAAGGCTGCGTTTTGCGTTTTGCGTTTCAAGTTTTTTTTTTTTTTTTTTTTTTTTCCAAGCCGCAGATGTTGACCAGTCTTTCGTGAACAGTGCATCCGTGCACTGTTCACGGACCCACAAATTTCACTTTTCAGCCACTTTTTCATTAAAAATGGGTCCCGCGGTACTATTTACACATTTTAAAATTATTTTGCTACAGTGTTTTCAGTTTTCAGTTTTCAGTTTTCAGCAATAAGTTCTATCCAAACGGACCCAAAGGTTAGCCAGCAAATTCTTTTGTTGCGTTATTTGCATAAAATTTTTTTATTTTTGTAGGGGTCAAAGTATAGTTATTGTGGGCCCAAAATTTAAAATATTTAAAAATTTATGGTGATTACTCAGCTTTTCTATAATTTTTGATATAAGATATAATTTCTACTCTAGTCTAATATAAGCGTAAATGTGTGTGAAGCTCACTTCTAGAGACTTGAACCCCGATCCTTGTCCTCTACACCCCACAAATATTTATACTTGTAGAGTGACCACCGCACCAAGAGAGAGCGGTGGTCTCAACTTTTCTATAATTAATTATTCATTAATTAGTTCCATCATTGATTGAAAACCTCAATGTACTGGCGGTCATTGGTCTGTACGTGAATTGACATCATTTCTTGAGGTAGTTAACACCTTCAATACAACAAGTAAGTTTAAGTTTTAATTAGATAAAGAGTGTGTTTGAATATTGCTTATTTTATTGAAAATTAAATTTTTTTTTATTGAAAACACTGTTATTGCGTTTGTTGGGGGTTAGCTGGTTCATGAACAGTGCCATGAGATCAGCCAAAAAAATGCAAAACGCGCGTTCATCCCTGGGCAAATGCACACGTGTTTCTTTTGTTTAATGGAGTATACATTTTTCTTGGATAAATTTCATTAATCTGTTCTGATTTTTAAATATTTTTCAAGACTAACTTATTTGATTTTTAAAGTCAATTTAATCCTTAAGACTGTTGAAAATGACTAACATGCTTAAATAACAATATTTAGGAACTAAGTTTACTTTAGAAACCAAATTAGTCAGTTTTGAAATATCTTAGACCTGATTCGTATTAGTCTAAATCTCAAAATATGTTAGAGAAATTTGTCATTTTCTTTTTGTTTGAGATGAGGTGCCATAGGTGTGGTTTAGCAGTTCATTTTCATTTTTTTAATCTATTGAGCAATTTAATCATTGAGAGGGAGTTAGGTACTTAATTAGGTGTGAGTTTTGGAAATCTAAAATTTAAAATTAAATTAGACTTATGTGGGGATAAAAGGTCCAAGATGTATTTTTGGGCCATGGGCTTTGTCCAAGGTTGTTTATCTGTCCGAAGACGAATTGATGGTAATAAGAATGTCAAACTTAAAGGCCCATAAGCAAACCGTGGCGGAAAAAGTTAATGGAAATAATCCGAGGAGGGCTATCTTCTCGAATAAGTGGAGAAATGGTCAGATGGTATGTCATGTTGACTAGAATGATCTTTTAAGTAGTTTTGTGGATGAAGATGTGTTTCACGGGGTCATAGAGAGCAAGAGCAGTTGGGAAATACCGTAAAGAAAGCTGCTACCACCGCATCGAATGCTCTGTACCTAAGTCTCTGGCCGCATTAATGAAGAAGTGATATCCGAACAGTAATTTTCAGCTTTACAGCTATTACTTAAAGACTTCTAGAAGGGGTGGATGAGACAAGTATCAACGTTATCAATTTAGACCTACATGTGGAGAGCAAAAATGGTAAGAAGGAGGAAGTATAAGAGGGAAGAAGAGTCCAGAAAAAAGGGGATCGAGAGATAGAAAGAGAAAAAACTATAAACTGGATATTTGTAATTAATCTTCAAGAGAGGAGAAAGGTAAGTCATGTTGACTAGAATGATCTTTTAGGTGGTCTTGTGGATGAAGATGTGTTTCACGGGGTCACAGAGAGCAGGAGCAGTTGAAAAATATCTTAGAAAAAGATGCTACCACCGCATTGAATACTCTGTACCTAAGTCTCTGGCCGTATTAATGAAGAAGTGATATCCGAACGGTAATTTTCAGCCTTACAGCTATTACTTAAAGACTTCCAGAAGAGGTGGATGAGACAAGTATCAACCTTATCAATTTAGACCTACATGTGGAGAGCAAAAATGGTAAGAAGGAGGAAGTATAAGAGGGAAGAAGAGCCCAGAGAAAAGGGGATCAAGAGATAGAAAGAGAAAACACTATAAACTGGATATTTGTAATTAATCTTCAAGAGAGGAGAAAGGTAAGAATCTGGTCCTCGGCTTGAGTCCAAGGATAAGTTTTATCATATAAATTCATCTATCCTGGTCATTTTGGAATCTTGGGCCATTGTTGTTACCATGTAGGCTCATTAGAAACAAGATTTCTGACCCACTCTCTAAAAATTTATTGTATTGGGCTCTTTGGACCTATACCCTTCCTCTTGTTGGGCTTAGGCACAAACTATGTCCTTACAACTTATTATGACAATTAAACAAACAATAAATACTACTTAAAAAAAAAATTCTTTGGGGCCCGGCCCCCTTCCTAAAATGGCTTCTTTGCTAGACATGATCTGCATAGGGCTTAGTAAGTAAGTCACCTTGTGTGTTGGATATATGCATGATCCATTTCAATTTGTTTATTAAAGAATTGCATATTTTGTGTTATTAAAGACATGACTCATTTAAACTTGTTATAAAAAAATAAAAAATAAAAAATAAATACAAAAAAATGATTAAATAGTCTTATATCTTATAAGCACATAAAAATTTATAATAATTTAATACAAATAAATTCAATATATATTCTATTTCATAATCTGTCAATTAAAATACAAAAAAGCATAGGCTATAAAATTAAGATTCCTCTCACATAATAATAGGTTTCATTACTTCCATATAATATGAGAGAATACACATTTATCATATTTTTGTGATATTCCATAATACCCAAAAATCGCATACACACACACCCTCTTTATCTTTTGCATGGACTTTTTTTGGGCTGCTCTTGATAATCCACTCAAAGCACGAAACTTGGTAGACTTATAGGCGTTAACCCTCACCGAGTATTTGCCAAATGCAAATGAATTGGTATTTGTATTATGTACACACTAAAAGTATAATATATATATAGAAATGCACATCTCTCTCTCTCATAAGCAACTATAGAGGAGGAAACCCGAGCCTCCAACTTAATCTTGGAGCTATAACTTGTTGGCTGGTTGCATGCTCACACACTCATAACTAACCATAGAGGACGAAACCCTAGCCTCCAACTTAGATATGTAGCTACAAATTGCTAAGTGGGAGTAATTGCAACCAAAATTTGGGAAAAAAAATGTATGATATGATTTTTTTTTTTATATATAATAATTCAATGGTTACAATGAGAGTAGATGAATTTAAACTTTAAATATCTTTATTGAAAACATCAAGAGATGACAACTAAGTTACAAAGCTCATAGCATGATTTACCCCCAAAAAAAAAAGCTTTTAGCATGAAAATGTGCTTTTTAGATAGGATCTCAAAAACAACAACAACAACAACAACAATAATAATAATAATAATTAGTCGATAACCCGTGCTACGCATGGGAACCTACTTATTTGTGAGGTAGACTAAAATAACTTTATAAAATCTTAAATTGATTAAGAAACTACACCATTACATGATTTACTCTTGTATGATTTCAATTTGTGTTACAATTTGATGAAGAAACCATCGCTTGAACATACAATGGCTTACAAAAAATTTGTCAAACAATTTCAGATACTGCAAAAAATAACTTAAAAATTCAGATATTAAAATTTCTAAAAGACCAAAAAATATTAAAGAATCAAATGATTCACGGCTTAAAAATTATTGAAACAAAACAAAATATATATAACTAAAAAATAGAAAAATATAAGAAAAAGATTGGGTTACATTCAAAAGAATAATCCATGGTTATAAGTTTGCACCCTGTCATAAAATATCACATTAGTGAAGTAGAGAGATAATAATAATAATAATAATAATAATAATAATAATAATGATAATAATAATAATAATAATAATAATAATATCAACGTTTGAGTTTGAGTTTGAGTTTAAGTTAGACATGTTAAAAAGATAGAGTTTCATTTCTTGTTAAATTTGGATTAAACATAAATAATTTTGTTTAAAACAATGATGAGTTTGAGTTTAAGTTGGACTTGTTAGAGAGATAGAATTTCACTCTTTGTTAAGTTTGGATTAAACAAAAATAATTTTATTTAAATAAAATGATAATTTTGTTTCAATATTGTGCTGACGTGAAAAATTGTGAAAGTTTCAAAGGCTTCGGTTATAATAATAATAATAATAATAATAATAATAATAACAATAATTTATTTTTCTTAAAAGTGGTCCCAAAAATGAAAGATTATTACCATCCAAACCTTTCTCCCTTCCCCTCTCTCCCACCATGGAGTTATGAAAGTGAGGAACAACAAAATAAGAGCTAGAAAGAGGGGAAAATGATGAAGAAGAAGAAAAAAACTATAGAGGTAAGTTGAAGAGTTCAGTTATAAATTATTAATTTGTATTGCAATTATTTGAGTCTTTGAAAAAAAAATTTACATTTTTAGAATACTTGCTTATTTATATTGAATATTATAACAATTTAGGTTCTTTTTATTATTATTATTTATAGTTCATGTATTTTAATTTTAAAATACTCGTATATTTCAATGAATTGAAATTGATTATTTAGGGACTTTGTTATTTAGTTTCAATATCATATTCATTGTGCTGACAAGTTAAGTTGAACTATTTATTAGTTATTATAAAATTCACTTTAGGTTATTAAGTTTAAAAAAAAAAATTATATATATAAAGCCAAAGCTCAGAGAAAATTTAATTAGATTTTACAATTAAAATCCAATTTTGTGTCATGTGTTTTAAAACATTTCTTAATTTTAGTGTTAAATGTGAGACCATACCATAAATATCCATCTATATATATGTTGTATTTACAACAATGCAGAAACAATAAGAGATTCCAATTAAAAAGTGAAACACTGTTTCATGTCTCATAGATTATGGAAAAACAAAAAGAAAAAGAAAAAGCTCAAATCTATGGAGAGAAAAATTTGACTGCCACCGCCACTGGTACCATGAGGGCCACCGCCCACTATTACACCGGCCTCTACCTACCCAGATGATGACTTAGTCATGGTTTGACGTGTCTTTATAGGTTTTATCCTCTAAAAATGTTTGATTTGTTTTTAATTCTTATATATATAGTTTGGTTGGATTTGATTGTTTGGTGAGTGGAAAAAAAAAAATTTCTAGGTTGCATAGAGTTGAAACCATAAATCCAGAGTAGAGACAAGGAGATAAAGAGTTAGGGTACGTTTGGTACACTGAATATAGATTACATTAAGAATAGTAATTTTTATTACTGTGAATAGAAAACATTGTAATAAAATAACTATTACTATTCATAAGTTCGGTTGTTACATATGGAAAGCTTGTAAATGATGATGTATAAGGAAACTTTATATTTTTAGAAATATATTAATTTTAAAATCTATTATATGTATTAAGGAATAATTATTACATCCATTTTAAAGAGGAATAACTATTCTTCAATTTAAAAAATAATTATTCCAATGTAATAATTAATATATGTAATAAAGATGCATCTAAATAACCGAATTATTATTACATATGAATAACTATTCCATTACAAGAGTTATTACAATATATCAAACATAAACTTAGAATTCCCTAGCAAAAAGTCATCAGTATCATTCAATAAAAAGATGGCAGCACCTATTAAATAAATAAATAAAGATGGCAGGAAGAGAGCTTCGGGAATACACTAATCCGACTAAATCTAAGGTTCTTTTTCCATTCTAGTTTCTCATTTTTTTTAGTGGTGTAATATTACACTAGTGTGATTTTTACCAAGAACTATTCCCGTGCGTAACGCGTGGGTTACAATTTAGTAGTCTTAAAATATTGAGATTGCTTTATTCTTTCAAAAACAATCCATTACGTTATACATTCCTTAAAGAGAAAACAAAACAAACATCAACATTGCATCAAGGACATTTGTAATGAGTTGTTGATATAGAATAGGAACCTTTCAATGGGGGGGGTTAAAAAAATACACACGTGTATATATATATATATATATATGGGGGGGGGTTAAAAAAATACACACGTGTATATATATATATATATATATATATATATATATATATATATATATATTGTTTCGTCACTACAATTCATCCATTATAGGGTTCCATGAAAGAATAAATGTAGGATTTGGATATATGCTTAACTATATCGTGGTTCTTGTGTATTATGTACTAGCAAGTCCTTAGAGCATGTGGAACTTGTGGTGAAGTTTGAAGGACGTGGAAATAAGTCAGAGTGATTCGTTGTGTGCACGGACTAATTTGTATCTTTTGCAAAACGCTTAAGTTTCTTAACCCGAGTTGTTTCATGCTTGACTCAGCAAGTATGATTTTACACGTATATCCACTTTTTTTTTTTTTTTGAAATCTCTTTTATACATTTTTTTTTATCTAGCGATATCACCGAAATGTTGATGTTAAATACAACTGTCACATATGTTAATTTTAATTCAAAATTAGTGTGCACAAAAGATATACATGGACACACATGTATACAAATAGTATTTGTTTATCTTAAGAATGATATTATCTTTTTAATGGGAATGTTCACGGTTTAAATTTCCTTTTCTCATTCATATATATATATATATAAAAGAGATAGTAAAATGATTGCGTTGAGATAAATAATTAGGTACAATTAGAAATAAAAATGTTATAGAAAGTAGTTCAAATGTAGCATCAATGGGTAAAAGATGCTGATTTATTAGATAATATACACATATTATAGCTAAAAAATATCATCACCCCGGCCCTTCTCTTTTTCATCCTTTTTTTTTTTTTTTTTTTTTTCATTTATCACAAGTATTGGCGGGGATTCATCAGTGTATATAGAAGGTTACATGACTATATCCATTTGATATTGGCACGTGATCCACAAAACCATTATCGTAGATTGTCCATTTCTTGAGGTCCCCCACTTCCATGCAAAGGACTAATCATCACGGGAAATACGAAATACGAACACATGTTGGGTGTAGACAATATAGGATGGTTCGTGGAATATGATGGTGCTTAATTTAGATCTATATATGAATAACATGAGATATGTCCTGCATGGTTTTTATCACAAGAAACAAAATTCGACCCAGCTCATACTCATACATTCCCATTAAACGAAATGAAAGCGTGCACTAGCCCCAATTTAGGATCCTTACAAAAACAGTAATATATGAATAGCTTGTGTTTGGATTAGGATCCATTGGGTTTTTCACCAGTGCAATTCACCATTTTCACTCATAACTTTTTTTTTTTTTTTTTTTACTTTTCACCTTTTTAACTTTCACTTTTTACGTTTTCAAATGTTTTTTCTTTAACTTTTTAAATTAATGGTTGAAATTGAAAAATATTTTTTACAACTATTAATCTCAACTATTTAAAGGAATTGCATCAGGTGCAATAGGTATTGCACTTGATTTCAATCCCTTGTATTTTATATGTCATTATGTAGAGCAGCACACTGGCACAGTCTAATCATATGAAAATCTTTCATGATGTTGATTAACTCCCGAGAACTCATTGTTTAATTTCAATCATTAGATTCCTTCACGATCACATATAATAGGAATTAAAAGTGATCATGATACCTACATCACATATGTTGTTATGCATGGCTTTATATAGGTGAGTACAGTTCAGATAAGGGTGCAGCTCGGAGTGTAGTAAATATGTTTGATGCGGTCCTATTGCGATCCCAGTTGGATCCGTTGGCCAACATGCAATTGCTTTACCGTAAAAGGAACCAACAACGAAGGAGAACCAACAACAAAGAGAGAGGGACAACTACATAGTGAGATGCTTTTATATAGCAATCTTCATTTTGGTGAAATTAACAAAATTCAACCTAGCTCATACTCATACATTCCCCTTAAACGAAATGAAAGCATGAACTAGCCCCAATTTAGGATCCTAACAAAAACAGTAATATATGAATAGCTTGTGTTTTATATGTCATTAATTATATAGAGCAGGGCACAATCTAAACATATGAAAATCTTTTCATGATGTTGAGCAACTCCCAACAACTCATTGTTTACTTTCAATCATTAGATTCCTTCACGAGGACCTATAAAAAAACTTTTGGAATTAAAAGTGATCATGATACCCACAGCACACCACATCACACATGTTATGCATGGTTTCATCAAAAAAACATATGTTATGTAGGGCTTTACATTGGTGAGTATAGTTCAGATAAGGGTTACTACCAAAAGAAAAAAAAAATTCAGATAAGGGTGCAGCTCAGATGCAGTAAATATGTTTGATGTGGTCCCATTGCGATCCTAGTTGGATCCATCGGCCAACATGCAATTGCTTTACCGTAAAAGGCACCAACAACGAAGGAGAAGAAAAGAATCAAAAAGAGAGAGACAATTACACAGTATTAGTGAAAGCAATTTTGGATATTATTATTTAATATATATATATATATATATATTTATTGCAATCTTCATTTTGGTGAAATTAACTTTTAGCATAAGCTACTTATTAAAAGATACTTAGATACTAGAGAAATGCTTTATGTACAGCTTGAGTGAATAATTAGTCACGTTGCGTTTGGGCCGGGAATAGATTATAAAGTCAGCTTATTTTACTATTTAGCTTATTTTTTATATTATTTAGAGGTCTTATTGCACTTTTTGGTAGTATTCATGGGTCACACTGTACTATTTTAGCTAATTTTTACCTTTATTTACAGTATTTTCAGTAATAAATTTTCAGTTTTAGTTAAATATATAAGTTGTTCCTAGATGAACTCTCAATATTTTGACAGTACATTAATTTAGTACTTCTTTGATCATATTACATATTAGTGAACCTCAAACCCATAATTATAAGATTCATCATTCATATAAAAAGAGTGAATATCATATATTATTGTATTTTGAGAAGACCTAATTATGTTTTTACAAGATAAAAGCAGTTACATGATTCAATCTATTTTTACATTTTTAATACATTAAAAAATCTTTGTATATGCCAAGTATGGGCCCTCTTTATAAGATTCATCTTTTTTTTTTTTTCCCCCTATAGTCTGCAATTATCCGTTCTTAATTACCAAAATAATTAAAATGATTTTTCGCAATTTGCTTGCATGTACAGATGTACTAGCTAGGGGAACATATCATCATTTAATTAACTAGTTAACTTTTCTCCTATATCCGGATTGCTGAATACGGGTTCTCCACACAGCTTGGGCAGGTTGTACCATTCGTGCGTGTAAACCTCTTTTGTTTGGCTCCAAAGCAGGACGAATTTCCTCGAAGCAACCTCAATATGGGAGATGATAGAGACATGAGACATCACAATCTTAAAAAAGATGAAGGCACAAGAGGATCTAGCAAGATGACATTGATGGAGAGAAAATCAACTCGTAAAGCACTTAACGTGGGGTAATGCAATAGTCTCTACTGTCTACAATATTTTCTTCTCTTTTCTTTTCTTGAGATAAAAGTGTACAAATTAATAATGATTGCAACTACAGACAAGCTGTTATTGCATTATTCGGGATTATGCAATAATTTTTCCTACATATAACACATCCTTAAACCATGCTTTCATGGTAGATTTCAACCAGATTTTTTTCAAAGATGTAAAGAATTCAAAAAAAAATCACGTGGTCAAGCATTATTTCAAGCATTGCCTCCATTATGTGAATGGTCCATAGATTTTAATTGATATCCTTTCTTTCTCACCACTATTTGTTGACGTGTGCGTTTGAATTTTATGCCATTAAGGTTTGAAGAATATTTCACAAGCTAAACCTTTTTTTTTTGGGTAAGAAGGACGATGCATTTACAAACTACACAGCTTGTGAAATATTCTCGACACTGCGTCTTTGGGTGCATTATAAAATTGTCGGCAGATAATGGAGACAAAAAAGCATATTATAATATATTTTTATAACTTGTAACAATGACCATCTTGTAAAATATTGAACCAAACCTTGGTTACTGATTGGCCTAAAAATGTATTTTTTTTATAAATGGTTTATATTATGTGTAGCATTTCTCTTTGGGTAAAAATGGGTGGTTGAGTGGGTTGCAATTAGTTGAATCGGTAGGAATTGAGTTATACGTGGAGCCCTCCTCCAAATTGTTTTTATAAAAAATATTAGTATATTAATAGGTACTAATTTTAGCAATTTTGTTATAGAAAATTACACTTTTTCCCCTTAACAATATCATTGATTTTTTAAAATTGTAATGTTATAGCTACAAAATTTTCTACAAATTTTTTTCAAACCGTTGAGGTAGCAAATTCTTATTGGTTCGTACAATTATGTTTTTATTTGCCAATAACCACTTCACATATCAGCAATTTGTAAATTTTTTTTGTAATTTTAGCATTTTTCACCTTTTAAAGGCCATAAAAAATTAATAAATTTAAATTTAAAACAAAATATACGAGCCCAAAAAAATTTAACCCAACAACGAAAGTTACCAATAGTAAAGTTAAACGAATTAAGCCCAATTAACCTATTTTACTTAAAACAAACAACCTAGCCCTTTAAAAAAATTTTAAAAAAAATAAATTTTCCTTAATCTAGCATGCACGCAAAAAAAAAAAAAAAAAAAAAATTCATTTGTTGCTAAGTAGCAAAGTCAAAGGATGGGCTGCCGCCCTTAACTCTAAATTCTGGCTTCATTTCTCTCAACTAATAAAATTTCTGATAATTGAATAAAATATTTGAGGTTCAATTCTCGTCTGTATTAGTCTGATGAAAAAATACTATCATCAAGAACGGTCGTCATAAATTAAAACTTTTTCTTAAAAAAAAAAAAAAAAAAGTGGTTGAAGCAGCTAACAGAGAGCTGTGTTCTTCATGGCAACTCATAAAAGTCCAATTTGTCGATATTAGTACTAATAATGTATAACAAAACAAATAAATTGCAAACACAGATCCAATTCTTCTAAACATAAAACATGTGAACCACGATCAGTGATCCCCTGTCCAGTTAAAATGGGCCACTGTCCCATCTCTCCTTTTAAAAAGTAAAAACATGGGAAAGCCAAATGTAAGCCAATTGTTGGGAAAAAGAATCTTCGCTCTTCTAAATCGAATTATTTTACATTTTAAATTAAATATTATAATTTTAAACATTAAATCTAGTACTTATATCATTTAAGCTTTTAAATAATATTATATTAAAATATAAGAAATAAAATCTTCAACAACAAAAAATGGGCTCTCTACATTGATGGAAGGCTTTACTTTCACTCTCTCTTTTTTACCTCTCTTTTGGGTAAATTATAGGGTGAAAATGGACAAATGCCCATTTCGCGCAAAAAAAAAAAAAAAAAGGCAAATGCCTATTTTCCAAACTAATTAGAGAAATGTCCCTCTTTTAAAACTCGATCTTCTTAAAATCGAGTTTCAAAAAAAAGAAATTTCTGGAGCCTTATAGCGATGTTTTAAGGAATCTATAGTGACGTTTTAAGGACCTATAGCGGCGTTTTGTAACTTGAATTCCATAGACTCTAGTTTCATGCAAGTTTTTATTTATTTATTTTTTATACATATGACTCGAGTTCATGGGGATCGAGTTATAAAACGCCGTTAT
The DNA here is from genome assembly GCF_040712315.1 of Castanea sativa. Taxonomy (NCBI): domain Eukaryota; kingdom Viridiplantae; phylum Streptophyta; class Magnoliopsida; order Fagales; family Fagaceae; genus Castanea; species Castanea sativa. The sequence continues at coordinate 33,752,225 of NC_134014.1, read as the reverse complement.
AGGTCCTTAAAAACGTCACTATAGGTTTCTTAAAACGTCGCTATAAGACTTAACTCGATTTTGAGAAAATCGAGTTTCAAAAGAGGGACATTTTTCTAATTAGTTTGAAAAATGAGGCATAATGCTTTTTTTTTGCGCGAAAATGGCATTTGCCCATTTTGGCCTAAATTATAGATATTATTCTTGTGGTATACCTTTAAAATAAAAAATTATCTTGTGGTTTATTTTCTGATACTTATCTCTCTTTGTGGTTTGTTTTATAAGATATGTTCTTGAACTTTAATAAAACTAAAAGACTATTTCATCCTCACATTTTTTATGTTTGTAAATGTTCACAAGATATAAGCTTTAAAGTGTAATATTATTTTTCTTTCATTCTTTCTCGACTGGTGTTATAATTTGCACTTGCTACATCATCAAATTCTGTTAAAGTTAGTAGAAGTACCTAATAAGCAAACCGCACGATAGGTAATATCACAAAATAAACCATAAGGTAATTTCATGTTTTAAGGCTGTACCGCAGGAGTAGTATTTGTAACTTGTCATTTTCTTTTTAAAATGACAAATTACTTCATATTTTAAGGCGATTTTAATTTTATTTATTTTTTATAATTTGATATTGGAGAAAGAGTTTTTGAACCGTGGACCTCTTCATTGAAAAAAAAAATCAATTGAACTATAAAACTTTTGAATAAGGTGATTTGAAATTAAAACTAACAAACACTTTCTAAAATTTTGAATTAAACCTTACAATCTGTTTAAGAGTGTTTCAATTCAAACAATTAATAAATCCATTTATGACAACGTCATTACCAAAAAAAATTCTTAAATATGTAACATGATACTGGAGTGGTTTATTTCAACACACACACATTGGATATTATGTTACTTTTAAGCCACACAATGTGAATATATTTTCTTCTTAAAAAAATGTAAATATATTTAGGCGCGTATACCTTTTTGGTTTAAATTGAAATGTTTTTAAAAGTGCAGGGTTTGATTTTAAACATTTAAAAATATTGGATTTAGATTGAAATCATTCCTAAATTATTATATTTAAAATATAATTTATCTTTTTATTATTAGTATTATTTTTTAATGAAAGGAAGAAAGAGATTGGAACTTTTTTTTTTAAGAGAAGAAAAATATTGGAACTGGTAATTCCTTTTCTTGGAGAGATTAATAAATTTTCAATTTTTTTTCAAGAGGCTAGGGTAATCAACTCCCAATTGTTGCAGGGCCATTTTTTTGGTGTCATTTATGGTGGAGAAATGTGCGTGGTGTTGTGGTGAAATTCCATTCCGTATAATGATGTTGGGTAACCAGTACTACTACTGATGTTAACATCCCGGCAGTCCATGTGTATCTGCATGTCCACGACAAACCATGTATGAATCACCACTATCACCTTTACAGAAACTTTCTACGATTTCATGGTTTTTTTTTTGTTTTTTGCCTTTGTCCCTTCTAATTCTAGCTAACAACAACTTGACACAAGAATGAAGAAGGTGGCAGTTTCTGCTTTGCTAGTAGAAGGTGACACTTTGGTTATAGCTGAGGGAGGGAAGAGAAAAGGGAAAAAAAGGAAGGAAAGAGAGAGAAAGAAAATAAATAAATAAATGAAGCTGCAGAGAAGAAAATTAATTTTTGTAAGTGTGTTTAAAACCCAGGGAGGCTTGACCTCTTCCTTTTCTCAGTGGATATAGGACAAAAAAGAAAGGAAATAATAATTTATCTTTATTTTGTTTGGTTTGCAAAGTGAAAGGATCATAGGAAACATGTACCTTCACCTTTTGTTTAGTTTGAAGAAAAGAAGTTTTGTTATTATTAGCTTTTGATGTCTTTGTATAATAATATGGATATATTTGAGATATTTTTCCCAGTCGGTTCACGTGTGATACTTGAAGTGACCTGAAACCTTGAAGTTTCTGGCTATCTCAGTTAAGACTTAAGATGTAGTCGATGGTCATTAATTGAGGCTGCCCAATGACAAACAAATCAAATGCTTTTGGACAAGAATGAACAAAATTGACAACAAATGGGCTTTTGGTAAACAAGATCGATGTGTTTTAGCTTTCTAATTGAAGTTTTGAGTGAATTTTTCTAGAGAGGAAAACTGTATCTGACTAACAAAGTCGTGCCCAGTTTGACCACAATTCACGATAAAAAAATTTGCATTTTCGATTTTATGGATTTTAGAAGTTGGATTGATGACCAGTTTGCCATTAACGTAATCCAACCAAACATATATTTCAGTTTGGTTTTGAAAACAATGATAAATTTTCTCCAAAATCTCTTTTATATATTTTTATATTTTTTAATTTCAGTCACCATAAAATTTCTATCGCCTTCCTTTGTCTATATTTTTTCATGGGGCCATAAGAAGTTTTTTTTTTTTTTTTTTTGGAGAATAAGGTAAGTAATAAGATGAAATCTATATCCAAAGTTTTTTTTTTATGTCTCCATGATATAAATGGATGACCTTCCTAGTGTTTTAAATAGAGTTTTATGATTTAAATCATTCATAACGATCGAATATTTTTTTAAACGCTCTTTTAATAATTGATCTAACAATAATTAGAAGTGAAATTACACTTGAATTCACTAACATGGAAGCAATTTAATTTAATCTTTTTAATATCAATTTGTGGCGATTTTCAAAGGAATAAGTTACGCCTACAATAATTTTATAACAAATCATACACAGTAAGTGTTATTATTGACGGATAAAAATGTAATATTAGTGGTGAGTTTAGATCAAAACTAATAACAATTTATCACATATGATTTATTATGAAAATAAGTAGACGTAACATTACAATTTCCAAAATCAGTATTGAATGTTCTTACTAAAGGTTGTGTTTGGCATTGCTTAAAAAGCTAGCTTATTTTACTAATTAGATTATTTTTACTACTATTTATGGATCCTACTGCACTCTTTGGTACTATTCATAGGTTCTACTCTACTCTTTCAACTAATTTTCACTTTTATCTATAATACTTTCAGTGAAAAATTTTAATTTTAATTAAATAAGTTGTTCTCAAACAGACACTATTGATAAAAAAAATTTAGTTTTAGCTAAATAACTAAATAAGCTGTTTAAAAAAAAATCAGTTTTAGCTAAATAATCATTGGATTACGTAATAAACCATAAGCTTAAAATTTCAGTGGATTATTAGTCTAAACTAAGGTTAAAATCAATACTTTTAAAACACATATTGGTATGACTACACTTAATTTAATACATGGGTCCGTTTGGATAGAACTTATTGCTGAAAACTAAAAACTGAAAACACTGTAGCAAAATAATTTTTAAATGTGTAAATAGTACTACGGGACCCACTTTTAATAAAAAAATTGCTAAAAAAGTACATGCACAGGACGCGCACAATGCACACTTGTCCCCACAGCAGCGAAGAAAAAAAAAAAAAAAAAAAAAAAAAAAAAAAAAAAAAAAAAGAAGGGGGCAAAACGTGGATGCAGTAATAAGCTGCATCCAAACCCCCTCATAGTCAGTCTTAGACAAACGTCGTGTACTATATATATATATATATACTGTGAGTGATTTAAACAATCTTAACACGAAACGAATGATTGAAGTGATCAGTTTGTTCTCTTTACAGAGTACGTACACAATAAGAATGTGTTTGGATCCAGCGTCCACGTCCACGTCCAGCCTTCAGTTTTTTTTTTTTTTTTTTCTTCCCAGCCGTTGTTTTTGACCAAGTCTTCCGTGAACAAGTCTTCCGTGAACAGTACATTCGTGCACTGTTTACGGACCCACAAATTTTATTTTTCAGCCACTTTTTCATTAAAAATGGGTCTGTAGTACTATTCACACATTTTAAAATTATTTTGCTACAGTGTTTTCAGTTTTCAATTTTCAATAATAAGTTCTATCCAAACAGACCCTAAGAACACGGAGAGAAGTCACAAGACTCACAATTCACGGTCACAACTCAAAACTGACAAAGGGTCAGGGAAAAGGTCAGGATTTTATCTCAAGCCAATAGCCAAAATATAAACTTTAAAAATAAAAAAAAGATGCAAATTAGTATTTATTTAGTATTTACAAAAAAATAAATAAATAAAAATAATGATAAAGTTACTACTATTTCTTTTTTTTAAATTTACAAACTAATTTGACAATGAACTAAACATGAGCAGTATCATATCAATAATATAATAAATAAATAAAACACCTAAATTATTGCAAATTTCACTATAAAATATTTTACAAACTGATATGATACTAAATGTAATTGGTTTCACATCAACCATATAATAAATAAATTTCTTAATTACTTATTTGTTGTATTTTAATGATTGATAGGTCAATTTGTAATGCTTATATGGTAAAATTTATAATAGTTGTGTTATCATTATAAATAAATTATTTGACCAATCAATAAAAGAAAAGACACAAAATAACTAATTATTTTTAAATTACTTGCATTTTTCTTTTGGAAAAAAAAAATCAATTATTGTAGCTAGGTTTCCCAAAATTTACCAATCGAATATAAATTATATATATGTCAAATATTTTAAATCTACCAATCAAATATAAAATTATATTTATGTCAAATACTTTTTTGAACTTAAAAAAACTAATTAGCATTGCTAAGGAAAGAAAAAGAACTACACTTTTAACTTTAAGTCCTAAACAACAAACAACCAAAGCCAAACAACTTAACAACGCAAATCATTTGCATTTTTTTTTTTTAAAAAAAAAAAACTAAAAAATATGTTTTGAAGTTTACAAAAAGTCAAATACAATATACACACCACACAGATACACTTGATCTCATAATGTTGAGTCACAAGAATAAAATGTTTATTGTGTTTATTGGCTTCTTTAATCAATTTTAATTTTGAGAAGCCAAATATAATTATTTTTAATTTTAAAATTTTATTTATATATATTATTTTAAAAATATTTTAAATCTAGGGGGCCATGGCCCCCAGGCCATAGTTTATTGAACTGATAGCATCTTGAATTGAACCTGAAACCTCCGCAAATTTACATCAATTATGTTTCAAACCAACATGTCCATCACCTGATACCCCATGGGGTGAGAGAGTTATTGAGTTTAGAGAATAATTTTGCATACCTAATAATTGTCAATACACGTACCAACAAGGAGGCCAAGAAACTATAACTACCAAACAGTAGCTAGCTAGACAAGCACAACGTTGCATCAAAGTACTCCTTTATTTAACACTATCTCTATGTCCTTTGTAGATTGCCGAATCTAGTCTTAACAATGCCAAAAGCCAGCCCAATAAAAACATGTAGGGAAGGAAGGACAAAGATGCTGCATGCATCTTTTTGCAAATATTGTGCGACTGTTTTTTTCTTATTATTGTGGTAGACATTTTAATGGTAGAATTTTTCCTTACATGCATGGATACACCAAGGGACCTATCACTAGGGTCCCCTGTTAAGTTTGAGATAACTTATCTCTATTCAACTTTGAAAGGATTCCCTTAGAGTGACGGCAAGTGCCCAAGATGCATGGCCCCATTGCTTTCTTATATTATATTAAGAGCGTATAGCATCATTCTGACCTCTCCCTGTACATCACGTGTCCTCAGTTAGAATTTGAATCCAATAATTAATGATACACGAAAGTGACTAATTAGGAAGAGAGCTAGCTAGGGACAGTAAAATGAAGAAATCTGAATCATTTTTTGAATCTGTGGTGTATCATGCATGTGATTCTTGATTTCTTGTGCAGTTGTCTTCTTCCTCCATTTACAGACTTAGGGTAAAAGTAAAACTACAGCTAGGCCAAGGTGCATGATTTCATGCATATCTTCAAGAAAAAAACGTTATTATCGAGCATCACTACTTTTCAAGTTTCAATGTAAGTTTAGAGAGAAGCCCACGCTGTTTCTAATTTATTTGTTAAAAATGAAAAAAAAAAAAAAAATCAAATGTGGTATATGCATGGATTTCCTTTATGATGTGTTTTGTTCCCATGTATGGGATGTTTGAAGAAATCTAAAACCTGCTTTAATGCTTTAGACACTCTGCACTTACGTATTTGTTCTTTGTTGGGATAGATTGAGATAGCCAGTTTGTCGTTAACAGCAAGGAATAATTATATACTGAAAGCTTGTGAAAAAGAGAAATATACTTGGTCGGACACTTTTAAATTATTGGCTACCTTTACAAGTCTGGATTTACACAATCTACTCAAAATTTGTGATTGCGTGACACTTGCAAGGTCTTGTGGAGCCTTATTCGATTATCGTGGGAGTAACTGAGCAAGTGGCTTTAAGCTTTAATTGATTGATGTAAAATGATTCACAGTTTCACACACGAAAGGGAGTTAAAAAATAAAAATAAAAAGGAAGGGGAAACATGATCACGATGAATTAAATTATTGGAAATGTTTTTGATATAAATTTTTTTTTTTTTGAGAAACGTTTTTGATATAAATTAATCTGACTTATATTACTCTAAATGCGTAAAACCAAATCACACGACCCCTTAATAAAAGATTCATGGTCGTTTGGTACAATTGTTTTAAAACGTGCTATTAAAATTTTCTACATGAAAAAGTTCTAGTCGAAAAATCGAAGGTAAACACCCACTCTTTGGTCCATAAAGTTTTTTCTGTTTTATTTTATTTATTTGGTCTTTGGAATTTCAAAGTGGCTATCATATTCTAAATTTTGTAAATTGATCCAATCTTATCTTTAAACTAATAAAAACAATAATTACGGTACATGCCATGAGTAGTCCAGGTGGATTAAAATTTAAAAGTGACGCCCACCATTATGATTTTATAACTTTTATTTCCATGCGCTATTGAATAATAAAAAAAAATGAAATAAGAATTTTCATTTTCTCAACTTGAGTTTGTTGAACAATCTGTGTTTCATGTTTGGGTATGGAGAAAATGTCAGGAAAACACAATTGATGTAAAATAAAATAAAAATGAAGAAATAATATATTTTATAGAATTTTGAAATTTAATTTACGGATCATTTTGGATTATTTTACAACTTTTAAGGATTTTTTTTTTTTTTGAAAAATAAAACCATGGAATTTCATTGAAAGAAAAACTCAAATGTTATCAGCTAAAAGTACAAAATAAAAGTGTGAAAAAACATCCTCCATTATACCGAAAAACCTTTAACATATCTAGCATGTTTAGCTAGGTTATAAACGACAGAATTACCAAGTCTAAGAATATGAGAGAAAGAAATACAGCAATTGGCATTTGTGGTGGCTTTGGCTGAAGCAAGAATATAGTTAAACGGGGAAAGAGAGTCCTCCTCACTATTGAGAGTCTTGATCATGAGTTCAGAATCACCTTCAAGAATAAAGGAAGAACAACCGATTGCAAGAGCAAAAGCGATAGCTCTCGCCATTGCCAAGGCTTCTACAATATCCGAAGAGTGTGGTAGGGAAATTTTTTTTGAGAGGGAAGCAATGGCCTGTCCCAAGTTATTGCAAATCACAACACCCAAACCTACCTTACCAACATCTTTGAAGGTTGCCCTATCAAAATTTAACTTGAGAGAATTAACAAGAGGAGGAGTCCATCTGATTTGGGGGGAGTAGGAGCTAGGGTCTAAGATGGAGTTGTACAATTTGCCTGTTGAAAACCCTAGAGAGCTTGTTGAGCATTCTAGACAACCTATTTGATGGGGTAGTCCTTGCTACCAAGTCTGATCTAGCTCCTGCGAAACCAAACTATCCACAGTATCATCACCAACAAGTTCATATTTTTTTCCTTCCCTATGAGCATAAGCTATAAGGTTGTTGATAGTTGAGAAGTTTTGTGTTTGATGGAATAGAAATTGTGGAACAAAGTCCCAAACCATCGAGATTTTTGGGCACTCCCAAAAAGCATGTAACACACTTTCAAAGGTTAGATTGCAGTGATCACAACTATCATCCAGGAGGATTTTACATTTCTTCAAATTTTTCTTTACTAGGATTGCATCTCTACTAGACCGCCATAGGAAATTTTTGACTTTATTAAGGATAGAAAAGCCTCAAACTAGCTTCCAAATTCCACCACCGTGAGTTGAATTCACAATAGCTAGATTATTAGGATTTTCTTTTGCAATGAAAGAGATCTGTGATTCTTAGAGAGAATGTTCTAGAAGAAGAAGTAATGAAAAATTGAATCTTCTATATTCAATAGATTACAAGAAATACATTATATATAGGCTCACTAATCATAACAAATTTTAGAGCTAAAACTACCCTAACAATATCATGTAAAGACTAACAGAATACATACACGTGGACAGTAGTGTAACTAACCTATTCTTAAAACTCTCATACTAAACTACATACAAGTTTTCAATATCATGGCTAAACTACAAGCCGTTTATGCATTGTACATAGCTGCACTTGTCAATGAACTAAAGCTCTATTGGAAAATTCACTTGAGGCAGCACCATCATCCTTGACATCCCCCCTCAAACGAAGGGGAGGATTCCCCATGAGTTTGGAAGACAGCATGAAAATGAGGGGAAGGCAAGCCCTTAGTGAATATATCAGCTAATTGATCTAAGGTAGAAATATACTTAAGAACCATATCCCTATTTTAACACATTTTCTCGGACAAAGCGGTAATCCACTTCAATATGCTTGGTTCTGGCATGAAAAATGGGATTAGAAGCCAAAGCAAGAGCTGAAACATTATCACACCATAAAATAGGAGGGTGATGAAAATAAACTCCTAAGTCCTTGAGAAGCGTTCTCAATTCATACAATTCAACAGTGGTAAGAGCAAGGGACCTGTACACAGCCTCAGTGGAAGATCTAGATACAACAGACTGCTTCTTGGCAGACCAAGTGATAGGAGAATTCCCTAAGAAAAAAATCATGCCAATGATAGATCTCCTATCAATAGGATCCCCAGCCTAATCAGTATCACAATAAGCTAAAAGGGTGAGAGAACCAGGCCTACAATAGATCCCTCTGTGCAGTGTACCCCTTGAGTACCTTAAGATCCTCTTAGCAGAAATAAGATGAAGCTGAGAAGGATTGCTCATGAACTGACAAGCCTGCTGGATAGCATAAGACAAATTTGGCCTAGTGAAGGTCAAGTACTATATAGCACCAACAAGACTTCTATAGGCAGTTGGATCAGAGAGAAGAGGACTAACAGCAAGAGCATGAGAATGAGCAAAAGCACATTGATTAGAACAAGGCTTACAATCCATCACATGAAACTTATGACAATAAATCCTTGGCATACTTGGACTGATGTACAAAAATACCACCACCAGAATATTCAATTTGCAGACCCAAGAAATAGTGCAAAGGACCCAAATCCTTGAGGGAAAAGGAGACTCCAAGCTGAGTAATAATCTCAGCAACAAGAGCATTATTACTGCTAGTAATGATAATGTCATCCACATACAAGAGTAAGTAAACAACATGCTGAGAATGAATAAGACCAAACAAATTGCTGTCAGCACAAGAAGCATGAAACCCCAGATGAAAGAGCTGAGTGGTAAAACTGTCAAACCAAGCCCTTGGGGCCTGTTTCAAACCATAAATGGCTTTGTGCAAGAGACAGACATGATGAGGCTTAGAGACATCCTTATGCCCAGGTGGCTGACTCATATAAACCTCCACTTGCAACACCCCATGAAGGAAGGTATTAGAAACATCCAATTGCCTTAGAGACCAACCAAACTAACAGCCAAAGCAAGAATAATCCTCACAGTTATAGGCTTGACCACTAGACTAAAAGTCTCAGCATAATCCAAACCATATTGCTGCAAGTAACCCTTCGCAACAAGTATAGCTTTGAACCTAACAGCTACCATCACTATGCCTCTTAACTTTGTACACCCATTTACAGCCCACAACATTCTTTCAATGTGGCAAAGGAACTAAGGACCAGGTATACTGCTGCTGCAAACTTGAAAACTCAGAGTCTATAGCTTGAACCCAATGAGGATATTTTGAGGCAATAGAATAGAAAGGGGGCTCAGTGCAACTATAATCAGTCTAAATAGCAAACACTCTAGGCTTGAAAATACCATTCTTAGACCTGGTAAGCATAGGATGTGCATTGGTAGTCACAGGAACAGAAGTAGGAACAGAAGCAGAGAGACTAGAAGCATCAGTAGAAACAGGTAAGACAGACTCAAGAGAAACAGTAGAGGAAGAAATAGGTAAGAGAGATAAGGTAGAATCAGAACAATGATTATCAGCTGAAATAGAAGTAGAATTCTCTAAACAAAGATTAGAATTAGATTTGAGGCAATAGAATAGGAAGGGGGCTCAGTGCAACTATAATAAGTCTAAACAGCAAACACTCTAGGCTTAAAAATACCATTCTTAGACCTGGTAAGCATAAGACGTGCATTGGTAATCACAAGAACAGAAGTAGAGAGACTAGGAGCATTAGTAGAAACAGGTGAGACATATAGGGCAGAATCAGAACAATGATTATCAGATGGAATAGAAGTAGAATTCTCATAACAAAGATTAGAATCAGATAAGGCAGAATCAGCAAAAGAAATAGAACTGGATTGAGGAAAACTCAAAGAAGAAATTGGAAGGAAAGAGGAAAACCACATATCATAGGAAGAGGAAGAAGCAGAAAGGGAGGAAGATGACCCATCACTAGAAACAGGAAAACTAGGGAAAAACTGACTCATCAAAAACACAATGGCAAGAAATGTAAAGTCTGCCAATAAGAACATCTAAGCAAATATAACCTTTGTACTGAGGAGGGTAACCAAGGAATATGCACTATTTAGACTTGGGATCAAATTTATGAGAAGCATAGGGTCTTAACAAAGGATAACAAGCACAACCAAAAGTTCTCAAAACATGAAGTGGAGGTTCGTGACCATACAATTTCTCCCAAGGTGAGACAAAATGCAAAACAGAAGATGGAAGTCTATTAAGGAGGTAAACAGTAGCACTAAAGGCATAAGACCAATAAGAAGAGGAGAGATTGGAGTGGTGAAGCATGGATAAAGCACTCTCCACAATCTGCCTATGCTTCCTCTTAGCAACATCATTCTGTTGAGGGGGATAAGGACAAGAAAATTGAAGGAGAATGCCATGTTCTAAGCAAAATGACTTAAAATTGGCATTAACAAACTCACCACCACCATCTGACCTCAGTGTTTTGATTTTAGCATTAAATTGATTCTTAATCAATGAATTAAAATGTAAGAAAACCGAAAACACATCAGACTTCCTTTTATGTTAGGATGTGTGCCCTCAAATCCTATTGTATGATGCTATGTATGATATTATGTATAACTTAATGTTGTGATTAATAAAGTTGTTTTATTATTATCTAAAAATAATGGTAACATGAATATTGGGATATTATCATATAGTCCATGAGATGCATAGTATGAGATTTAGTCACAGAAGATATAAATCACAAGTTCTTTGTAAACTTAGAATTTTAGTTCGTAATCGGTGATGAAATTGGACATTTTATCTACAAAGACTATAACATATCAACTAAGATGATTTGTCTTGATCATGAAAATGAAGATTTCTAGTTGGTATGTTGATATGTTTTAAGAGTTAAAACATATTGAACTGGATCGCTGTGAGATTTATTATTCTCTTAACGATTGTCAAATGGATAATAAACTCACGACTTCTATTTACATGAACTCTTAATTCTGAGAGGATAATGGACCTGATCATGAAGTGTAGGTTACTTTGATATATCAGGATTGAGATCTAAAGATACAATTAAAACCTCTGTATGTTAGGCAACCGCATTTAGTGTTGATGGAACATATACTCTCAAGATGGAATTCATAGTCTCTTAACGGAGATACAAAATATTCTCTTAAGATAAGTTTAGACTTAACCCTTTTAGTAAGGAAACACTAAAGTATATATTTATGAAATTGGATTTCATAAATATATGATGAATAACTTAAAAGATTAAACTGGGTACTCAAGGAATTAAGATGTAGTAACCTACAAAGTGGCAGTCTATATTCATGACTTTGTATTACTACGAATATTTTATGAAGGGGTTGCATGTACAATAAAGTCTTGGGATATAATTTATAAATAAGGCCTAGAGTGCAACTATATTTATATAGTGGTATTCAATATAGTTAATGGTAATTTTAGACTTGTCAAGAGTTGACAGAAAAGCCCAAGGCCTGTTGGAGCTAGTGTCTTATTGGTCCTTTTTTGTCCCACTCCAAGCTACACATTAAAGCCCAATTAGAAAGACCCAAAAGGCTAGCCCAATTAAATAATCAGTTATAAGGAGATAAACATACAGAATTTTTGGATGGTACATCATTGTGAAATGGTGTGTATGTGAGTGTTAGACACTTTGACATTCTCTTTGAACTAACACATATAACTGATTGAGAAACCACACTTCTTGGGCGTTAGTGGAATTTGAGTGAAGATTAAAATTATTTCCAAATACTTCTAATCTTTGTTTTGAAATTCACAACACCAAGGTATGCTCTCTTGTTCTTGAATTCTGAAATTTGCATAGTACATGTTAACAATTGCAAAAGAAGTAGATCCGTTAATTTTCCGCTGTGCATGTTTTGTATGCGATACAAACATGTTTTTAACCAACAATTGGTATCAGAGTGGTCTTCAATTTTGAATATGTATAACATGTTTTGTGAGTTTTGGAATTAGTAACAATGGTTTCATGTTGTTATAAAATAGTTTTCTGCATGGTTGTTGAAATTATTGTTTGATGAAAATTGATATTGATGTTATGATGTTGTTATAAAATAGTTTTCTGCATGGTTGTTGAAATTATTGTTTGATGAAAACTGATATTGATGTTATGATGTTGTTTAAATTTGAGTTTAAGTAAGTTAAATTGAACTTTAAGGCTATAGCATCAATGGAATTCAGTTTTGATATCAATCTCTGTCCATTATGTTCATATGATGGTTGTTTGTTTATAAAAAACGTTATAAAATTGTCTTAGAAAAATTCTGAAAAATTTAAAATTCGCGAAGCTCGATCGATCGAGCAGGTAGAATGTATATTGATTGATTGAGGTACATTCTCGATCGATCGAGGAGTGAAGATTCAGAATTTTCTCTAAGTGTTTTTTACATGTATAAAGAGCAAGGCTATGTGTAATTAGTTTATGCATGTTTTAAAATTAAAAACCTTTATTTTAAAATATCTAATAGGAGAGAGATACAAGGGTTAGATCTCACGACATCCATTATCAGTTCATAGTAGTGTGGGATAAGCACCTCGTCTTGGCCGTATATGCCTCGCGATCCCAAAGGAGGGTGTTTATGTCATAGTACTACAAGATTGAACTTACCTATTTAAAGTAGTGTGGACAAGCACCTCGTCTTGGCGTATATGTCTCGCGATCCCAAAGTAGGGTGTTTTGTTTCATGGTACTACAAGTTTTAACACTATAAGGGAGATGAAATGTGGCTACACATGATTCTAGATAATGGTGTACACTAGACTAAGTGTAATATTAACCTCCCAAATGAGCTATGTCATTATTACTTAGAGGTTAAACGTATTACGGCATATTATTAGTATTTGATAAGAGTTATCATGATAGCCCTAATAATGAGAATAGTTCTCAATCAATCATAGTGTTTATAATAAACTTGTTACCAAAGAATTATAAACATGAGATTGGGTTGTCATTGCATATATTATATTATGGTTTTATTAAGGTTCCATATTATATGCTTATATGCTAAATTGATAATGTCCATTTCACTTATTATATTCATGTTTATTATTTTCAGATTTTATCATGGCATCATTTAGCCCACTTATTGCTATTCTTAATCAAAACAAACTGACTGGATCCAACTATGTTAACTGGAAAATAAATTTGGACATTATTCTTACAGCTGAAAAGCACAAATATGTCCTTAGTTAACCTTGTCCTAGCTTTCCTTCATTAGATGCTCCTCTTGAGGAAAAAAAGCGATATGATCGCTGGTAGAAATCTAATGAGATGACCAAGTGCTATATCCTAGCATCTATTTCAAATGTTCTACAACATCAAATGCAGGATATAGAACTAGCTTCGGACATTATGCTAAGTCTGAAGGAAATGTTTGGTGAGTAAGGTCGTTCTGCAAGGCAAGAAACTAGGAGGCAAATTTATAATACCAAAATAGCTGAAGGAAGTTCAATGAGGGATCATTGTCTTAGGATGATCTCTAATTTGAATACATTAGAAATTTTAGGTGTCGACATTGATGGAGAATCTCAAATGGATATAATACTCCAATCACTACCAGAATCATTCAAGGAATTCAGACTTAATTATAACATGAACAAAAAAATTTATTCATTGTCTGAATTAATGAATGAGTTAGTGGTGGTGGAAGGCATTCTTGGTACATCCAGTGTTGAAGCCAATTTGGGTGAAACATCTTTTTCTCAATCTAAGTCGAAAGGCAAAGGTAAGAAGCAGAAGAAGGACTTTACCAAGCAAGATGGTAAACAAATTGCCTTAGGAGTTGCCAACAAGGGAAAGAAGGAGTACACCAAAGGAAAGTGTTTCCATTGTGGTGAGAAATGGCATTTGGAGAGGAATTGTCCAAAATTCATAACTGCCAAGAATAAGGATATGAAATGTTCATTCCTTCTTGAAATATGTTTAGTACAAAATCTCACGGATTCCTAGTATGTGGATTCAGGTTGTATTAATCATATCTGCAATTCTTTGCAGGAGTTCTAGGAGACTAGAAGACTAAATGAGGGAGAACTGTTTCTTACTTTGGCTGATGGGAGCAGAATTCCAGTTGTAACTGTTGGAATGTTTAATTTATGTCTTAGTTCTAGAGTTTTAATATTGGAAGACTGTCTATATGTACCTAATATTCGTAGGAATTTAATTTTTGCAACTTATTTAGGTAAACATGGGTATTGTGTTATCCTGAAAGACAATGTTGTAATAAAGAATGATAAAATGTTTATCAGTTCTGGCAATATTGTGGATGGTTTTTATATTTTAACTCTTGATAAGCATGAATTATACAATTCTGAATTAGATAATAACTCTCATGTAAAATCATTAAAGAGAAAGTTTCCTTCTAATGATGCATATCTTTGGCACTTGCATTTGGGTCATATTAATTCAAATAGAATTTAAAGACTGATCAAAGATGGACTTTTAGAGCCATTGAACTTTGATGAATTTTTAGTTTGTGAATCTTGTTTGGAGGGTTAAATGACTAAACAACATTTTAATGCAAAAGGTAGAAGAATCCAAGAGTTACTTGAATTAGTTCATACGGATGTATGTGGTCCTATGTCAACCTAAGCGAAAGGAGGTTATGAATACTTCATCACTTTTATGGATGATTACTCAAGATATGATTATGTGTACCTAATGAGACGAAAGTCCGAAGCTTTTGACAAGTTCAAAAAGTTTAGGACTGAAGTTGAGAATCAATTGGGTAAACGCATAAAATGTAGGTTGCTTTGATATATCAAGAGTGAGGTCTAAAGATACAATCGAAACCTCAATGTGTTGAGCAACCACATTTAGTGTTGATTGAACATATATTCTCAAGATGAAATTCATAGTCTCTTAACAAAGATACAAAATATTCCCTTGAGATAAGTTTAATGAGTTTAGTTATTCAGAGTGTTAGGCCTAACCATTTTAGTAAGGAATTACTAAAGTATATATTTATGAAATTAGGATGAATAACTTAAAAGATTAAACCAAGTACTCAAGGAATTAAGATGTAGTAACCTACAAAGTGGCAGTCTATATTCATGACTTTGTATTACTACAAATATTTTATGAAGGAGTTGCATGTACAATAAAGTCTTGGAATATAATTTTAAAATAAGGCCTAAAGTGCAACTATATTTATATAGTGATATTAAATATAGTTAATGTTAACTTTGGACTTGTCAAGAGTTGACAGAAAAGTCCAAGGCCCATTGGAGTTAATGTCTTATTGGTCCATTTTGGTTCCACTCCAAGTTACACATTAAAGTCCAATTGGAAAGGCCCAAAAGGCTAGCCAAATTAAATAATCAATTATAAGGAGAGAAACATACAGAATTTTTGGATGGGACATCATTGTGAAATGGTGTGTATGTGAGTGTTAGATACTTTGACATTCTCTCTTAAACTAACACATATAACTGATTAAGAGATCACACTTCTTGGGCGTTAGTGAAATTGGAGTGAAGATTAAAAGTGTTCCCAAATACTTCTAATCTTTGTTTTGAAATTCACCACACCAAGGTATGCTCTCTTGTTCTTGAATTCTGAAATTTGCATAGTACATATTAACAATTGTGAAAGAAGTAGATCCGTTAATTTTCCGCTACATATGTTTTGTATGCAATAAAAACATGTTTTGTATGCGATAAAAACATGTTTTTAACCAAAATTTTCAACAAAAATAGCCAAGTAAAACAAGTAAACTCATCAACAATAATCACATAAAACCTATGATTAAGAATAGAAGTCACAGGAGCAGGGCCCCACACATCAGAATGCACTAATTGAAATGGATATTCAGTATTTGATACATGAGTAGGAAAAGGAGTCTTGTGCATTTTAGCACTTATACAAGAGGACATTTAGAACAATTGTCACTAACACAGGACAATTTGACTGAAGGATAAGAAGACATAGCTGAATGTAAAACCGTAGCACAAGGATTACCAAGCCTATTGTGTCAATTGCAGCAAAACCATTGGAGTTGAGATGAGAAGAAGATAAGGAAGGCAGAGTAGAAGAGGGTATAGGATAAACTCCATCCTTACTCGGTCCTCTGTAAAGAACCTTCCCCGTAGTTAAATCCTGAATTGAGAACTGATATGCATCAAAATAACAAAAGGCATTATTCTGAAGACATAATTTGTGAATAACAAGTTGGAAGCAATTAGAGAAACCCTAAGAATATTGTTCAAACTGAAATTATGAGATGAAGTAATTAGCTTACCATTGCCTATATGTGTCACTGGTAAATCTTGCCCATTGCCAACTGTTACAGGCTCACCAATTGCAGGTTGCTAAGCAAGAGAAAGTTAAGATAAATCTGGTGTGATGTGTTCAGAGGCACCGATGTCTGTCAATTAATTTTGATTTTGATTAGTACCTGAAGTTGTAGCAATTGATCTTGCAGCCATGGAAGCAAGCTTAGCTGGAGCATGCCTACCTTGGTAAGCAAAATTCATACGATGGTAACAATCCAAAGCAAAATGGCCATTCTTGCCACAAATCTGACAAGCAACCTTCTGTCCTTGAGAAGAAGAAGACTTATTCTATGGAAAGAATTGAGGATCCAACACTAGATTATGGATATTATGGAATTGACCACTACTAGGGACTTGATTATTATGAAACTGACCACCTCTGCCATTGCCACAACCTCTATTATTTCCATTCTTGCCTCTTCCTTTTGTAAAGCTTTGATTGAATTGATTGGCTGCCACAGCAAATGATGTAGAATCTCTAAGATCAAAATGAGTGGACCTCTTCTTGATTGATCTTTTTTCAGCATTCAAGAGTGTATTTAACTCTTCAAGAGTAAGAATGTCATTCCTAGTTCTGATCGCAGAACAGAATGCATCATACTCTGGAAGCAGGGCTTCAAGAGCTAAATGGATTAACTCTTCTTCATCAACACAGATTGTTACATCTCTAAGCTTATCCCTAACCTCTTTGATTCTTTGAAAGAAAGAATCCATTGATTCTGAACCCTTCTTGATACTCATCAGCTCATCCCTCAAACTGAGC
This sequence comes from Castanea sativa, assembly GCF_040712315.1. Classification (NCBI taxonomy): domain Eukaryota; kingdom Viridiplantae; phylum Streptophyta; class Magnoliopsida; order Fagales; family Fagaceae; genus Castanea; species Castanea sativa. Next base: position 33,734,507 of record NC_134014.1, on the reverse strand, counting down.
ACATGAGGTCGTGACACTAATGCAAACCTTTTCTCAAGCACCATCTAGACTCCTCTTCTAGACTTTTGACCCACAGTAAGAGCCAAGATTGATGGAGAGAGTTGAATTAAGAAAGGTAAACAAGGCTTGCTCACGACTCTTCCATTGGAAATACTTTGGATTAGCTGCAGTTGTAAAATTCCCTGAGCTATCCTTGAGAAATGGATCTGGAGCATGATCATCATCACTGATGAAGTTGATCATTGAATATGCTATCAAGATCACTTTGATCTGATGTCTCCACACCATATAATTGCTGTAATCGAGTTTCACAATAGCCATACTTTCCATATTTGACAAGAGTAGCAACAAAGGATTGACACCATGAGTGATTAAAGAACTCGTGGTTGATCCTGTTGTTGCAGAGGATGAAGAACTTACAGAGGACGCCATTAATGCCTTTGATACCATGAAAGAGATCTGTAATTCTTAGAGAGAATGTTCTAGAAGGAGAAGTAATGAAAAACTGAATCTTCTATATTCAATAGATTACAAGAAATATAATATATATAGGCTCACTAATCATAACAAATTTTAGAGCTAAAACTACCCTAACAATATCATGTAAAGACTAACAGAATACATACATGTGGACAGTAGTGTAACTAACCTATACTTAAAACTCTCATACTAAACTACATACAAGTTTTCAATATCATGGCTAAACTACAAGCCGTTTATGCATTGTACACAGCTGCACTTGTCTATGAACTAAAGCTCTATTGGCAGATTCACTTGAGGCAACACCATCATCCTTGACATGCAAGAAAATGATAACTTGATTTTACTGTATAGGTAGCCGAAGATGTGAATGGCCAAACTAATTTATCCTCAACATAGGAATGACAAAGGGGAATGCTCATTATCAACTCGGCCTCTTGAAGATTAAATAAATATTGCAGTAGACTAGAATCCCACTATCTTGAAACTAAGTCTATAAGATCTATTCCTCGAAACCATCAACAGGTGGAGATAAAATCCTTGGATGATCGCAAGATGGTAACCCACTCTCCACCTACCACCTTTCAAGAGAACATCACAACCCTTCAAGATGTTGTGCCATGCATAGAGCCAGAGCTAGACTCAGAAGCCTCCACGATAGAGTAGTTAGGGAAGAACTTTGATTTAAAAACTGGTAAAAGAGCGAGTCATTGTGATATAATAATCTCCATGCTTGCTTCACTAATAAAGCTTCATTGAAAAGAGCTAGATCCTTAAATCCCATAGCTCCATTAGATTTAGGGTGACAAAGAGTTTCTCACTAGACCTAGTGGACTTTCCTTCAGTCTCCCTTCTGTCTCCACCAAAACTTCCTAATTAGGCTTCCAATCTTCATTCATAGCCCCACAGGGATTTTGAAGCAACTCATTGTGTAAGCTAAGGCCTGAGAGAGCTTGAACCATAGGCTTAATTAAAACTTCTCTTCCCCCTTGAGATAGGAACTTTTCTTTCCACCCTTGAATCTTGCTCCATACCCTTTCCTTTATATAGTTGAAACTGGCTTTCTTGTTTCTCCCTAAAAGAGATGGCAAACCCAGGTATTTCTCATATTGTTTTATTTCTGAAACACCTAAAGCTAATTTGATTTGGTCTCTAATTTCTTCAGAAGTGGATTTGCTGAAAAAGATGGTAGTTTTGCTTCTATTAATTTGTTGTCCCGGACACTTGGCATAGGTATCCCAAATGTCCAAGATCTTTTGGCGCTCTTAAATAGTAACTTTGCAAAACAAAATACTGTCATATGCAAATAGGAGATGAGTTAGACAATGACTATTCCTACACAGAGAATAGCCCTAGATATCACCATAGGCTGTTGCTTTGCTAATGAGACCATGCAAACTTTCTGTGCATAAGAGAAAGAGAAATGGGGATAGAGGGTCTCTGTCAAATGCCTCTAGAAGGGTATATCATGCCCTTTGGTTATCCATTTACAAGTATGAAGTAGGAAACAGATGTATCACAGAGCATGAGAAAATGATATAAACTTTAAAATCTAAAAGTGGTGCTTAGCATTTTGAAAAAGTTAAGGAAAAATGTTAGTTATTATAATTGAGCATTGGGTTTATATTAATTTATAATCATTATTTTTTAGGCCAAATGAAGTCCTTTTTATAGACTTTAATGATGTTTTGAGTATTTTTTATTTAAAAAAAATTAATTTGTTACAACAAACATAATACAATAAAAACTAATATTACAATTTTTTGTAAGTAAAAATAGTTAACATATATATAATATATATTAGTTATAAAACATATATTTATAATTATTTTAACTAATTTTGAAATTTTCAAAAAGAAAAACATCTCCATTGAGCAAAATCATTTAGGATCAATACATAGCCTTATAGCCATAATCAAATCCAATTATTGTTGGTAATTATGAATTCAAAGACCCAATTGTACAATTTTTATTAATTTAAAACGCCTAAAAACCTTAAATAGCAAAAGAAGAATCCTAATTAACTTTGGACTTTTATTAAAGGAAGTAAAGCTATTATTAAATCTGGCCCAATGTTACTATCAATCATCAATTCAACTTCCCAATTACACATTATAAGCATGAATTTTCAATCTTATGATCTTTTTAAATTTGCATACGATGATCAGGTTGAAAAGCATAGACGTGGAAGTTTTAATTTGAAGAGAACGAATTTAAAAAAATAATAAAATTGAAGAGATCAAGAGAACAACAAAAAAACAGTGCATGCCAAGAAAAAGCACATCAAGAAGGTTCTGACAACTTCGGTAAGGAAGTGCGCATTTTGTAAAAAAGTATTAGGTACACCAGAAGGACTATTAAAATGTCCTCCTTCCCAACCAATGAAATAATACCACTTATACAAATGTATGAGTCAGATTCTTAATCAGCACAAGAATTTAAATAAATAAAATAAAAAAAAAACCACTGGATGATGTCACATTTGCATAAATGATAGCATTCTATCGGCTAAAAGGACCAGGAGGACCATTTCTGCAGTCCTCTTGGGGGACCTAATAATTTCTCGCATTTCACATCCAAATGTTCACAAATTGGATTTTTGATTTGACATGATGACCAAGGTTTTCAGACCCGGACCGTTCATTGAACCGTAAAAAGAAGAGGTTCAAGGTTTTTAAGGTTGAACCGAGGTCGAACCGGGTTCGAACTGTGATGATGTCATAATTAATTAAGGCCTAAATATAGATATTAAATTTATAAAACTAGCAAAATTGACTAATATATCTATATATGTGAGGAAAATTTAATGATTTTCAAGCATATATTTAATAATTAAATAAGAAAGTTAATAAAATAAAATAAAATAATAACTATGAAAACATTAAAATTTATGATTAATTTTTGAAGTAAAGTTGTATATCTTTGAAGGATTTTAATTATAATTTTGTTTTATTCCTTGTAAGAGATGGATAATTTAATTAAGTAGAATAAAATTATATTAAGTTTTTTTTTTTTTTAATTGCTAAGGGGTTGGACCGCGCAATCCAACCCCGGTTTTAGGGGTTCAACCACGGTTTTAGGGGTTCATGGAATTACCACATATGCTTGGTTCTCTATGCTTAAAAAACCGGATTTTCATCCAGTTCTCAGTTTTCACGGTCCGACCTCCTGGTCCGGTCCGAGTCTGAAAACCTTGATGATGACGACACTGTCTACAAATTCATTTTAGAAACACTTTTTATGTTTTAAAGACAAAATGTGGGGGATTTTTGGCAAGTTGGATTTCAAAATACAACTTAAAACTTTCATTTTCAAAATTACTATGCATACACCAAAATTGAAGACATGTATTATGTGTTTTCAATCCTAATTTTATGATCTCAATGGCAAATTTGTAACAAAATAGTAATTTTTTAAATCTTGTTTCATTACTCATTCTCTGCTCTCTCATGCGGTTGTCATTGCCAACAACGAGGTTTTGAGCTCAAAGTCATTGCCAATTTGTGGCAATCCGATGTCGAAGTTCATATTATTTTGCTAGCATTCAAGGGTTATGACATTTATTTTTTTAGTATTTTGTTATTTGTTTTATTATTTGTTTTGAAAAGGATGACAAATGTAATATCATCAAATTTTGTTATTATTATTATGAACAATAAGGATTAACTTGATATTAACCATAGCTATAAGGGTCATAGGTTTTGCAACTTGTTTAAGAAGAACGTTTCTAACCCAAACCTGATCAACTCGACCCACTTTCAAGGTCTAATTCAGTTTTTGAGTTTTAATTTTGGTTCAAAAGCATGCTTAAGGCCCATTTGTTTGGGCAGCTTAAAACTGGTTTAAAATTGTTCAATTCTATTACAATTTGTTAAAAAAATTGTTTTAGATTTTTGTAGTGTTTTTCTTGTATGTCATCTCAGGACATGAGAATTGAGAACCATTTAATTTCATTGTAAAAGGTTATTTCCTGACCTGTAACAATTGAGAGAGAGAGAGAGAGAGAGACTGGTCCAAGTGGTAGAACTGACTGGACCAAGTCTGCTTAGGAAAAAAGAAAAGAAGACTGGTCCAAGTCTTGTTGATTCGGACCAGCACCAGAAATATGCCCAAATTACCTCCCCTAACTCTTGAAATGCTCAATAATTCTAGTCCATAAGGGGGAAAAAAGCTTAATTATCTAGTTATAAATTTTTTAAAAGATTTAGCAGTAATAACTCTTCCGTTCAGTGCATGAAGCTTGTGGAGCTTCCCAGCTTTCTTTTTGAAAAATACTAAAACAAATACTAATTTTTAGATACACTTTTACTGCAAAAAGTTTACAAACTAGCATGAAAATTTATATGATTAGTACCATATAAATAATATGATAAATAAATTTCTTAATTAAAATTTTATTGTGTTTTAAAAATTGACACATTAATTGTTAGATTTATAATAAAATTTATATTAATTTTAGCATCGCTCTTTCTTTTTTGGTCATGAAAGACAGGGCCAATGAGTGCAAGAATATAAACAAGGATTGAGATCTTCTAAAGTTCTAAAAGTAAATTGAATTCACCATGAAATTCTAAAATCCTAAATAAATGGTTTAGAATGGTCATATCATCAATATTTAAACAAAAATAAATCTAAAAATATACCAAATTTCACAACATGTTAAAGTGGTTGACTATGAGTGATAAACACTATTTGTTTACTACTTTTTTCATGTAGTCATCACTTTTTGTGCTCTATTAATCATCAATAATTTCCATATGTTATAAAATTGAATGTATCCATAATATTGTTGTTTAAACAAATATAAACTAGTATTAATTGAGTGATCATGTAGCAAAATTTCAACCATTCATTTACTCATAAAAATTTTAGAGGATCCTAATCAAATCTATATATATATATATATATATATATATATATATATATTAGGAGAGTGCAGTCGGCAACAAAGTCCTTGGGCCTTATTTTCAAATTTTAGAATTGGGCCTAAGTTTTGAAACCCCGGCCCAAAACTTTAATTTGTTGGGCACATTGGTTGATAATTCAGTACAGCATACTCTAGTCACTATTGTAGATTTGTAGCAGTAATACTGTCTAATTCTAGCGAAATGAAGTTTAGCGAAAAGAATTATATGGAAATGACTTTTATAATATTTCTTTTAGTTTCTACTCCTGCAAACAGTTTAGCACACTCTTAGTTGTTATTATGGAGTCCAGAAGCACAAAGAGATTTTACTCATTGGTGTCAATTTGGCGGTCTATGGACTTAGATTTTTGCCTTCATTGGAGGTCATTGGGCTTATATATATGGATTACCAAGGGGAATGTGGTCAAGTTAAGTAATAGACTTTATTAGTAGAGATAATTGATATTCACAGGCTTGTTAAATTTTAATATTCTGTCCATGAAAAAGGAAAAATTCCTGGGAAGTCTCAAAGCTTGTCTGTCTTCTTTCCTCCTTCCTACGTTAAGTAAAAAAAAATTAATAAAAGAAAGAAGACTAGCTAGAGTAATTTAAACTCTCTTTTTTTTACTGTGAAGATAGAAATATATTAAAGTAAAGGGACTGAAGCCCAACGTAATACAAAGTATGTATACGGTAAGTAACTGTCAGTACGTCAAGTTCCAGAGGGAAAAAACAAAAACAAAGTATTACAAAGCAACATAGCACACTCAGGTGCTTAGGGTCGAGCAAGGCTTCGGTTTAGCCTCTTAAGAACATTAAAAAGTATTGACTAATTAAGCTGTAAAACTCTTTGCTTGTTTTTTGTTATTTTTTTAGACTTGTTATTTGCAAGGCACAATTGCAAGTTTCCTCCAAGTTGACTTGCAAATTGAAGATTTTTTGCGTTCCTCCATTACTGTCAAATTGCAATCAGATAGTGATGGCTAGTGAATTTTTTCAAGGAAACAAGTTTCATCCAACCATCCAAGTTGACTAGCAAATGGAAGATTTTTGCGTTCCTTTATTAATTATTACTAGCAAATTGCAATCTGATAGTGATGGCTAGCGTGGTTATAGATGCAACTCCTCTATGTACTATGCAGGTTCGCATTTCATTGCTCTCATCCCCACTTATTGCTAATCACTCGTTATATGGTAGGGATAGAGGTGGCAAATGGGTGGGTAGGGTCATAAATGAGTTTGGTGTGTAATTACCTGACCCGTTTATATATAAATTAATTATTATTATCAACCCAACCCATTTAATTAGCAAGCCACTCATTTAACTCAGTATGACCCAAATACCTTTAAAACTACATGAATACCCTCTTGATTTCCAAAATTACCAAAATACCATTAAATACCTAAAATGACGCAAATACCCCTATACTTCAAAAATTACCAATATACCCCTGGACATCCAAAATCTCTAAAATGAGGAAAATATCACCAAAATTTCTCAAATGAGTAAAATACCCATGAAACTTCTAAAATGACCAAAATACCCCCGATATCTCTAAAACTACCAAATATGCTTAAAAACCACTAAAATAACCAAAATACTTATCAAATCTCTAAAATGACCAAAATACCACTGAAACCCAAAAAATGACCAAAATACCTTGAAACCTTAAAATTACCAAAATACCCCTAAACCTAAAAAAATGACCAAAATACCCCCAAAACCTAAAAATTACCAAAATACCCCCAAAACTCAGAAAAAGACCACAATACCCTCTAAACCAAAAAAAGACCAAAATACCCCCGAAACTCAAAAAATAACCAAAATACCCCCGAAACCCATAAAATGACCAAAATACCTTCGAAACCATAAAATTATCAAAATTCCCTCAAAACCCAAAAAATTACCAAAATGGCCATAAAACTCAAAAAATGACCAAAATACCCCCGAAACCCAAAAAATGACCAAAACACCCCCGAAACTTAAAAGTGACCAAAATACCACCAAAACCCAAAAAACGATCAAAATACCCCTGAAACCTAAAAATAACCAAAATACCTTCGAAACCCAAAAAATGATCAAAATACCTTCGAAACCTAAAAAATGACCAAAATACCCCCGAAACCTAAAAATGACCAAAATACCCTGCAAACCCCAAAAATGACCAAATTTCCCTTGAAACCTAAAAATGACTAAAATACCCCCAAAACCTAAAAAATGACCAAAATACCCTCGAAACTCAAAAAATGACCAAAATACCCTCGAAACCAAAAAATTACCAAAATACCCCCGAAACCCATAAAATGACCAAAATACCTCTGAAACCAAAAAATAACCAAAATACCTCCGAAACCAAAAAAAAAAGGACCAAAATACCCCCAAAACCTAAAAAAAATGACCAAAATACTCCTGAAACTCAAAAAATGACCAAAATACCCTCAAAACCTAAAACTGACCAAAATACCCCCGAAACCTTAAAAAAATGACCAAAATACCCCCAAAATCCAAAAAATGACAAAAAAAAAAACCCCCGAACTGTTCATTTTTTTTTTTGAAGGTTTTAGGGTTATTTTGTTCTTCTTTTAGGTTTTGGGGTATTTCGATCATTTTTTAGGTTGGGTATTTTGGTAAATTTTTAGATTTCGGGGGTATTCTAGTTATTTTTTCGGTTTTGGAGGTATTTCGATCATTTTTTAGGTTTTGGGAGTATTTTGGTAATTTTTTAGGTTTTGGGGGTATTTTGGTCTTTTTTTTTAAGTTTGGGGGATATTTTGGTCATTTTTTAGGTTTTGCAGTTATTTTAGTAATTGTTTTAGGTTTCGGGGGTATTTATGGTAATTTTAAAGTTTTAGAGGTATTTCGGTAATTTCTTAGGTTTAGGGGGAATTTTGGTCATTTTTTAGGTTTTGGGGATATTTTGGACATTCTTTAGGTTTTGGGGGGGGGCGTATTTTGCTCATTTTCGAGATTTTGGAGGAATTTGGGTCATTTTTTGGGTTTTGGGGGTATTTTAGTAATTTTGGGTTTTTGGGGGTATTTTTATCATTTTTTAGGTTTCAAGGGATATTTTCGGCATTTTTTGGGTTTTGGGGGTATTTTGGTCATTTTTAGGTTTTAGGGGTATTTTGGTAATTTTTAGGTTTTAGGGTAATTTTGGTTTTGAGGGTATTTTGGTCTTTTTTTTTTGGGTTTTGGGAGGTATTTTGGTCATTTTTTGGGTTTAGGGGTATTTTGTCATTTTTAGCTTTTGGGGGAATTTTGGTCATTTTTTGGGTTTCAAGGGGTATTTAGGTCATTTTTTGGGTTTTGGGGTATTTTGGTCATTTTTTAGGTTTTTGGGGGTATATTGGTCATTTTTTAGGTTTTTGGAGTATTTTGGTAATTTTCAGGTTTCAAGGGTATTTTGGTTATTTTTTGGGTTTTGGGGGTATTTTGGTCATTTTTTGGGTTTTTGGGGTATTTTGGTCATTTTCTAGAAATTTAGACTTTATGTTGTTTATTTAAATTCTAGATGGGTTTAGCGGGTATTAGTGGATTTATCCATTTAGACCCATCTAATTAAATAACCAAATGGGTCTTTACCCATTTAACCCAAATATTCAAATGGGTTGGGTTAAGACTTATCTAAATAAGGTGAGTAATGGGTGGGTTCATAGATATGGATAAAAATTGCCACCCCTAGCAAGGGACACCCCTCACATGGAGTACACTGTATACTGTATAGGACATTGGGTGTGTGAGATTATTATACCCACCATCGACGTATCTTTATTAGGCCCTAATATATTCTTTTATAATAAACAAAATTTAACTCCAAACATAAACATGATAAGAATTAATATCATCTTCCTATTAATAGTTGGAGCCCAAGACTTAGGGGTCGTTTGGATACAGCTGAAAACTAAAAATTGAAAACTGAAAACTGAAAACACTGTAGCAAAATAATTTTTAAATGTGTGAATAGTGTCGAGGGACCCATTTTTAATGAAAAAGTTGCTGAAAAGTGAAATTTGTGGGTCCTTTGAACAGTGCACGGGACTCACATCTGTGAGTCCATTGCACTGTTCACGGGACCCACAGATGTGATGAAAAGGGCTGAAAAGACAACAATATACGGCTACTGTTCATGAACAGTAGCATAAATAGTGGAATTTGTCCCCCTTGACGCGTGCAACAGCAGAAGAAAAAAGAAGAAGAAGAAGAAAACGTGAACGCGAAAACGCTCAGCTAAACGCGTAATCCAAACAGGTTCTTAGTGGCGGCTCCACCTATGTTTCGGGAGTTTAAATAAACCCCATAACTTGAAAAAAAAAATTATATATATATAATATTTTTTATTAATTTATTTTACCCCTTAAAAATATTTTTGCACACCTAGGATTAAATCTTGCACAGTACCAAACAACAACGCAAATCATAAATCACCCCCTCTCTCATGAATCTAATTAATCTCATCTCTTTTCTCTATTTGAAAATCTCTTGTATCTCCGGCTTTAAGAATAAAGAGTGAGCGTTTATAAGTTGTGAGTCTCTCTTTGTTATAAATTTATATTATACTATGTGTGTGAGTGTGTGTGAAATGTGATGTGTGTGAATTTGTGCATGTATAGTATAAATATAATATAACATTATATAATTTAATAATTAGGAAATACATAAGGTTTGTTACATGTGCATGCATTGTTATTGTGTTGTAATAATTTATTATTATAAAGTTAGTCATTCAAGAAAAAAAAAAAAAAAGTAAAGTCAATGATGTTTAAGGATTTTTTTTTTTGTTGAGAGAGAGTTTCAACTTATGGAGTCCGCTCTTGATGATAGCTCTTTATCATCAGACCAAAACACCAATCAGTTTTTGGTGTAAGCGGGGATTGAATCTCAGATCTCTTATTCAACTATTAGATTTGATTGGTTAAGTAACCACTTAGTATATTATTTATGTATGCACAAGTATGGCTATGTGAGTCAATAATTAATATAGTGCAAGTGGGTTGAGTTTTGTCATTTAGTTTAAAATATTTTTGTCACAATAGATAATAGCAATTACATAAAAATAAAATTGTTATACAAGCTTAACAAAATAAAATGGTCACACTTACCCATATTGACAATAAATAATGAAACCTCATAGAAAAAATTGCAAAACTATAATGTTTTTTTTTTTTTTTGTGTGTTGATATTAATTAAGATTCAAGTTTTTTTATATATTAAATTTTGTTTAATTTAAATTTCTTAATATTCTTCTATTCCTCCAATATGGTCAATGGGAATAGCTCATCCGATTGCTACATAGGTTAACTAAGATTTAGTCGCTCTCTATGAGTTTTAGCTCAACTGCCACCTTCAAAACTCATGAGTTAGTTATTAAAATAGTCTTGCCTTTTCCTTTTTCTTTTTCTTTTTTTTGCTGAATAAAATAGTCTTGCCTTTAGTAAGCTATCTCCCTAACTGCAAAATTTCTAGCTTTGCATGTTTTGTTTTTTTTTTTTAATGCATGTATCATATGCTACCAAAAAAGAAAAAAATTATAGACGTGGAAAGATGTCATGTTCATTCCCTTGGCTTAAAGGAGAGTTAATATAAATTAGCAATATTTCCGGTAATTCCACTTGCGCATTTTTAGTTTTCCAGAATCACAAGCCACGTAGATGGAGAGGATGCTCTAAATAACCAGTTTTCCAACTATTATTACACCATTTGCCACAATTTGATAATGTAATCAATTTATAGTAGCGAACAATTACTTTCATATAAATCTACCATTGACTCAGTTGACCACCTTAGAATTATGACAAAATTATAAATTATACATTAATAACAACTAACACTGCAAGGTATAGACTATAAAGTATATAATTAATGATCTAAGGGTGGCAATTTTGTGCCTTCCAATTTTGACCTGTCCCTTCCCTCACAAGCTATCCTTCTACCACAAAGGTGGTGAGCCGAGATTTTTAAGTTTAGGCTTTTTAATCCCACTCGCATTGATTAAGGATATAATTGTAAATTTTGCAAGCCTTAAATTCCTACAATAATTGTAGATTCTAATCAAATTTAGAATCTTTAAGTTTGTTTGCACATTTGTTCATGTTTTTTAATCAAATGACTATATATTTATTTATTTACTACAAAAGAATATATATTTATTTAAATACATAACTTTTTTTTTAATATAAGATAGAAATTTTACTATAGCATAATATAAGTATATATATGTATGAAACTTCTTTTAAGAGACTTGAACCCCGGCCCTTACCTCCTACATCCCACAAATACTTATATTAATAGAGATATCTTTTTTTTCTAATTAGTTATTTAAGTGACATATTGTAATTAATACAACATATTAAGGGCAAATTATTCTCACAATATTTGCCATTCGTACACATCTCTTATTTCACAGGTTTAACATGGATATCAATAAAAATGTATTATCATCCGTTAAATTATAAACAGCAAAGTTCCTGATAACAAATATGAAACACTATTTTTTTTTTGTACATTAATGTCATCATTTTACATCAATCACATCAAGAATTGTTGAAAAATATTAGTATCAAATATATTTTGTCATTAGACTCCTTTATTTTCTTCTCAGCCAAAAAAAAAAAAAATCTTATTTTCTGAAAAAATAAAAATATTAATCCTAAAATTATGTAATCAAATCACAAGTTGACACCCAATTACTCAATCGAAATAATACTTACCATTTCTCTTTTAATCACAAATGACACAAAACTACTTCAGAGAGAGAGAGATATTAAGAAGTATGTCGATCGGTATGATATTTGTTTGGCCGTATTACACGTTTATACAGTAGCTTCAGAATTCGGAAAAAGTACTTCAGGCAACAATACATGATCCATCCGAAGGTAAGTAAGGATAGGTCGCTCATACATATATAGGTCGAGGAAAAATATGTACAGTACAATAATCAACTCAGGCCATGCAGAAATATTAGTATAACTATAGCTATAGCTACATACTACGCCGGATTAGTTTTTCAACTCGGTAAGTTGACACAGTGAGTCAAGTCAAGCATTGGTTACTGCTAGTACGTACTACCAACACTGGTCCGTCTCCCAATTCCTGCGGGCGTATCCAGATCCAGAGAATCCAGAAGACGCCCTCAAAGGCTGGTACCTTCGGATATTAATCCTGCGATCATAGTCGGCGCGTTTCTCTGGGTCCGATAAGGTGGAGTAAGCAGCATGGACTTTCATGAACTCGCCTCCTCCTCCTGACGTGTCCTTACGATTGGTGGAGATCGCCACGTCGGGGTGACACGTCCTCGCCAATCGACGGTACGCTGCTTTTATCTCGTGACACGTAGCTCCCGTGGAGATGCCGAGGACCTGGTACGGCGATGAAGTGCACGCTGCTGCGGCCATGTTGCTGTTGGGCAGATACGACGACGACGACGACGACGATGACGCAGTACTATTGGTGCAAGTTTCAGCTGATGATGAGGTGGCGGTGGCGGTTGCGGCGAAAGCGAGGGGTGGTGGGAATCTGACACGTGGCGAGGCGTGAGCTGGGTAGAGAGGCTTGGCCAAGAATTTTGGAGGAGTAGTCAGAGAGGAAGAAGGGTAAGAGAACATGGTACGGTGAACTTTTGTGTGGGGTTGAGACTTGAGGCTTGAGAGTTGAGAGAGAGAAAGAGAGAGCAAAGTGGGGGCCTGAGGTCTTGGATTTTATTATTTAAATAAATAAAGTGGGAGAGGATTGGGTTTAACTAGGGTTAAGGGTTAAGCTGTGTCTGGTTCGGTTCAGTCCCAAGAAATGCTTATCTACAAAGGTCGGGTTGGGGAAGGCTGAGTCAGCTTAAAGATTTATCTATTTTCATTATAAATTTTTGTCACAATTTTTATTGAAATTCATTGAAGTGATCCATTATAAAATCAGTTTGACATTAATTTAGTACTTATCTTCGTCGCACACAAATAATAATTATATAAAAATTGTGATACAAATTAAAATTGTGTCCTTAAAATCGTATAATTATTAATTATAACACAAAATATGCATTTTTATATCTTGTATATGAGAAACACCATTAAAAATAAATTCACAAAATTCCTTCAAAATTGTTACTTGCTGAACTAGTTATATTATAGAGACAAGTTTATAAATAACCTTTTAACAACACTTATGTTAGGGCAAATATTTACTAAAGATAACGTGAATTTATACCTTTAAACCATTGTTATGCGTTCATTTAATTGTTTTTTATTTCTATAGTGATCCTTTGTTCTCCAACACAATTAATTATTAAAAATTTTGCAAAAGAACATTTTCTAATCTGAAATTCCAAGCTCTCATAAACCCCTATTTAACTATTTAAAAAAAAAAAAACGATGGGCCCCAATATTCTTTAACAATGTCCAATGGGACCTGTTCAACTTTAGAAACGATCATTTTATTTTATCAAGTGATGACAATCATCAGTTAACATGGCAAGCAGTTTAGAGAATCAAACAAGCGTTTAAGTATACGAATATAATATTGTCATGGAAAGGTGGAATAACACTATCTTTTGGGTTACCCTACCACGCACAAAGACAACATCATAAGTATCTGGAACATATCATATGTCACTTTTAGAAGAGGTTGGAATATAGTTTCCATTGTTGATTGATTTGTCTAAATATTGTTAGCGTATAAATTTTTTATCTTTATATTGTAGTGTGATGTTATTTAGGGGACTTTGAAGAGAGAGAAACTAAGTTGTAGAAATTAGGCTGTTCTTAGCATTTTGAGGACTTTTTGAAACAAATATGGGCACAAATTTTGGTACTTCGGAGTTCGGCATGAGAAATTAGGTTGTATTTGTATTTGCGTGCTTGTTTTGGCAAATTTTAGTGCCAAAAGATAACACAACCTAATTTTGGCAATTAGCTAGCATTTCTACAACTTAGTTAAGAAATTTTGTGGCCGATAGGTTGTTCTTGCACTTTGTCAATTGAAACTGCGGACTCTTTGCAGCAAAATGGCCACAAATTTTGGTACTTCAGAGTTCGGCATGAGAAATTAGGTTCTTTTGGGACAAAATTTCTTAGTAAAAAAAATAAAATTTGGCTACAAAAATGAATATAATCTAAGGCTACAACGTTACTCAATATCTTTTTATTGAAAGTGAATTTTGACAAATCTACTATTAGGTTATATTTTCTTCTTATATCCTTCATACTTGCAAAATTTCCAAGAAATCAAAGATCAATAACTATATCATCAATAAATTGTTTAAATTGCAAGTATTTGTAGTTTAAAATTATGTATAAAAAATAATTTTATAGACCATATAGTAAATAACATCTGATTGGCACAAAATTTAACATGTGTGTTAAGACCATAAAAAACATACAATTCAATAGTTAGATTCTCAAAATATGTAACAATATTAATTTTTTTTTTTTAAAGGAAGTTGTAGCCATACAACCAATTTTGTTGCCAAACTTTCTCATTGTAGAAATGCTACCTAATTGCCAAAAATAGGTTATGTTATCCATTGGCACTAAAATAATTTAAACTTTGGGAGAATCGGTGATATAACACTTCTAATATAAAAAAGGCTTGATAAATTCGGTTTTAGGGATACTAAGGGTCCGTTTGGATAGAACTTATTGCTGAAAATTGAAAACTGAAAACTGAAAACACTGTAGCAAAATAATTTTAAAATGTGTGAATAGTACCGCGGGACCTATTTTTAATGAAAAAGTGGTTGAAAAGTAAAATTTGTGGGTCCGTGAACAGTGCACGAATGCACTGTTCACGGAAGACTTGGTCAACAACTGCGGCTGGGAAGGAAAAAAAAAAAAAAAAAAACTGAAGGCTGGACGCTGGACGCAGCCTCCCAATCCAAAACACGCTAAATTGGTGCAGTTGTGTTATCTTTTGGCACCAAAAGTGCTGAAATGAGCACAAATAATTAAATTCATCTTTTGGTATTAAAAGTGTGACACTCATATTCAATGGGTTGTAATTTTTGCCACAACCTTAATATGGTCGATTGTGAGTGGTAGAGAAGAAAGTGGTAAATCCAAGTGAAAATTTTTATCTACAACTCGCAATCAATTATTTTAGTAAGATATGACAAATGGTGTAGTCTTAAAATAATTGATTCAATTATATTATTTGGCTACATTCTTTTCGAACAAAACATTTCCTTCTTTCATCATGCCAAGGTTCTACGAGTCTAATGGCATCTCAGGCAGGCTCCCCCTCTCTCGCTCATGTGAAGAAGAAAATGTAATGCATGGAGGTGATAATTAAGTGAAAAAACGATACTATTTTGGTCGTGTAAAGATGCTAGAATTTGTTCTAATACTGTTGAGTATAACAGGGATGGATGGAGTCTAGATTGTCATGAGAATGAAAGTTTCGGTTTAATTTACACAATTAGAAATACTCGTTCAAATTTTGTAGAAAGTGCTTTTTTTTTCTCCCCCGAAAATGGAGGAGAAAGAAAAACTCAAACAAACATGGAAGACTTGCGGTCCTCCTCCTCCACTAGATTGCAGTCATTAGTCATTACAAGTAATAGATATTGTTGGCCAAGTTCATTATCACACTTTCAGCCCAAAAAATAGTTCACTATCACATTCACACTTTTCTTTTAGCCTTGATCGATTCAACTAGCTAGGCTCGCTACATCAAAGGTGCAAAAAGCCATATATGTGTACGACACAAGCATATACTTCTTACTTTTCTTGAAAGCACTTTACACCATTCACATCTGACGATAATTTCAGCATTTAAGCCCACCAAAAAAAAAATCATCTTGGTGCCATAGGAATCCAGAATCCATCAAGCTTTCTTTAGTTAAAGTTAGAATCATGTAAAAGAAGACTAGCAAATGGAGTATCAATTGCGTAAAAGTATATTAAAATTAAAAATTAAAGTAAAAATGATATTTATAAAGAAAGAGAAAGGTCAAGTGGACAAGCAGAGATGAGAGAAATGGGTAACGTTCCTAACCACATATTTCTATCTCCTTTCTGTCTGCTTCAGAGTCAGACTTCAGGGTCTACCTTTCAATTGGGATCAAAAGTCATATAACGCGGTTTACGAGTGCAACATCTACTAGTTATTTATTATTATTTCAAAATTTTTGTAATGAAAATATTTCTGATAATTACTACTTCAACTTTGAGAAGATGAATAAATTAACATTCAAAACAAACCAAACATCACGCATGTTTGTAGCTTTAGACACCGAGGAGACCTTGACAAAGACCCACTAATTAACATGACCAAAAATCAATTCGATTATATTGTCTAGTTGCCCACTTTGTAATTATTGTCTCAAGGGGTTGCATACTATGCATTGGCGTGGCCCCCCAAAAGACTCCTTTTGTCAATTATAAGGGCCAACTAGTGTATGCAGAAAGTGGGTCGGCTCTATCTATATAGAGAACCGTTCATGTTAAGTCACTTGCCTCATGATATTGAAAAGCAAAATCATTGTTTACATACATAAAAATCTTTTAA
Organism: Castanea sativa; assembly: GCF_040712315.1. NCBI lineage: Eukaryota > Viridiplantae > Streptophyta > Magnoliopsida > Fagales > Fagaceae > Castanea > Castanea sativa. The sequence goes on along the minus strand of NC_134014.1, from coordinate 33,717,630 downwards.
ACAAAGGGTGAATTAAGCTTGGCTACAAACTTAATTGCAGTATGAAATTTCAATTTTCTTTAATAAGTTGACATGTATCTTATATGCATTTGACTCGCAGATACATATACTTAACCAATACTTGTCTTGTGCATTACACACGTGTCAACTTCTTAAAGAAAGTTAAAGAGTTAGGCTATAATTAAGTTTGTAATTAAAATAACGTTCTTAAATAAATTATAGATTATACCCTTTTTCATGTAAGGGTGGTGCTTTATTAAACAATGGAAAAAAATTGATGTGATGGGTAGAACAAAATATCATGCATGAGTCAATGGGAAATTTAAAGAAAAAACAAATCCTATCTTATCTTGTACAGTGAAAAGTGGCCCTTCGATTAAGAAATGTAAGAATATTTCGGTTTCAGTCAGAATGCTACATCAATTTTTTTTTTTTTTTGTTAATAAAACATGTTACAACTTCTTTTCTTTTCTTTCTTTTTTCTTCCCTTTTAACATAATAAATGCCTTACCACTTCTTTTTCTTCTTTTTTTTCCTTTTTAAGTTTTAACTATTTTATAGTATTCAATTGATTTTTTTAATTACTCAAAATGACACCACTTATTATTTACACGTTTACTGCATCAACACATATGTTGTATATTACTAAAATTTTAGTCTTACGCATTTTCTTCATTTAACTCAGGATTAGAGTTATAAACACTACGTGCTGGTTTTTCACTATTGTTAATTTGTTATAGTGGTTTTCGGTTTCCAATTCTTTATTTTAACTAACTAATAAAAATTATAATAATTTTTTATAGATTAAACTCTATTACTAAAATTTTCAATAAATATATATTCATTACAAAATAACTTAGCTTATTAAGGACGATTTGAGACCCATAGAGAAGCCGAAAAAGCCACTACTAAGGGTAGAAATCAATAAACCCAAGAAAAATCCCTTTAACATAGTATAGAGAAAGGCTCACGCCGAGAGCGGAGCTCAAGAGGCCTCAAACATATATTAGCACAGAGACACTAACATTCACAGTGAGGACTCCAAATAAAAATTATAAGAATTAAATTGACATTCAATTTCAAAGATTGTATTTTTTTTTTTAAATCCTTAATTTTATATAATAGTAATGATAATCCGCGCAATTGTACTTCTTCACAATCAACAAATGGCAAAAATTTCTAGACCTCTTCAAGCCTATGTAAATACTAAATACCCAAAAACATAGCAAAACGAAAAAGTATTAATAAATATCCAAAAAAATTTCTAATACTGTGTTTGGTTGTTGAGAATATGGGTCCGTTTGATTAGATGTTTTGGTAGCTTAAAAGCTATTTTTAAACCCAAATTATTGCGTTTGGATACAAATAATTGCGTTTACATTTATTGCGTTCACGTTTCAACTCTTTTTTTTTTTTTTTTTTTCTGCGCAGCCTCTCAGCTATTAAGTGACAAAGGCAACTGTGCATGAACAGTAGCCGCAACTTTTGACCAATTCAACCGTAAACAGTGCACCGTGTACTGTTCATGAGACCCACAAACTTCACTTTTCAGCAATTTTTTCATTAAAAATAGGTCTCACGGTACTATTCATACATTTAAAAATTATTTTACTACAGTGTTTTCAGTTTTCAGTTTCAGCAAAATAAGTTCTATCCAAACGAGATGTAGCGTAGGCGTGTAAAAGCAGAATCTGTAACACACAATTACTACAACTCTTTCACGAAACCTAAGTTTCACAAGAACACTAGGCTAGTAGGCAAAATAAAAGAGAAAACCTCTCTAACAAGCTTTTATTAATCAACACATCATCCTAATCAATCTCTCTATAAAGAGTATTTATAGAAATAGAATTTCTCCTACTCCTTTTAGGAAAAGAAATAATAAATCTACTTCTACTTGAGAAATGAAAAATAATTTAACTAGGAAAAGAAAAACAATTAAAATCTTAATTCAACTATGAATAGGATTTTATTTGAACTTATAAAAGAAAATAAATCATAATTCTACTAGGAATGATAAAACAACATAAAATATTAAAATATTTTCTTCTCCCTTAACTGTTCTGCATCATTCTCTTGGGGTTGGGGAAAACTCGTCCTCGAGTTTTGTAGCAATCTTCCATGATCAATTGGAACCCCAAATAATCCTCTCCATCCTATTCTTTTGTGCAAGACAAAACAAATCAATATGCTACTTATCAATCTTTTCTCACTCATATTATATCTTGATATACAGATTTTTATTCTTGACCTCTTTTGCCACGATAGGATATATGAAACAAGTACTAAAAAAGATTTCATGCACATATCTATAAACTTCATATTGCCTCCTCCACAAAGATTACTTAGAATCACTCATTCACGCCTCTTGTTAACTGTTAGGATTAGTGTCCTTAAATCCTATTATATGATGCTATGTATGACATTATGTGTGATTTAATGTTATAATTAATAAAGTTGTTTTATTATTATATAAAATAATGGTAACATGAATATTTGGACATTATCATATAGTTCATGAGATGCATAGTAAATCATAAGTTCTTTGTAAACTCAGAATTTTGGTTCGTAGTCGGTGATGAAATTAGGCATTTCATCTACGAAGACTATAACATATCAACTAAGATGATTTGTCTTGATCATGGAAGTGAAGACTTCTAATTGATATGTTGATATGTTTTAATAGTTAAGACATATTGAACTAGACCGCTGTGAGATTTATTATTCTTCTAACGACTATCAAATGAATAATAAATCTCATGACTTCTATTTGCATGAACTTTTAATCTTGAGAGAATAATGGACCTGATCATAAGATGTAGGTTGTTTTGATATATCAGGAGTGAGATCTAAAGTCACGATCAAAACCTCAGTATGTTAGGCAGCCACATTTAGTGTTGATGGAACATATAATCTCAAGACGGAATTCATAATCTCTTAACGGAGATAAAAATATTCCCTCGAGATAAGTTTAATGGGTTTGGTTATTCAGAGTATTAGGCCTAACCACTTTAATAAGGAGTTACAAAAATATATATTTATGAAATTAGATTTCATAAATATATGATGAATAACTTAAAGGATTTAACTGGGTACTCAAGGATTAAGATGTAGTTGATGATGTATAAATCGCCAGTCAAGTTGGTTTGTCCAGATGGTGCTGAATCCTCGTTACTATTCCTGCGAACGTTGAACAAGAGCTCTCCTAAGGTGGTCACCAGTGTGGTTCCTACCACAACGTCTCCGATGCCAAAGTTAGTGTATAAAAGTTTTTTGAGAAAAATATGAAAGTTCTAAATATCAGAGATACCTGTGTAAGAGTATTTTTTTTGGTTAAAATTATGTCTCCCCTTTGCTTCTGATGAGTGTATATATATAGCTTTGTGGTTTCTAGCCATTGGGGCCTTAATTGTGGTTTTAATGCTCTTCTTGTAATGCCTTAGGGCTTATTAGTGCGGGTCTTAATGAGACTCCAATGGTCTGACAACCAGCTGGTAACTGCCCGAGGTATTGAATCCACTTATTAATAATTTGTCTACCTTCGTCCATGCCGTGTCGAGGTGGACGAAGGTATTTCATAAGGTCGTCCAAGGAAAGAGGTCTCGTCAGTCCCATCAGTAGTAATCTTCAAAGTGACAGTTTACATTCATGATTTTGTATTACTACGAATATTTTTTGTAGGGGTTGCATGTATAATAAAGTATTGGGATATAATTGATTAATAAGGCCCACAGTGCAATTATATTTATATAGTAGTATTAAATATAATTAATGATAATTTTGGACTTGTCAAGAGTTAACAGAAAAGCCCAAGGCCCATTGGAGCTAAAGTCTTATTTGTTCCCTTTTGGTCTCACTCCAAGCCACACACTAAAACCCAATTGGAAAGGCCCAATAGGCCAGCACAATTAAATAATCAATTAGATATAAAGGGAGAAACATACAAAATTTTTATATACGATACATCATTATGAAATGGTGTGTGTGTATGTGTGAGTGAAGCCACTCGATTATTCTCCCTTGGAAATTGATTGAGAGATCACACTTCTTGGGCGTAAAGTGGAATTGGAGTGAAGATCAAAAGTGTTCCCAAGTACTTCTAATCTTTTGTTTTGAATTTCACCACACCAAGGTACGCTCTCTTGTTCTTAAATTCTGAAATTTATATAGTGCATGTTATCAATCATGAATGAAGTAGATTCGTGTTTGTTGTTTCCGCTGTGTATTTTGTATGAGATATAAAACCAGACTTTCCAACATTGACCTCTATTAATTCTAGTTCAATAAAATCCTCCCAGAAGGGATCAATAACTTTTCCATTAACCTTTCCAAATTAATGTTAACTGTATTACCAAAAAAATTTGAGAGAAGTTCATCAACCCCAATGAAATCATAGTGTTTAATGTGTTCAAGTTCAAGCTTTAGTAGATTGAAACTTCGTTCATCAATTGAGAACTCATCAACTACTAAACAAACTAATTGTACCAATGTATGATTGTAATCAGTAAAATCAATAAACTTTTGTTTTTGACTGTCGAAAGTCTCATCAACAGTGTGAGTTATGGGCTCACCTCGTATGTATATGACTTTATTCTTATCAAGCTCAATCTTGTCTTCTTGACTAAAATCTTCAGGATAGTCATCATAAATTGGTGGAGAATCCCAATTTACTACACATACTCTTTCAGTGTATTCATTCTCCTTTTTGATATTGTAGTCCTCCTCCTCCACATCAAAATACTCCTCCTCCTCCTCCTCCACATAACATGGATTTGGATGGCAGTTTTAAGGTCGGTTTTCAACGGCTAAGGTTGTAAGCTGCTTTGAAAGCGCATCAAGCAACTCCTCTGTTCGTTGAAAGAATGCCTCTAATTGTGCATCGCGTGCAACCTCATCGCGTTCATACATGTCATCTATGGCAACAGGTCTTCCCCCACATGCTCCTCTTTGTGCCATGGTAGGAACTTAGCCTTACTCTGATACCAATTGATGTGTAGAAGCAAAATCTGTAACACACAATTACTACAATTCTTCCATGAAACCTAAGTTCCACAAGAACACTAAGCTAGTAAGCAAAATAAAAGAGAAAACCTCTCTAACAAGCTTTTATTAATCAACACACCATCCTAATTAACCTACCTATAAAGAGTATTTATAAAAATAAAATTTCTCCTACTACTTTTAAGAAAAAAAATAATAAACTTACTTCTACTTGAAAAAGGTAAAACAATTTAACTAGGAAAAGAAAAACAATTAAAATCCTAATTCAACTAGGAAAATGATTTTATTTGAACTTATAAAAGCAAATAAATCTTAGTTCCACTAGGAAAATGATTTTATTTAAATTTATAAAAACAAATAAATCCTAATTCCACTGAGAATGATAAAACAACATAATATTTTAAAATATTTTCTTTTCCCTTAAAGCATCAATAATTTTTTTACAAACACTCATTTTACAACATCATTTTACAACCACTTATCCAAATGAACCTTATATCACTATAATGGAAGTAACAAATAGGAGGTCAAACTCGAAACTCGCTTTTATTTCCACCTTTTACTCAAAGAATGAACCAGTCAGAAGAAATTCAAAGGCCTGGGCGTAACACCGAAACCGAGCCATTGGCAAAGCCAAAATTCAACACCACGTTTGGATCAAGACTGTTGGTGCTACTGGTCCTCGTGGGCTCCACTTCCAGTTCGATCGTACGGTCCCTACAAAGGGGACACTGCAAAGACTTCGACACCAGCCACTGATCTATACAAGGTTTATGGTACATATGCTTACACTTGGGCAAAACCCTAACTTCCTCTCCATGCACGTACTCGGCCAAACATATAGCACAGCTTGTTTCAGGATTAAACGGCGTCTTTGAAGAAGAAGAAGAAGAAGAAGAAGAAGAAGCTGGAAATGAATCACTACCGTATTTGAACGTAGGAAGGGCAGAAAGCTTGTCGCTGTGTGCTGACTTGGCGGCAGGGTCGCGATGATTGAAGAAGCGGCGCCGCACGCATTTGAGGAGGAAGAGGGAAAGGAGTGACGCAAGAATGAGTATGACCCCCATGGCCACTCTGACCCATTTGCTTATGGTTTTGTCAAGTTTGTGATCTGCTGTTGGATTGCCATTCAAAAGGAGCCTGTGATTGTGTTGCTGTGTTGGGTTCATGGTGGTGGTTGTTGATCTTTTTTTTTCTCTCTGACAGAGAAAGAGAGAGGTTCTTGAAAATCACACAATGTATGTACGTATTTTATTTATTTATTTACAATTTGATAATTGGGACTTGGAGAAAAGAAATTTGAATACGTCCCAATTGAAAATACCAATAAATATTGGTCAAGTTATAAAACTCTTGACAAAAATCATGTGTAAAATTGAGAAAACGACAAGAATTCATTATAAGAATTTTGTAATTTAGAGAATCCTTAGCCTACATGTAATATATGTAGTCTGGAAACTACATAAATAGATATGGAAATTATGGTAAAACTATAATTACGGTCAAGGGAATTATGGTAAGGCTAATCACAGTCAAGATTTTATTCTCTGTCACAACTTAATTCAACTTGGCATCTTCACTGCCAGCTAGATTGGTGATGTGCTGTATTTTAAATACTGGACTAATATCCCTTTTTTAGAGATAGTTTCAATTTATGATGTTCATTTCTGATTATTTCTCATTATTATTGAACCAAAACATCAATTAATTTTAGGTGTAAGTAAAAATCAAGTTCTAGATATTTTATTCATCAACAACCTAGCAAAAACCCACAAATGTTTGACTAATATGGAGACCTAGAGTGAGCCAAGATATTGCATGTTACAAGTCCATAATAAGCTTCAAAGCCTTTATTTATTTTTATTTTTACAATAAGTAAGGAAAGGAAATTCAACTCAGTTCTCTGGATAAGATCATAAGAGACAGAGAGAGATCTAATAATTAAGAGATGATGCCTCATAGTAGCAAGTAGCAACAACGGTTCTTTTCTTTTCCGGGTGGAAGCACCATAAATGACGGCTTCACTTACTTATTTTTCTCACAATCTCAACGGTAGACGCTGCTAATTGAATCCGTGATATATTTGGAACATCCCCTGTTATCTAAATTATTCTTCTTCTTTTTTACAGTTCTTGACCCTTCATTTTAGAACTTACTTCCTATTTCCTGTGGATAAAGATGGGTGTAAATATAATAACGTTATTTAAAGTAAAAAATAATGTTAAAAAAAATTCATGACTAAAAATATTCTTCATATAAAAATAATTATCTAAAATCTATATATATAATAATAGATAAAGCATAAAGAAAATCCAATTAAATTTCAAATTGAAATTCAATTAAAGTTTAATTTTGCGTCATGTGTCTCATCTAATATAAAATTTAGAATTTTGTGCCAAGTGAGTTAATTTAGTATAAAAATTGAATTTCAATTAGAGTTTAGTTTTGCACCACGTGTTCTATCTAATCTAAATTTTTAAAATTTGTGCCAAATTAGTTAATTTAGTATAGAAAACGATAAGTGTAATATAATAAACCATAAAAAACATAATCATATAACTAAAAAAATTCAAATTTATAAGTCATCTATATATATATATATATATATATATATATATATATATATATATATATATATTAGTAGGTAAATCTTAGAGAAAATTGAATTAGAATTTGAAATTATAATCCAATTTTGCGTCATATGTCCAAATTTATGTGGGAACTACACCATAATTATCCACTTAAATTTGTGTCATGTGTCTAGTTAAGTTTTTTAATTTTTGTGTCAAGTGAGTTAAGAATTTAATATTAATGAACTATAAAATATATAAATAAAACTCACATATACTCAATAAAAATCACCACATGTTTCTCAAAAAATAAATAAAATAAAAATCACAACATAACAAAAATCACTACACGTTCTATCTTATTAAAAATTAGAAAAAAAAATGATCATAAATAGTATTAAATTTAGGTAAGAATTTTAATATGTGACTAATCACGTTTACTTTAAAAATATAATTTGACTAATTATCTATATTTTATGATAAAAATTGTGTTTAATTTTAAATATATCTATATGTATGCATGAATGCATGTGTTACATGCTTTAAAAAAATTAATTTGACTAATTATTTATATTTTTATAATAAAAATTTTGTTTAGTTTTAAATGCATCCATGCATTTGCATAGAGTTACATGCTAGTTTGAATAACCTCTAAAACAAGTGTCAGGTGATATAAACTTTTGTTCACGGTATATACACACTTCACACACACAGAAAGAGAGTGGTGAGCTCATGCATGGTGTTATAAACTTTTGTGATATTTCCCGATTTGGGAATTTGTTAAATGTTCGATACTATTTGTTTTGGAGAGACTATTGGCCAGAAGCTTTTCTTTTGGATTCTTTGGTTTTGTGACTTGTGAGATAATTATAAATATTAAAGAGACCAAAATTAATTTTTATAAGGGCTTAACTTTTTATTTTTTCCAAAATCCTGAGGAGGCCGGTAAGTAAATTTAAAGCAATATTATTGATTTTATTATTACCACTGTTGTGAAAAAAATTAAACATGCCAAGGGGGGTGGCAATTAGGTAGAACAAAATCAACTACTTATTGAGAAAGTGTATGGGCACAATAAATTCTAACAACATTTTCACAATAAACTCGTTTTGAGTTAATGAACTAACAACACCTTAACTTGTTATAAAAATATTGTGAGATTTTGTTGTAACTATATAAGAACTCCTATTAAATTGTATAAAACAACTAAAGCAATCATCTTAAACAAATATTGTAAAACAACTAAGGTAATTTTGTTAACTCCCTAACAAATGGAGTTAACATTTTAAACTCCATTCTTCATATGAAATATAAACTTTTTTTTTAATCATACATTTAGGTAAGCAATTTTTTGTGCAACTACAAAATACCTTCAAAACTTGCTACAAAATCATATATTTATATCTATATATGCTAAGTAATTGGATTATGAAAACTATGATAACTCTTAAACTACACTTTGAAACTAAGCAAACCAAACACAGACATATATAATATAATAATCAAGAAAAAAAAAAACCTAAAACTAAATAGAAGAGAACTTTTATACAATAGAAGAGAACCTTTAAATAGAAGAAAACTATTTCAAAGAGAACTTTCAAAACTCAAAATAAAATTGCATAATGCAACTCCAATATGGAGCAACAAGTATATACTACTAATTAAAAGAAACGCTGAAAATTAAATAACAATTTTTTTCCAGTCCATCATTTTGTATTACACAAACTCATTAATTAATTCAACGATTTCTTTTATACCTTATCTAAATTTGGTCTAATACATCCAAAAATTTCTCAATACACTTAGATATATTATGCTTCCCATATCCCATATCTATAGGCCTGGATATTACCTTTTCATTTAGCAAGAATTTTCAACGAAAATGCTACATTTGGCAAACTTCATAGTAGTATCCAACTCATTGAAGAATTTATACTAAATTTAATATTATAAATCTCCAAATTTCTTATCCATTTTTTTTTTTAAATCCCCAATTGGTATTCAAATTCAAATTATATCATATCAAAACACTAAAGTTGTGCAATCCACTCAAAATCTAAAATACTAATATCAAGGGGGAAAAAACATTAAAAAAAAAAAAGATAATACCACACAAATCATTAAATTAAAAATAATAATATTACATTTTGTTATCTATATTTTTAATAAATTTTGGTTTAGGATAGGTATTCAATATTTTTAACTTAAACCTGTATTTTCTCATTTTTAAGTAAGTGCGTCAAAATGAACCAAAGTAGACTGAAATTGATTGAAGTGGACTGAGTCATAGGCCGCATCACCTTTTTTTTTATCGATCTATACCTCTAATCTTTTGATAATATTAAATATATTGACCAATTGACTTTACATATTTATCTTTGATGATTTTTTTACTAATAATAGCTTGGACAATTTCAACTTTATATATACCTGGCCTTTATACTTTAATTTAAAAAGAACTCCTTGCACACTTTTTTTTTTCTTCAATAATCTTAAATTCTTTTAATATTATTAAAAAATTAGAGGAACAAATCAATAAAATAAAATGGTGATGTGGCCGATGATGTGATTTAACAAGAGCTTAGTAACATTAAATAGTACGCTTCGATTTTTAAATGTTATATAAATAAGGTTTTTATGGACAGATGCTCTAGAAACTCATTAAGGAGGCTGCAAAGGGGTCTAATGTACATTGAGAAATAGCAAAAGTAATATAAGACCCATCAATAAAAGTATGGATAAAACCATTATTAAATTCTACCTTAACAGGTAATAAGACCCATCAATAATTAGAATCTTCTTTTGTTTTGGGGGTGGGAGGAAATGACAATCTAAACTTTTCCATCCTAAACTTTTTGCCCCATATTTGATATCCCCAAACTATAAATTTGTTCAATTGACACCTCAATTTTGAAAAAATTGTATCAATTTACTCCCTACCATCCAAATTAGGTGTTAAATGGGATGAAACTAGTAGTTTTTCTTTGCAATTAGTATCGTCATGAACAATTTCCACATTTAACCCCCCCCCCCCCCCCCCCCGTGCGGCGGGGGGAAAAAAAACCCCTTTCCCCCTGCGCCCTCAATTTAGACTAGTACATTGATACAATTCTCTCAAATTTGAGTGTGACTTGATGGTCTAGGGGAACATTGGGGTGATAAACGAATGATCATTTAACGATAAAAAGATTTAGTTTTTTCATGAATTTAAAAGTATAAATAGTGTCCTGTTACTTAAAATTAGATACCACTTCTTTCTAGGTAGAATGAGATTTTAAATTACATCTCACAAAGGTGAAAATTCATTCTTTACCGAAGGGATTAAGTAACCATTAATTTATGCACATGATTTTCTTTTTACAACATGGGATCAAATGCTCCTTACCCCCAAAAAATGCATAGTGAAACTGCATGGCACTATTACAAATAAACGACGCAGGAAAAGGATTCAATGCGGAAAGATTGAATTACATAATTTCACAATCGGCATCATCAGCACATCAGACAACACCATCAGGGAGACGGGGATAGATGAACGTCCATGGTGCCATGTCATTTGCGGCGAGATTTTGAATCTGCCCATTTAAAGTAACCACAATTTGCTTCTGAATTGGATGCAGGTCCCTGTAAGTAGAAAACACCTCTCTCTAGTTAATTTTATATACCATTGACTGTCACTATGCTCTTCAGAGTGCTGAAGACCAATGAACTGGTGAAAAGACCTGCAGATAAATACAGAGATGCATTCTCCTTTCTTTTCTATCCTTCACCTTTTCTTTTGTGTCTGGATATCCCATTAATCTACTATAGGGTACTTGAAGTGAGTTATGGTACATAAACAACCACAGAAACTCTCATTAAACAAACACATATGGTATCATTTAATCTTATAAAAAAATAAAAAATAAATAAAAACATTATAGGAAAGCGGAGTACAGTGAATTCCAGTATGGCTCTGTACATCATACTGCAGGTAAAATTTGATGCAACTAAGACATGCTACTACAACTCAACAATTCCTAGCATCAGCTGAATGAACACAATAGGATAACCAGTATTCTAACAGATGTATAACAATATAACCGATAACTGAACAGAGGGATTGAGTAATTGGTTTCAGTATTACTTTCATGCAATTGAATAGCATTGAACATAAATCTCCGTGAACCATTCTGATTTTTTTCATGCAAGGCTTACAAATTTTTTCTTCCAACTTCTCCTTTTACATTTTGTCATTACACAATTAATTAAGTAATATGATATATGAGTGAAAGATTACCTCAGCACGAGCACAGACATAAAATCTCCGACCAAAGTTAGGACCTTGTTTCTTCACTACCCGAGCAACACTTGGTTCACTATGGCCCTTGCAAAGAGGTATACTCTTCTGCATCACTTGCTGTATCCTTCGCCACTCCAGTAAAGCACCATTAGTTTTCTCTTCCTCCAGAGAGCAGGAATTTAGTTCACATTGATCCTGAGTTGATGCACTAGAGTTCAACTCATCCTGCTGGGAACTGCTGCTTTGAACGTCAACAACAGGAGTATCATTGGAGTGATAATCAGACAGGGGGATATCTTCCTGACTGATTGAAATATCATTATTAGAGCTGTCAGCACCATCTCTAAGGTTTGAACTTTTCTGAAAAAATGACCTTAATGAGAGTTGGGACCATTGACTTTTTCTAGCCTTTTTCTTGGTTCCATTGCTGGGCGCTGATTGACTATGCTCACTTCCTGACATAAGCAAGGTTTTACAAACGGCGTCATTAGCAAACCCTTTGGACCGAATATCTGTATCAGAAGCAAGACCTTCAGATTCTAGATTTGAAGGACAAGATTCATCATGGGATACACCAGAAGTGCTGCAGTTTTCAAATGATCTTTTCATCCTCTCATTGCACATCTCAATTCTGGTATTTTCATCTGAAATTGAACTTGACATCTCGAAGGATTTACTTTGTTCAGCAACTTGTCTTTTCATTAAGACTGACACTGCACAAGACAATGGATCAGGTAAGTTTGCAGTAGCATAAGCAGCTAGGGGAAAAAATTTGCAAAGTTCTCTTTCATTCATTGACAGTGCACAAGACCAAGGGCCCAGGAAATTTGCACTAATGTAGAGAAAACAAGCCATCATTGGAGAAAACAAAAAACAAAAAAAAACAAACTATTAAATTTCTGGGTCATGTAAACAAGAAAGTATTTAACCCTCTAGTTATTCAGATCTGCAAAGGATTAAGCTTCCAAAGACAATGACCCAATTTTTTTTCCATTTGTCTCCAATATATATATATATATATAAAGTGCATGTATTTGTGCTTAGTGCTATATATTTTGTCTGCAAATGAGCCCAAGCCTGGAAAAAGGAGGGTTGCAGTAGGTTGACAAGTGACAAATAAACAAAAGAGGCATATATATAATATACTCAACAACACTTTTAAGCTTGACATCAATTGTTTAAGCTCACACAGAAAGATATAACTTCACCATATTGATCATTAAATTTCTAAATTTATCTCAATCTTTAGGTAAACAGCAGGTTCAATATTTCACTTCTACCAATGGTAGTACATTCATCGAGTACTGTCTACCAGATGAAAAGCTTTTGCAGATATCAAACACAACAAATCCTTCTATCCATTTGATTATATATTAAAATTGTAATCTAGAAGAGAGAAAAAAAATGCAATGTATCTTGTTAGAGAGTTTATATGGTATAGGTGGCACCATTGCATTATGTTGAACCATTCTAGAAGAGTCCAGCATATCCTAGAGGTGAGGTGCCCCTCACTAGCTATCACTGTCAAGGCTATTCCCTATTGCTTGTAATCAACTATCCTATACATATGGAATATGGTGGATGAGGGCGGGACAAGATTTTTAGCTCCTCATTTTGAATCTCTCTCATTTAATTATTTCTAAATACTTCTCTAACATATCTCAGCCAAGAAAGTGGCCACTTGCTTCCTCAAAACTTAAAATGGCACAAAACTTTACGCTACCTGAAGTCAATGAAGACATAATCAATTGTATAAAATGGACATATCTAATTATTACAACAACAACGCACAGACACACACATAAACAAAAACAAAACAAAAAGCCCAACGAATGAGAAAAATTATTGTACCAAGAGTTTGCTGGAGACCACGAATCATGGGGATATATCTAGCAGACATTGTCGGAGTGTTATGATGGGCAATGTCAGGAATTCCCAGTAATCTTGTTAAAACAGGAGCATGATCAGAACCTTCAAGTTTGATGCTTCTCCCACCTTTCCACCTGTAGGTAGGGAATGAGGTAAAAGTTACTCTTTGCCCTTGCACAGACATGCAGAGACACAGGAAAAAGTAGTATCTTTGCCTTTGCGCAGAAACAGAGGGACAGTGTAGGCAAAAGGCTACCATAAGGCAACAAGTCTTTGTCAAGACATGAGTTGCCAAAAAGGCACCCACCCAATCAAAGTGAGAAGTCAAATTTTAAATACAGTCATTAAAAAAATAATGAACTCAAATCATACATATCTAATGCATTGGAAAATTATAATAAGTGTCTCTAATTCTCTATGCCTAATGGATAGGATCCGGTCTTTAAAACCAATTTTTGCTGAGCCTTTCATCCAGAAGCTTTTCATTTCTTTTTCATTTTTTCTTTTTTAAGTTCTCGTCTCTTTACTGATACAGACAGCTCATAGCCCACTTATTTTAAGCAAATGGAAAAACTTCCCTTCTTAATAGAATTATCTCTATGGTATTTTTCTTAAATTTCATCGAGTCTCTAACCTCAAGCACCTCACACGGAGTGTAAGGAACTCGCCTTGGCTCTAAAGGAAAGCACCTCCCCTTAGGGCTTCAAAGGCGCCTTAGTGGCACCTTGCCTCAAGGCCCAGCTCACCTTTGACTATAGTGTGCTGAGATACACATACATTGAATATATGGATTTATGAACATACACAAAATTTGTACTAACGATTAACAAAGATGACAAGGAATGAGTGTTAAATGGAATTAAAAGAAAGAGATCACTGATATGCATTTGCAAAGCCTGAATTTCTTTTCACTTTAATAAGCTAGGCAGAAAAATGACAAACACTATTTTATTCTCTCTCTCTCTCTCTCTCTCTCTCTCTCTCTCATGTGTACATGCACAAAAAATGACACATGATTAAAAGTCAATCATACTAAGACCAACTCTAATAAACATGGTTTAGACTTGTGGAATAAGGAATAAAATGTGTTTGGTGCGTTGCATCATGGAGGTTCTATTTGAGATTCCATATAATGACATGGTGCAGGCATGATCATCACGTGGAAAAATTAGCAAAGTATTTCTAAAGTCTTCTAGCATCATGCCAATAATCTGTACAGCTATATATCCAGATCCTTTACCTAAGCGTATTTCCAGGTTTCCACCGTCTATACTGTGTCAGAATGTCGCACTCCATAACATGGCAATTCATAAAGCTATGGCCTTGCAGGTCATGCTCTTGATGCAAGCATGATCCAGCACACAAAACATGGTCAATTCTGCTCCCATAATTAAATTCTTCAGCGCCTGTGTTTTGTGGCCAGCATGTGAATGCTTCTTTTCTGTACAAAAGTTCAAGATGGACAAAAAGGAAACAGCAGAAAATAGTCAAAAAGTTAAGATATAAACCAATGAAAGTGTACATTGAATTTAAAAAAGATGCCATAAAAATAAAATTTAAAAGAGGGGGGGGGGGGGAGAGAGAGAGAGAACGTTAAAAATGAGATACACAATAAACTATAATAACTTTAAATGAATCAAAGCTTCTCATCTTAATGATAAACAAAACCCAGGGGTCAAATCAAGGATTCAAGATTCAAGTTTTTGCAAGGACAATAAATAATCCTTCATCAACTAATACAAATCCAAAAACCATTTTAACTACAAATTCTTTACCTGTCAGGATGTTTTGTTCTGAAAACATCATTGAAAGGGCCTCCGCATTCCACTAGTATAGATCTAAGCCATCTTCTGAATCTACAAAGTGATTCATATCAACAAATTAATACCAGCTTTGGCTGCTACACGGGTATAAGAGCACTTGCATTAGTGCTTGTATAATAGAAAAAATATCAAATTTTAGCCAACCAAGCCCAAAATTCACCCACATCAGTCCATGCAAAGTTATGCAAAAATGCATGGCTGCTACAGTAACCGTGTAAATTTACATTGGCACTATTCATTTTGCATTTTTTTTTCTTTACATATCTCAAGGATGAAGGAAGAGAGTGGATGGTGGTTGTAGTGTGTGAAGAAAGAGAAACAATTTAAAAAATCAAGAAAATTTAAATTTGAAAAAAAATGTAGTATAAAATAGATAATCTAATATGAGATGTTTTAAAAAGTGAGTGTTTAAAATAGAAAAAGTAGGTTCTCTTATGCTAAAATAGACAAATTTTTGCACAAACTAATACGAATATTCTAAAGGTTAAAAACAGTCACGGACATACCAACCCACTGTGCTTAGAAAAACAGGCAAGCGGCTTACTCATTCTTCTCAAAATCTGGTCCAGCATCGCAACGATCCAGTGCAGTGGGTGCAATGTTGAGATCACCAACAACAATTATCCTCCTCCCCTGAAGTAGGAGAGACTCCCATCTTTTCTACAACAAGAATTGCCGAAATCAAGCAAGGAGTAAAACAATTTCCCATTGTGTTCAATGAATGTAATTTCTTTTAGTATTCATCCCTAATGCCTGAAACTACAGAACTTCATGAACATGCAAGGTAGGTTAAGTTGAACTTGCAACCCAAATTATCTAATTTATAATGGAAAAATTGTAATCAATAAATTAAATAAAATCCTATTTGAAACATTTTTAAGTTAATTAAACTGTCACAGATTCCCTGTTGAGTTTCTAATTAATAGACAATACACAACTTTGCATTCTTCTGGACTCTGCAGAATACCATATAAGTTAATACTCTTCAGTAATGGATAACACAAGATGTAAAAGTGCATAGCATATTTCTTCATGGATGGATGTTATAACCAAAGCCACAATCAATTAACCATAAGCCCAATGCTAATTAACACAAGTTGGTTACCTGCAATATCTTGTAAAACGTGAGCTTAAACTGGATCCTTTGTGCATCATCACATTCAGCTCGAGGACCATACAGATTATAAAGAACTGGCCAATTCCCAACATAAATATCCATCCCAAAAAAAAAAAAAAAAAGGAATTATGAACATAAACTCTGTCACATAATCATTGCAAATAAAAACTTGACTTAAACACAAAAACGGGCCCTAAATTTTAGCCTATAAGCAATTTTAGTCACCGAGGTTGAAAGTGATCGTTTTTAGTCACTAAGATGATGTGGAAGAACAAAAATTTGACACATTATCACTCCACAAGGACCCTTTTTTATATATAGAAGGAACATTTCTAAAGAGGAGCCCTCCTCGAGCCAATAAAACCTATGGGCAACTAACTCCACCTGCCAGAACTAGTTGCCTGGTAATCCAATGCATTCACCCCTAATTGGCTAAGCAGTTATGCTCATGCCCAGAAGCCACTCCACAAGTACTAAAATCAATCAGTTTAAGTTTTTTAGGGACTAAAAGGACTTAAAGTTTGTTATGGACTACAAGTGATCACTTTAAACTTTAGGAACGCCCATGGACCCAACTGTAAGGACTTGAGCACAAAAGATGATGCTTAACACTCACCAAAATGACCATGATCTGTAACAACACAACGCCCCTCATTGTCAACCTTAAGAAGATCATCTTTAGGAAATTCCTCTAGACCTTCATGTGCTTCACCTTTTCCATTTAGAGAATTTTCAAGAAGACCAGTGAAGCCTTCCTCCGCCGCAATTGGAAGGGCCACTTCGTGACTTGAAAATGCAGACTTTACACGACAAAACGTAGCAACACCTGAAGCAGCAATCAGAGCAAGTAGAGAGCAGTTAGCGTGTGGCAAAACCAAAACATTGTGGTTTCATTGAGACATTTAATCAAACACCTTACCGGCATAGCCCGTTCGACCTTTATCAACCGTACGAGTGCACGAGAAATAGGATTCGTATCCATCTGCCATTGCTAAATCCGCCGTTAGTTCCTGTCTTCTCAACTTTGTCTCCTGAAAGCAAATGATGTCGGCATCGAAGGAAGTGAGCAATTTGTGGAGAGAACCGAACTGTGAAATGCGTGATCTCAGACCATTAACGTTGTACGTTACTATCTTCATTTCTTTTTTCTTTTTCTTTTTTATATCATTTCCTTTGATTCTTCTCTCTTTCTTTCTCTGTGCTTATAGAATGAAAAAACTTCATCTATACTACTATTTAAGGGGCTTTTTCTATTTGGATTCTTATTTTTTAGTTCAAAAATGCCCCTACAATCTTATGTTTAAATAGAGATAAAATTAAAGGATAATCCAGTAAAACTCATTTTTTTAGTTCAAAGATGCCCCTACAGTTTTATGTTTAAGTAGAGACAAAATTAAAGGATAATTCGGTAAAAATGCAACTCCAACTCCCACTAAAATATTGCCTAAAAAATAGGACCACTCTCCTATTAATTTTTAAATTGATTTATTCACTTATTATAAATTAGATTTTTAAAATAAAAATCATATATATATATATATAAAATAATTAAATACATTTTTTTCTACAAAATAAGACCACTAAAAAAGAAAAGTCTCATTGTACGCGCAAAGCGCGTGCGATGAGACTAGTGATCTATGAAAGCTAAACGGTGAGATTATGGGTTCCGGCCAAAGCAGGGTTACGCTCTCTTTGATTTATGATCCGACATCGTTTTTATTTTCTGATAGTACCTTTTTAGCAATTTACCTTGATAAAATTTTGTGGAAAAAAAAAAAAATGTGCCATGTTCCTAGAATAACCTGATATCTAAAATTTGAGAGAATGTTACCTTCAGAATATTTTCACAATAAATTATAGGTGGTTAATTGTTATTAGTTCAAATTTGAACCTACCACTAAAATTACTTTTTTGCCCCACCAATAATAACTTGTCAACCTGTCACTTAGAATTTATTGTAAAAATGTTGTGAATATAGTATTTTTCAAATTTTTATCCGTAAATAGTTAATGTGTGAAACTTAGCTTCTATTGAGTTACCAAAGGCTTGTAACTGAATTGACACCTCCTCATGCACAAAGTGCTTAGGGATCTAGGAAGAAAAACTATGAGATTAACAATATGTTGTAATTATCTCTATAAAAAAAAAAACTTATATTGAGTTTCTATTCTATAAACAAAAACATGAGTATTTTTAGTGTAACATAAAACCATCCATGTGTTGTTTTAAATAAAAATTAATTGTAAAAATATAAACTCGTGGCATGCCTTTTGTTCAACTATAAGAAATTTTACTGATTGAGTTAACTATCCATGAATAATTCACGGTATAGCTTACACAAAAATCATAACTCAAAGAATAGGTGTTATATCTAAAACTTTTATTTTTTATGTTAGCCTTTATATAAAAGACATTTTTATGGTAAAAAAAAGCCTTACTGTTACCCAAAAAAAAAAAAGTCTATTTATTGAACTGAACTTTTATGTGATTCAAAAAATACCCTTATTAATAAATAGTGACTTTTCTTTAGAGATAGGGTTAACAATGTCAAATAACAAATCATTTTGAATTAAAAAAATAAAAACTCCTAAAATTTAGGTTTCTTTTCCCTCAAGTTCATCTTAGTTTTTTCTTTCTCAAAAAAAATAAAATTCATCTTAGTTTTCATAAAATTTAGCTTTCTTTATTCCTTTTTTATCCAAATAAAACACCTCCATGATGATTCTTTTTTTTCCCTAAAAATTAGCCTTTTGTTTTCCTTTTTATCCAAAATAAAACACTTATGATTTAAAAAATTTTAAAAATTAAAAAAATTACTCACTTTTTTTAAAAAAAATTACTTATCCTTATCCCAATCATTTTTTTTTTTTTTAAGAATCTAATTGCAATTTGAAAACCAATAAGAGAGTGGTCATGTTTTGTAGTAATGTTTTAGTGGAGTTAAAAAATGTAATTTTACTAGGTTGTCTTAGGGATGGCAATTTTTTCCCACCCCGCTTGACCTGCCCCTCCCCGCTTCGCCCTGTGCGGGTTTTCTCCGCCCTGCAAAGGTGATGGGGCGAGATTTTAGACCCGCATCATGGGGCGGGGCGGGGATGGGTTTACACTTTTTAGACCCGCCCCGCCCCATCCCCACCCCACCCCATCCCTGCCCCACTCCGCGTTAATAAGGATTAAGTTATAATTTTTTCATATTCTAAAATCCTACTATTTAAACAAAAATATCATCAGCTTATTTTATTCTACCTAACGTGGTTCTATCTCTCTTTTCTCTCAAGCAAAGTTGGAAATAAGGTACCAATTTTAACTCTCTTTTTTGTCTTTTCATTCATAATTCAAATGTCTTTCTCAACTTACTGTTCATCATTAACATAATATGAGATTTTTGTTATGACATTGTCTTGTTAAACATTTAGATAATATTATTTAGTTTTTGCTAAAAATTAGTTTGATTTGATAGGATAAATTTATTTATAATTTCTTTTAATATTGAAACATGACATTTTATTTGGAAAAATAGTAATAGTTATAGGGAAAATTAACAAGAAATAAAGTTTTACGGTATAGGGTGGGGCTTCGCGGGTCTTCGCGGGGCCTTAAGGGGCGGGGATGGGGCAAGAAATTTTCCCCGTCATGCGGGGCGGGGCGGGAATGGGGCAAGAAAAATCTATACGGGGCGGGGGCGAAGATCCCATCCTTCAGCCCCGACCCGCCCCATTGCCATCCCTAGGTTGTCTTTAAATTTTGTCAAGGTGCAAGGATATTTTTGAATCATAGAAAAGTCAATCATAAATTGGAGAAGTCTTATAAATAGTAGTATAGAATAAATATAGCCAAAAGCCTTGTAGCTGAATTGACATCTCTCCATACACAAAGTGCTTAGGGGTCTAGGGGGAAAGGATTTGAGCTGCGGGGTTAGCAGCTTGTTGTAATTATTTCTCAAAAAAAAAAAAATACAATCAAAATTTAAAAATTCATGATTTGCATAAAGTACTAAATACTTGTTATATATTAAAATAGAATGTCAAAAAACTCTTTGTCTCTCTCTCTCTTCCACAAAAAGGGGAAGAACGGCGATTTAGATAATATTATTTAGTTTTTGCTAAAAATTAGTTTGATTTGATAGGATAAATTTATTTATAATTTCTTTTAATATTGAAACATGACATTTTATTTGGAAAAATAGTAATAGTTATAGGGAAAATTAACAAGAAATAAAGTTTTACGGTATAGGGTGGGGCTTCGCGGGTCTTCGCGGGGCCTTAAGGGGCGGGGATGGGGCAAGAAATTTTCCCCGTCATGCGGGGCGGGGCGGGAATGGGGCAAGAAAAATCTATACGGGGCGGGGGCGAAGATCCCATCCTTCAGCCCCGACCCGCCCCATTGCCATCCCTAGGTTGTCTTTAAATTTTGTCAAGGTGCAAGGATATTTTTGAATCATAGAAAAGTCAATCATAAATTGGAGAAGTCTTATAAATAGTAGTATAGAATAAATATAGCCAAAAGCCTTGTAGCTGAATTGACATCTCTCCATACACAAAGTGCTTAGGGGTCTAGGGGGAAAGGATTTGAGCTGCGGGGTTAGCAGCTTGTTGTAATTATTTCTCAAAAAAAAAAAAATACAATCAAAATTTAAAAATTCATGATTTGCATAAAGTACTAAATACTTGTTATATATTAAAATAGAATGTCAAAAAACTCTTTGTCTCTCTCTCTCTTCCACAAAAAGGGGAAGAACGGCGATGAAGAAAAATGGATAGACCTAATCAAATTAGGATAGTTTTCAGTGGGTGTATAGCTGGAAATGTACCACCAAAACAATCCAAGTAGCCAATTGAAATGTGATTATAAAAACTAGTACAACACATCTTAATAAAGATGTTGTATAACCAATCAATTTTATAAACTAGTTATATAACTTATAGACCTGGTTTTTAGTAGCACAACTATGTGTAAACTACTATATTTACGTACCCAATACCAAACAAAACCTCCAATTATGATCAAATTTAATATATAAATACATAAACTCTAAGATAATTACTTAAAACTCCTCATCCCTCTTCTCCTATATATAGGTGTGTGTGTGTTCTCAAATAAAAAAAAAGAACTCAGTGTTGTCGAGTCATCTCACATCGGTAAGGTGCGATATTGAGAAGAGGTTTATCACTTGCTCCACGACACTAATTGCTGCATGCAGTTTTAGTGTTGGCGTGTGAGTGTATTCGCTTATTTCATCCCTCTTCTCCTGTACATAGGTGTGTGTGTGTATTTCTCAAATAATAAAAAAAATTACTTAAAACTCAAACTATCATTTCCGAATCTAAGTACAGAACTTATTATAAATAACACTATTATATCTTATATTTTAATATATTATGTAATGTTATAGATAGTAGACACTCAACAAGCTTATATTATTTCATCAAAAAAAATAAACATATATTATATTATTATTTAGCATGGTCAGAGTCGTCAGACAGGCTTGGCGATTGCATTACATCCAAACAAACACATATATTTGTAACTATTATGATTCATGAAGTACTAGAAGTCTAGAAAGACATCTATGTATTATCTCAAAAAAAAAAAAGAAAAAAAAAAAGAAGAAGAAGAAGTCTAGAAAGACTAACATTTAACCTATTTCATAAATTTACATAGATTATGGGCCGGAGTAAAGCCATACGTAGGGCCACTTGGATTAAAATATATATATATATATATATATATATATATATATATATATATATATATATATATATACATATATATATATATATAGACACACACACAATTAAGTCTAAAAATGTTCCTTGGTCAGTTTAGAGGGAGTGTTAAAAAAATAGTGGGAAAACAAATTAATGGGTAGTGGTAAGTGGTCTCGTGTAGACTATGTCTTTTGAATATACATCACTATCAATTTCTTTAAAACTTTCTTCCTTCTCCATGTGTGTGTAGAGAGGGAAAATTCCCGACCTATCACAAGCTGACACATCATACTACCAAAGTCCACAAAATACAACCAATTACAAAGCGCCACGTACTGCTGCTAGGTTTTGCCATCGCTATTCAGAAACCAATAGAAATTTGCCAAGTGTCATTGAAATAAAGGCATGAAACTGCATCAGCAGGTGTAAGCAATGACACAAGCAGCTCCGCACATGTAAGCGATGACACAGGCAGCCTTGCACGTGTAAGCAGTGACACAAGCACTCAGCACGTGCAAGCGATGACACAGGCAGCCTCGCACGTGTAAGCAGTGACACAAGCACTCAGCACGTGTAAGCGATGACATAAGCGGACCAATCAAGCTGTGACAAGTGTCACCAATCAAACTCCGCAACGTGTCGCTCACCTACCCCTAAACTCCTATAAATAGAAGCCTTCCTAAGACATTTAGAAGAACACACAGACAGGACGGAGACAGAAGGAAGAAGATATCTTGAGTTCAGAAATCCAGAAGCTCTGCCGGAATCAAACCCCGAAGCCTCCAAGAACTTCAAGAACTTCAACCTCGAATACAAACAACATTCGAAGCAAAATCATCCAAACTACTCGTCCAGATCTCAAAGTCCACTGGAATCAAGCTTAAAAGCCTCCAGAAACCTCAACAAACCACAAATTGGTGAAGCTCTACGGATTCAAGCCTCCAAAGCCTCGAAGAACTTCCACCACAAACCTTCAAATACGAAGAACAATCAAAGAGGAATCATCCAAATCATATTCCTAAATCTCAAAGTTCACTGGAATCAAGCTCAAAAGCCTCCAGAAACCTCAACAAACCATAAATCAACGAAGCTCTACGGAGTCAAGCCTCTAAAGCACCGAAGAACTTCCACCACAAACCTTCAAACACGAAGAACACACGAAGAACACGAAGAACACACGAAGAACACGAAGAACAAAGAATTTCTAACAAGCTCATAGCCAGAGATTCATTGTAATTCCGTTTCAAAGATCTTCGATCCATTCCTCAGCCAAATTGAAGAATATCTTATGTTCAAATCAAAATCACATTACCACAATTCCAATCAATAAATCTTTCAAGGAGATCGAATCAGAGGATCACTCTTTTGTAATTACAGAGAATTGTACCACACATTTATCAATACAAATTCGTATTTGTGAAACTATTTTATTTGTTTGATTTATTTCGAACTAAGAAAATTAGTCGTCTACAAATTCTGGCACGCCCGGTGGGACATCTCTGCCTCTCATCTCATTCTCCTTCAAAGAAAAAAATCTTCATCATCTTGCTACCAACTTCAATGGCCTCTAGCAAGAACATTCAAGCTTCAACAATAGCTACTTCAATTAAACTTGGTACAGCTACCACCAACAGTTGCATTGGAGCAATCAATTGTAGCCAACCTAAAGCTCACAATCAACTTCAATCTCAATCAACCAAGGAAGCCAAGGTCCAGAAAATCATCTCCTTAGACCCTCTTAAAAGAAACAAGGTCATCAACAAGGACATCTCCATCTTGGAACACCTCAAGTATGGGGGCAAATCCCCTTCTTCCTCCACAAGAAGTTGGTCGCACGATTTCTCTCTCATCAAAGGGAACCCAAAAGATGAGATTTCACGTGCTCACTTCAATTCACTTCCTTCTCCATCATCTATGGAAGTTGTGTCAGTCATGATGACTAACACCTCTACCATGGAAGAAAAGATGGCTGAAATGGAACAAAGGGTCGTCCTTCTCACAAAAGCACTTGAAGATAAGGACCTCCAAATTGCAACTTTAATGAACAAGCTCGAAGTACAAGATCTTGGTGAATCAAGCCATGGTCATAAATTCACATCTGCGAAGGATGATAAAGGGAAAGAAATTGAAAACACTCCCCGACAAGAACAATCCACCTCAATGGCCTCAATATCTGTCCAACAACTGCAGGACATGATAACAAACACCATACGAGCACAATATGGAGGTTCTTCCACACATTCTCTCATGTATTCAAAACCTTATACAAAACGCATTGACAATATGAGAATGCCAAATGGGTACCAACCCCCTAAGTTCTTGCAATTTGATGGAAAGGGAAACCCTAAGCAACACATTGCTCACTTTGTAGAAACTTGCGAGAACGCAGGGACTCAAGGGGGCCTCTTTGTAAAGCAGTTCGTTCGTTCACTAAAAGGGAATGCCTTTGATTGGTATACAGACTTAGAACCCGAGTCAATCGATAATTGAGAACAACTTGAAAGGGAGTTCCTCAACCGGTTCTACAGCACACGCCGTACAGTAAGCATGATGGAGCTTACCAATACTAAGCAGTGGAAAGATGAACCCGTTGTTGACTACATCAGTCGGTGGCGTTCTTTGAGTTTAGATTGTAAGGATAGACTATCTGAAATATCTGCTGTAGAAATGTGCATCCAAGGCATGCATTGGGGACTTCTGTACATCCTACAAGGGGTAAAACCCCGAACATTCGAAGAATTGGCAACTCGTGCGCATGACATGGAATTGAGTATCTCTTGCCACGAAAATATGAAACCTCCCGTACCTGAGGAAAGCAGAAAGGAAGTAAAGATGAATGACAGGAATGCAAAAGGCAATCTCAAAGACCCAATAACTGTTAACACTGCCATAATTAAGGTTTCAAGGAGAGAAGCAAAGGCAAATGAAAAACAACTTGGAGGATGGCAAAAGAATGAAGTGCGTCGTCTGACCTTTAAGGAACGTGAGCAAAAATTATATCCGTTCCCCAATGAAGATGTGCCAAACATCTTAGAACAACTATTGCAATTACAGCTGGTTGAATTGCCAGAATGCAAGCGACCAGAAGACATAGGGAAAGTTGATGACCCTAACTACTGCAAATATCATCGCATCATTGGCCACCCAATTCAAAAATGCTTCGTCTTCAAAGAACAAATCATGAAGCTTGCCAAAGAAAACAAGATTGATCTAGACCTTGATGAAGTTGTCGGGTCAAACCATGTGACCATTGCTTGTGATGTACTTCCAACTCTCTGGCAGGGGGCAAACACCAATAAGGCTTACAAATTGATTGATCAGGAGGGTGTAAGGATCGGCCCCATCAATGGGAAGTTCCTCAAACGCTTCTATGCTTGAAAATCAAGAATTGCTCCTCGGTAAGAGTTTAAACTACCCACTGCAGCACTACAAGGGTACATGATGTTTTCCCATTACCTTTGAAAGTGCACAAATAAGGAGAAATTAATCCCACTCTATGTCACCACTTGTGAGTGTGGCGTAGTGGTTGGATGTCCATGTCACCCTTGAGGCCAAGGTCTCGGGTTCGATTAGAGATGATACCCACTATTGCACAATTGGTACCCATGAAATGCCGTGGGGTGTAGGGCAAGGATTACACACGTGAGCCCTCCCTTTTTGTAATAAAAAAAAAAAGAAACAAAAAAAAAAAGAAACAAAAAAAAAAGAAACAAAAAAAAAAAAACAAAAGAAAAAAAAATGAATGATCAAAAAACAAAACAAAAGAAAAAAAAAATCATCAAAAACAAAGCAAAAGAAAAACAAAAAAAAAATCATCAAAAGAAAATTTGGTTGAACTACGTAAATGACTTGATCCCTCTCCAGGGTACGTAGGCAGCTTAGTACTTTTCACTAAGTTCAGTCACATAAAAAGAAGAAGGATTGTCAGTCTAGCTTGAAGAGTTTGTCCAAAGGTCGTCAACATGCTTTCAAGAACCCTTTGATTGGCAAGGCGTCGCTTAAGATCAATCAATTGCTCACTATATGATGTTCAAAGATCATTGTGGTAGAAAGTGATAGCTGCAAAGAATTGGTGTTACGTAGCTTTCCTTGAAATAATGATAACTTGATTCTCGGTTGTGGAGTAAAATAAAATCTTCAACCTCTGTTGCAAGGAATGGAGTCTGCATGGCATTGCTCATCTCTTGTGGACATATTCTCACGTCTCTGAAGTATACTTTGCATCATTTATCTCCTGGGGGCATCTTTTTTGTACCTTTCAAGTCTAGGCTATATTGTCTCTCTTCTAGGATGCGTCACTTCACAACTCTGAAATTTGAACCACATCATCTCCCTTCTGAGTGGTGTTGTTTCACATCATGTCTCTAAAATCTGGACAATGTCACCTTCCTCCAACATCTGAAGTTGATGTTGCATCATCGCTCCTCTAAGGGCATGTTCGTGCAATGTCAAAATCATGGCGGCATTCTTCTCACATCTTCAAGGTTTTATTGGCATCTCTTTGCATCCTCAAAGTCTTGATGGGAGCTTCTTGAAACTTCAAACTTCATTATAAAGGCCAATATTAGTATAGCTTCTGTGCAAATGGAGTGTTGACACGATTTCATGGCAAAGATGAATGTTGGCATAGCTTCTGTGCAAATGAAGCGTTGACGTAGCTTCATGGCAAAAATGAATGTTGGCATAGCTTCTGTGCAAATGAAGTGTTGACGTAGCTTCATGGCAAAAATGAATGTTGGCATAGCTTCTGTGCAAATGAAGTGTTGACGTAGCTTCATGGCAAAGATGAATGTTGGCATAGCTTCTGTGCAAATGGAGTGTTGACGTAGCTTCATGGCAAAAATGAATGTTGGCATAGCTTCTGTGCAAATGGAGTGTTGACGTAGCTTCATGGCAAAGATGAATGTTGGCATAGCTTCTGTGCAAATGAAGTGTTGACGTAGCTTCATGGCAAAAATGAATGTTGGCATAGCTTCTGTGCAAATGGAGTGTTGACACGACTTCATGGCAAAGATAAATGTTGGCATAGCTTCTGTGCAAATGAAGTGTTGACGTAGTTTCATGGCAAAAATGAATGTTGGCATGGCTTCTGTGCAAATGGAGTGTTGACACGACTGCATGACAAAAATGGATGTCGGCACGACTTCAATATAGATGAACTATTGGCCCAGCTTCGATGCAAATGAAGTGTTGACGTAGCTTCATGGCAAAGATGAATGTTGGCATGACTTCTGTGCAAATGAAGTGTTGACGTAGCTTTATGGGCGATAGCATTATTGTCTAGCTGAATATCCTTATGGAAACGTCGTTGCAAAGACGAATATCACTAAAAGATTGTTGATGCAAGAAAAGAATGTAACAACATGAAGGCATACGTTCTTGCAACGTTGCTATCAATGAAATACAAAGTCACCAAATGAAGGCGAACACTTCTATGAGAACGTCAACGTGAAGTTTGATATCAAAACCCAAAGATCAAGGAAACTGAGCTGCAAAACAAAAAAAGCAAAGTCAGAAGAAAATCTCATTGCATGGCTAAACAAAGGATAAAAAAAAAAAAAAAAAAAAAAAAAAAAAAAAAAAAACTTAAAAGCTGGAGAAGAAGACTGAAGGCTGGTTCTTGCATCCTTGAAATAAAGCATCATGATTCCCTAAAAAAAAAAAAAAAAAAGATCTCTACACTTTTATTCAGAAGATTACACTTTGAATAAATGTATGTATGCCCGTATGGCTTTATATAGAAAAAATTTCTGAGATAAACAGACAAAAAAAAAAGAGGAGGAGTCCAACAATGCTGCTTCTCTTCCAAATTTTCAAAGTTCTCTGACAAAGATGACCCAAAGAATCAACATTCAGCGGCCACCACAAAATTAGACCAGAGAAAAAGAAAGCTATAAGTCCAACAAAGACCCACGACTTTCTCGTCCAAATTTGTGAAAATTCAGACCTTATTTCACAAATCTGACACCACAGGAGTCTTCTACAATCTTCGATCCGCCAAACCTGAAAGTTTCAGGCCCAGATACCAAGCCACGCGCATCCACGCGCCTCCACAAGCTACAAAGGGGTCGCAGCCTACACCTCCATATTTATACAAACCCAGACTTAATTTCAGGAAAGCAGCATTACCATTCGATCCAGCGGCCCCAGATCGACAAAACCCAAAAATCTCAAGTCCAAAAAATGACGCACGCGCCGCCAGAAAGTCCGGCAAGTCCAGCGTCAGTTGCACGCGCTTCCACGCGCCTCTGGATAAATTCACGCTCAGCCACGCGCCGGCTTCATCTCACGCGCTCGCACGCGCCACGCGTGACACGCGCTCCTCATCGATGACGTCACGGATGACGTCATCCTCCTGGCCCGGTTCGACTCACTTAGACCCGGTTCAACCCGGAAAATCCGACCCGGATCCGGACCGCCTGAAAAAAAAAAAAAAAAAAAAACTTTGACAAATTAAGACTTTGACCAAAAAAAGTCAAAATTTTCAAAATGGACCTGTCCCACTCAATTTTTCATGTACTTTCCAATTTTGGGGCCTGTTTCTTCAACCGAAACTCGAAAATTGCACAACAGTCCAATTTCTAAAAAATTGACTTTTGCACAAATTTTGACCAAAAGTCAAAATTTTTAAGATTGACCTGTCTGGCTCAATTTTTCGTGTACTTTCCAATTTTGGAGTCTGTTTCTTCAATCGAGATTCGAAAATTGCACAACAGTCCAATTTCTAAAAAATTTGACTTTTGCACAAATTTTGACCAAAAGTCAAAATTTTTAAGATTGACCTGTCTTGCTCAATTTTTCGTGTGCTTTCCAATTTTTGGTTCTATTTATTCATTTGAGAATCCAAAAATTGCTCAAATAGTGTGATTCTATAGCTATTGGCTTTGATGTAAACTCTGACCGAAAATCAAGATGTTCAAGCAAAACTTGTCCTATCAAGTTTTCGCAAAGATTTTAATTTTGAAATCTAGGTATTTGTTTTGGACTTAGAGACTACATCCGCTTCTCCAAAGTACTAGCGGTATCCAAAATTTAAGCTCTCAAGATCATAATTTGAGATCCATCCATTTGGTCCGGATTCCCTCAAAATTATCCTCCGTACTTGATCAAGGCTCCCCTTTCAAAAACACGAACTCTCACAAGTATGTCTCGAATTGAAATTACATTGGGTCACCGCTTCAACCTATTATTTTCGTCGGTGCCTACCGCCTCCAACCTAACGTTCCCATTCGGCGCCCACCATTCTCATCCACCGTTCCCATTCGGCGTCTACCATTCTCATCCACCGTTCCGACCGAGAAGTCTCATCCGCCATTCTTAACTACCCAGCTACCATTCTTCATCTCCTCGCTATAAATAGAAGGGCCGGATTCGCTAAGTCCATCAAGAAAAAAAAACACATACACTGAGTTATGAAATGAAAATTTGCTTCTTTCAAATTTTCAAATCCTCCTTCTCACAAACCGGTTCTCACTATGGTCTCGTCATTCTCAATACCGAGCAACCAAGATCACTTCATGATCAGTTTGAAATCAACCCCTTCATGGTTCAGTAGCAACCCTTCTCACAACATCATCATTGTTTTAGGATTCAAACAAATTTTGTTTCCTCACATAATGACCACGTTTGTTCATAGAGTTATTCATAACAAGGTCGGCATCGTTGTTCCATGCTTTCTTGGATTTGGTTCACCAGGAAATCCAAGTCCAGCAGAGACACCCGTTCCTAAGACCAGGGCTTCCGTAGTCTCTCTTCAACTGTTTGGTCTCCCAATAGAAGCGGTGGTTCGGAACAAACAGCAGCATGGCTGGTTTCTAAAACCAGGATCACAAGTTAGTTCCATCTTTCATTTGTTATGCTTTCCCAATAAAGTTGCATCAAGTGAAGATGGTAAGAAGTGTTGGGGTATCCTACAAATTGTCTCCCATCCAACGCTTGTGATGACCTCCAGAGTACCAGCTCATCAGAAATTAGCCTTTGGCGTAGGTGAAGGGTTACCAAAGCCTCATCCCATGTTTCCGCCATCATGGGGTCCAAAGGTCATCATTGCTGGTACCACAAAACACACTTTCTGGAATTACTCCAACTTAAGATCAGTTTGAAGAATTTCAGAAAATATACTTCTGAAATTACTTCAACTTAATGTCCGTCAGTATGGTCCAGTCACACAGGCACATTCAATGACTTGCCGTCGGACATCATTCAGCATGCAGCCAGTCCCACATCCGAAGGTGTACGTCCCGAGAGACATCTACTCCAGAGAGTCCCCAACATGCAGGGTCAGGGCCATGGTGTCGTATGTCTCACCCATTCACTTCGCTTCATCACCATCTTCTTTCACCATCAACAACAACATGCCCAAAATACTCTTCTGAAATTACCTCAACTTAACCAGAGTGATGCGATAACGCAAGCACATTCGACCACACTCCCACATGTTCTCTCTGTAATCCGAAGTATACCCTTCAGCTATAACTTCACCAGAAATCCTTAAAAATAAGAGGCTAGCTCCAGAGCTCTGCATGCTGTATGCCAACATTCTCACCTCTTCTCCATCTTCAACACCCTGTGATCGCCACCAACAATCCAAAATACTCTTCTGAAATTACCTCAGCTTAACATCTACCGAAATGTTTCAATCTTGCAAGTACATCCAACTTCTTGCAAATAACTTTCAGCCCCACCAACCCACTCCAAGTACCATTGAATACTCTTCTGAAATTACTTTGACTTAACCTTTGCTCAGAAAGCTCGGTCACACGAGTACATTCAAATACGGGCAGACCCACTTCTCGGCCTCATCAAAACCTTTCATGTGGGTGGGTCTACTCTTCT
The DNA here is from genome assembly GCF_040712315.1 of Castanea sativa. Taxonomy (NCBI): domain Eukaryota; kingdom Viridiplantae; phylum Streptophyta; class Magnoliopsida; order Fagales; family Fagaceae; genus Castanea; species Castanea sativa. The sequence continues at coordinate 33,686,425 of NC_134014.1, read as the reverse complement.
GCAATTACTTCATCCTGCTAAAAGCTCCACCACCTTCAGCTATTTCACTAGAAGAGTCAAGTATAAAAAGGAATCCACTTTCTTTCAAGACTCATTCATTCACCACACTCTAAAAAAACTGTGTGCATGAACGAGTCTCGAGGGGGCATTTGTAGAGAGGGAAAATTCCCGACCTATCACAAGCTGACACATCATACTACCAAAGTCCACAAAATACAACCAATTACAAAGCGCCACGTACTGCTGCTAGGTTTTGCCATCGCTATTCAGAAACCAATAGAAATTTGCCAAGTGTCATTGAAATAAAGGCATGAAACTGCATCAGCAGGTGTAAGCAATGACACAAGCAGCTCCGCACATGTAAGCGATGACACAGGCAGCCTCGCACGTGTAAGCAGTGACACAAGCACTCAGCACGTGCAAGCGATGACACAGGCAGCCTCGCACGTGTAAGCAGTGACACAAGCACTCAGCACGTGTAAGCGATGACATAAGTGGACCAATCAAGCTGTGACAAGTGTCACCAATCAAACTCCGCAACGTGTCGCTCACCTACCCCTAAACTCCTATAAATAGAAGCCTTCCTAAGATATTTAGAAGAACACACAGACAGGACGGAGACAGAAGGAAGAAGATATCTTGAGTTCAGAAATCCAGAAGCTCTGCCGGAATCAAACCCCGAAGCCTCCAAGAACTTCAAGAACTTCAACCTCGAATACAAACAACATTCGAAGCAAAATCATCCAAACTACTCGTCCAGATCTCAAAGTCCACTGGAATCAAGCTTAAAAGCCTCCAGAAACCTCAACAAACCACAAATTGGTGAAGCTCTACGGATTCAAGCCTCCAAAGCCTCGAAGAACTTCCACCACAAACCTTCAAATACGAAGAACAATCAAAGAGGAATCATCCAAATCATATTCCTAAATCTCAAAGTTCACTGGAATCAAGCTCAAAAGCCTCCAGAAACCTCAACAAACCATAAATCAACGAAGCTCTACGGAATCAAGCCTCTAAAGCACCGAAGAACTTCCACCACAAACCTTCAAACACGAAGAACACACGAAGAACACGAAGAACACACGAAGAACACGAAGAACAAAGAATTTCTAACAAGCTCATAGCCAGAGATTCATTGTAATTCCGTTTCAAAGATCTTCGATCCATTCCTCAGCCAAATTGAAGAATATCTTATGTTCAAATCAAAATCACATTACCACAATTCCAATCAATAAATCTTTCAAGGAGATCGAATCAGAGGATCACTCTTTTGTAATTACAGAGAATTGTACCACACATTTATCAATACAAATTCGTATTTGTGAAACTATTTTATTTGTTTGATTTATTTCGAACTAAGAAAATTAGTCGTCTACAGTGTGTATGTGTGTTAAAATACATATTGCTTGTTTCGATGGAGGGGGAGTAGAGGGGAGTATAGTAGAGAGAGGAAGAGTTCGTTAAATTACCTTATTTAGATATTTTTTAAGAAATGAGAGTGATGCATTTGAAGGGATTTGGAGGGACTCTAGCTAAAGGCTAATTATTCATCTCCCCCTTACTTAATTTTTAAAGCATCCAAATAAAGCGGAAGATAACCATACCCCTCTAACTACTTCTAACCCCTTATTTTTAATTCCCCCAAATTGGAGAGATTAGGAGAAAGAGTAGAGCACAAAAATGCTTAACCAAATGAATTACCAAATTTACTCTTACTATATTAACAAAATTACAAACTATGAAAATGATAATTATTCCCTCCCCATTATTTAATTTTAAAAGCATCCAAACAATGTAAAGGTTAACCATACCCCTCTACTCTCCTCCCCTCTACTCTCATCTCCCTCCAAACTTCCAAACATAGCATTAGTATTCTCAAAAGAAAAGGTAGTGGGTTAATCCCACATCGAGAAATGAATGTGAGTTAAAAAGATTTAAAGCATGAATTGTGTATCAAAGAGTTAAACCCTTTTAGATATACACTACTGCCAGTTTCTTTAAAATTTTCTCTCTTCTCCCCATGTGTGTGTTAAAATACTTAGTATTCTCAAAAAATTAAATAAATAAACATCAAGTGTTTTATCAAACTATAAACGAGCCTAAACATGGTTTGTTTTATATCTAGCCCTATTATTCACGAGCTTATTCATGAAAAAAAAAACTTTTGCTTGGGCTCGGCTTGTTTAGCAAATAAGCTTAAAACTAAGGCTCAAGCTTGACTTATTTATAAACAAGCAATCATAAACAAGCTTTTTATCGAGTTGAGACCGAATTGTTCTTGAATAGCTTACTTCGTTTACCACCCTAATTTTAGGGTTTAAGACAATGGTTAAATTGAGACATTTTATTTATTTAAATTTAGTTAAATAATATTTATTTACTTAAAATTTATTTATTTAAAATTTGTTTAGATGCAATATATTTTAGCTTTTTTTTAATGAATTTCTCATACATATATTAGTTGTTCATCTAAATGTTTTTTTAACTTTTTTTGAAATTTTTTTTATATGTTTTATTTTTTATTTTTTATTTTTTTAACTTCTTCTTCTTCTTCTTCTTCTTCTTCTTCTTCTTCTTATTATTATTATTATTATTATTATTATTATTATTACATTGTGTTCATTGCTAGTAATAAATTATCTATAGAACCATTTTGAGACTTGATTAATTTATCACAATTTTTTTGTTAACAACTAATATATATATATATATATATATATATATATATATATATATATATATATTGATGATGCGAAGAAAATCAGTAGGCTGAACGTTTCGGACTTGAAAGGACTACTTGCTGTCTTGATGGTCTGAAAAAGAAAGAATAATCAAAGGTGACCGGGGTTGCTGGCCAAGAACCCTCTGATGGCAAAGTTAGTTTTCTCTCTATAATTTTGGAGTTCCAACTTTTTAGGAAAATGTAAAACGTACCTTTGAGGAGGTGTGAAGGTTCAAGGATCACTTCTTCAACTGTTTAGGAGTTACATTTTTCCTCACAAAACGGTCACTGGAAGTTATGCGTGTGATACGGAGTTGTTATATTCACTTAGGAATTTTTCTCAAGTGTCAAGGGCTTGTCCAGGGATCCTCGTCTAGGGAACCTCCAGTTAGGTGCATCTTGCTCCCAATGCAAGGTCGTTCCCTTCTGGAAGATCCCTCAAGACGAGGCTGATGGTTTTCTTTAGACGACATGGCATGGTGTTATAGAACTGTCCATGCAAAGCCCCGTCTACGCACCTTACTGCGTGGACGGCCTTATCCTGGATGAGGTTCTTGCAGCCTTTGCCTACTTAGTTTTGCTTGGGACGACCTCCATGGACGAAGCTGGAGTTGTATTTTTTTTATACCCCTTCAGTTGCCCCCTTGTCCATAGGTTGTCCAGGGAGTAAATTAATTAGCGTCATCTTTTGGGCGTGTGTCATTATGTAAGCTGTTATGGGTGCCACGTGTCCTGATTTGATTGGTGACTGGTCATGTTAGCTCATTTTTCAAGGGACGTGCCATTTGTCACATTTTGGTTGGTCACGTCGCTTCGGGTAGTAGGGTTCATTGCCTATAAATAGTGGAATTCCTCCACTACCCTCCTCATTTCTGAAATTTTCTTCTTTGACCTCCCTCGTCCTAGCGCCTTGTCTAGAAGTTTCTTGCGTCCATAGTCTCTTCGTCTAGATCCAGGTATTTTATCCATCCTCGTCCTCAGGTTTTAGCTTTCTTTAAAAAATGTCTGAGGTAACCCTTTCTTCGTCTAGTGATAGTGTTACCAAAGCCATAGACTTCCACTCTGATAGAGAGGACAGTCCAAAAGAGGAAGGATGAGTCTAAGAAGTGGGCTGAAGTGGCTACCAGAGCCAAGGAGGATGCAAGGAAGCTGAAGAGCAACGTCGAGGGGTTGAAGACGGACGTCAAAGAGAAAGACGCTCGTCTTGAGCTTCTCCAAAAGAAAAATGACGAATTAAGTGCCCTCCTTGCAAAGGCTAAGGAAGACGCAGTTGCAGAGTTTCAGGGGTCCAAACAATTCACTGATTTATTGGACTCTAACTACGCAGTTGGGTTTGAAGATTTCAGGATGGAAGCTGTGGAGAAGTTCCCTGAAATTGACTTAAGCCTTGTTAAGCTTATCCTTGGTGGAGCTGCTTCAAGTTCCCTCCTCCAGACGAGTTCAAAGGACGTGAATATTCAGGACGATGCCTCTATAAAGCCAGCTCAGGACGACCCCAATGTTGATGCTCCTCCAGCTTGAAGACGAGATTTTTGATTAATTATTCAAAGTGTTTGTTTGTTTTTTTTTTTTTGAATTTTTTGAATTTTGGTCCACTGTTTTTAGGACCTTTTTTAAGATGTATCTGAATACAATTTTCTCGTCCAGAATGTTCTGGACGAGTTTATTAACAATTTCCTTTTAAGGCTTACTTTGTAAGGGTTTTTGGACGGTGGTCGTCTACACTTTTTAATCTTTAATGAATGTCTATTTTCATCCATTATTATTTATAGCATGGACGAGTTTACCCTCTGTATTACTGCTGTTATCGAGATTTGCATACTTCTAAGTATTAGAAGGTCATCCATAGGCTTTTCTTATGGACGATGTTAAAGGTTCGTCCACGTGCTTTTTCTATGGACGATGCTCGAGTTCACCTGTTTGCGTGGACGATTCAAGATCGCAATGGTCTTGTCGGACCTTTGCCTCGTCCATGGGTTTGACGTGGCGTTTGCCTTTTGTCAAGACGCTTTTAGTGTTTGACTTGTCCTGGAGCACCCGAGTGTCTTGGTCCGATGCTCGTCCGTGGACTAGTACTTCATTGTATGACCTTTTATGCCTTGGCTTATTCTTTACTTTATCCTCGTCTTGAGGAAAGCTTATGAACGTTACATCCCTGCGTCCAAATATTTTCATTCGTCTTAGGATTTTGCCCCCCTTGTAGGTATTATTATGGAAGTTAAATTTATGTATAAAATACACTGGAAATCCAAACCACATCATTATATAAACATTGTTTCACAAATATGGCACCCGCTTTAGAAGCTAGTGCCTTATGAAAGTACTTAGGAAAATACCAAAGGAAAATACACAACCTCGTCTTTCACAAACTTATCTATAGATAGTGCAAAAGTTTAAGAGCTAGTGCACTTTTTATTCTTAATACACACCATTGTAGTAATAAGAACACAACAGTAGATATAAGTAAACACATAGACCATAGCTATAACTGTTCATAGCATCAACCTCATCCCTGGAGAATTTCGTCAAAGCTCATTACTAATAGTACCTCCTTAGGTGTTCCACATTCCAGGGATGCTCTAACTTTCATCCGTCCAGAGCTTCTAGGTAGTATGACCCCTACCTTTTGCAGTTGATTACCCTGTAGGGTCCCTTCCAATTGGGTCCCTCCCAATTGGGTCCCAATTTTCCATGAGCTAGATTCCTGGTTACCAAGGACACCCTTTTAAGAATGAGGTCTCCGAAGTTGAAACGCTTGGGTTTTACCATGACATCATGCTACCTAACCATAAGATTCTTGTATCTTGTTGTCCTTTGCTCCGCATCCATTCTTACCTCGTCAATGAGATCAAGGTCAAGACGAAGTTGTTCCTCATTTTCTCTCTCCTGATACTTCATCACTCGATGGTTAGCCATATGAACTTCTGTCGGTATGATGGCTTCACTTCCATAGGCTAGCTTGAAGGGGGTTTCTCCTTCGGAGTTCTCACAGTCGTCCTGTAGGCCCAAAGAACACCTGGTAACTCGTCTGGCCATATCCCTTTTGCCCCCTCAAGCTGAGTCTTGATGATTTTCAGTAGGGATCAGTTCGCTACTTCTGCTTGTCCATTCGCCTGTGGGTGGGAGGGTGAGAAATAGTGATTCTTGATTCCAAACTGTTCGCAAAAGTCCCTGAAGGGTGTGTTGTCAAACTGACATCTGTTATCTAATACTAGTACCCTAAGTACTCCAAACCTACATATAATATTCTTCCAAACAAAATTTTTGACATTTTGCTAAGTGATTTTTGCAAGAGGTTCGGCCTCCACCTACTTGGTAAAGTAATCAATCCTTACTACCAAAAACTTCATTTGTCTGGTTCCCATGGGGAAAGGTCCTAGGATATCCAGTCCCGACTGTGCAAAGGGTCATGGGGCCATCATTGGGGTCTGGTACTCTGACGACTGTCTAGGGACGTTGCTATAGCGCTGACACTGGTCGCACACCTTGACATAGGTCGTAGCATCTGCCTGAATTGTAGGCCCGTAGTAGCCTGCACGGACGACCTTATGGACAAGCGATCTTGCTCCTGAGTGATTTCCACATGCTCCATCATGAATTTCCCTCAAAACATAGTTTGACTCATCCGGAGCCAAGCACCTTAGGTAAGGTTGAGAAAAGCCTCGCTTGTAAAGGACTTCGTTTATGAGGACATACTTGGCTGCTCTGACCTTTAGCTTCCTAGCTTCGTCCTTGTCTTCTGGAAGCCTTCCTTCTTTAAGATAGATTACTATAGGACTCATCCAATTTTCTACCGCTCTTATTTGCTGTATGTTTGGGAGGTCTATGCTTGGCATGTACTGGATTCTGTCGTATGCGTCTATAATTTCTCCTCCCGAAGCTGCTTTCACCAAGGCATCCGCTTCCATATTTTCCTCCCTTGGGAGTTGAACAAAACTCACTTCCGTGAATTTTTGGACAAGCCATCTCACTTTGCTAAGATATTTCTTCATCCTATCTTCCTTTGCATCACACATTCCATTCCCTTGGTTGATGACGAGCTGAGAATCCCCTTTGACTATTATTGATTCCGCCCCTAGGGACTTAGCCAATTCTAGTCCTTTAAGTAGAGCTTCATACTCAGCTTTGTTGTTGGTGGTTTGGTACTGCAAACGGGATGCGTACTCCAATTTGTCACCTTCTGGGGATTTTAGTATGACTCCAATCCCTCCTGCATATAGTGTGGATGACCCGTCTACATTAATAACCCACCTTTCATCTCCTTCGTCTTTATTCAGCTCATCCTGGCTGGGAATGAACTCCGCAATGAAATCCGCCAACGCCTGTGCCTTGATCGCGGTCTTTGCAAATTATCGCACATCAAACTCGCTAAGTTCCACCGCCCACTGGATTAATCATCCTACAGCTTCCAATTTGTTCATTGCCTTCTTTACGGGATGATCAGTTAGGACGTTGATAATATGAGCTTGGAAGAAAATCAGTAGGCTGAACGCTTCGGACTTGAGAGGACTACTTGCTGGCTTGATGGTCTGAAGAAGAAAGAATAATCAAAGGTGACCGGGGTTGCTGGCCAAGAACCCTCCGATGACAAATTTAGTTTTCTCTCTATAATTTTGGAGTTCCAACTTTTTAGGAAAATGTAAAACGTACCTTTGTTTGGTCTGAATGGGCGTTTATATAGTGTCCTAAAGACAGTTATCAAACTTGTAACCTCTCCTTGATTTGAGGAGGTGTGAAGGTTCAAGGATCACTTCTTCAACTGTTTAGGAGTTACATTTTTCCTCACAAAACGGTCACTAGAAGTTATGCGTGTGATACGGAGTTAGGAATTTTTCTCAAGTGTCAAGGGCTTGTCCAGAGATCCTCGTCCAGGGAACCTCCAGTTAGGTGCATCTTGCTCCCAATGCAAGGTTGTTCCCTTCTGGACGATCCCCCAAGACGAGGTTGATGGTTTTCTTTGGACGACATGGCATGGTGTTATAGAACTGTCCATGCAAAGCCTCGTCTACGCACCTCACTGCGTGGACGGCCTTATCCTGGACGAGGTTCTTGCAGCCTTTGTCTACTTAGTTTTGCCTGGGACAACCTCCATGGACGAAGCTAGAGTTGTATTTTTTTTATACCCCATCATATATATATATATATATATATATATGAGTGGACAGTGGTCCACGTGCACTTTGCTAATTTCCTCCTCCCCCCCCCCCTTTTTTGTCTTTGATAAAAAATTGAGTAATACTCATCCACAACATTTTCATAATATTTTTACAATAAATCTTATGCAGTAATCTATTATTAGTTCTAATTTGGGCTCACCATTAACTTCAATTTTTTACCTATCAATAACAAATTGCTTCTTGTGGAAATGTTTGTGGATGTAGTATTACTCTAAACAATTTCTTTTGAGTAATGCTAGAGACACAACATTCCTAAATTAGCATAGTAAACAATTTAAATTAGAGAATGTGGTGAGCCCATCTGTGAGTTGACTTGTTAATTTAGGAATGTTGTGAAATTATTGTAACAAACTATTGTTGATTCCATTGCATTACTATATATATATAGGCTAATATTTTGGGCCTAAATAATACTCTTAGAGCTATAGGTATAGAAATATACTTATTGGTTAAAATTCAGTGGCCTTAGGCAATTGCCTAATTGGCCTAATGGTAGAGCCAGTCCTACCTCAACATGAATGGTAACTCTTTAGGAAATCCTGGTCTTTTGAAAGGAGTCATTATAAACAATCAGTGCCAATGGATCAAAGGTTTTTTCCCTTCGCATTGGACATACAATAAATAATGTAGCAGAATTATGGGTGACAAGAGAAGGCTTGCACTTAGCTTAGGAGCTACGACTTAAATGTATAAATCTAGAGATAGATTTCGCTCTGGTTTTAAATTGGCTAATATCATTGGTGTGGTGGCTCCGTCCTTGGCTACACTTATTTTTTATTACAGGAATCTCGTGGACTGCGAATGGACTGTCTAAGTTCCATCCTTCGTTCTTTAAATCCTTACAATTCTTTTATATTAGGGTCCGGTTAAAAAATCCGTTTTTGGAAAAATTTTATTGGGTATTGAAAAAATTGTCAAATTTTTTTCAATTTTCAATAAATTTTTTTAAAAAAATAGTATATTATTGTGGGCCCTAAGAGCACACGTTAGTAAAATCCTTTATATTAAAGTATCTAGATTAAGCCATGTTAATTCATTAACAAAATTTCTAGGCCCTTATTTGGGAGGAGAGAATAAAGTGAAATGGAAAAGAATGAAAAAAAAAAAATTAGAATATTTTTTCCTTCCCTTGTTTGAGAATTTTAATGGGAGAATAGTAACTTGATTCCCTAGTTTAGAAGTTTAAGTGGAAGGGAATGCAATGGATAAGAAGGGACACACATTTCTCTTTATTCCCTTAAAATTTCAAATTTTCATTCCCCCTCAAAATTGGGAGGAATTTGAAGGAATGAAATTAAATTTAATAAATTTTTTACTAATACTCCTCAAATACCCCTATATATTCAACCCTTTATTTTAAAATAGGGATTTAATAGTAATATTATCATAAAACGGTTTCATTCTTTTCCCTCTATGTTACTCTCAAACAAGACTACTTCCATTATATTCTTTTTCTTTCATTTTTATTCCTTTATTTTAAAACATCCAAACAAAGTTATTTAATTTCAATCCATTCCATTATTTTCCATTTATTTTCCTTACTTAAATACATTCCATTCATTTTCATTCCTTTATGATCATTCCATTTCATTCCCTCATAAACCCCTAAACAAAGCCTAAGACAATGAATCAACTTAAAAAATGACTTCAAACTTTAAGCCGTCCAATTTAAGAGTTTGAAAAATGGATTAAATTCTACCAAACTTTGGAGAGCTATGGGCCAAATCTAACATCTTTGACTAGAATTTGACCTTTTAATTCAACCAAAGGCATTTCAATTTTATGGGTATTCTTATTGGGAGTAGAATTTGCTCATTCTTTTGTTTATAGAACTTGCTATATTCCTATGTTCCGTTGGTTAGGATTTAGGGGTATGGGATCTGTATATTTTTATATCTTTCTTCCTTCACAGTATTTTCTAGTAAGCCCAAGAAAAAAAAATTTTGAAAAAATATAAAAGGAGTTGGCTGTTGGCAAATTATAGAGCTCACCGAATAAGGTTGCTGAGGAAATAAAATAAAACAATTGAAAAAATAAGAACAAAAAATTAAAAGAAAAAAGAATCAAGGAAGCATGGGTGCTTTGATAGTATTTATATTGAATTTTCAAGTCATAAAATGCTGTAATAACTAAAACTATAAATTCTGGTTGCTGTCACATTCCTCTATCGTAAGTGAGGTTACAAACTAAAATGTCTCTTACAAATGTTTATCATTTGGATAAAACTTAGTTACAATACTTTAGATGCTGTTCATTAGATTTCTTTCTTAAGATTTAGTCATGTGACTACTTAACTAAATTAAAAATAGTCTTTCATTCCATGAGAAAAAATTCACATGGCATAACTCTTAAGAGAAGAACCTAAAGAACAGCACATAAATATTGTACCTAAGTCTTACTCTTATTACTTATTCATCTTCATCTTTATCCTTGCTGAAAACACAAGTGAGTTCTTTCATATCTTTCTATTGATAAAACCAACTATGTATTGTTGTTTGATTACAAAAAAAATGGATTTTTTTTTTTTAAATTGTTATTATTTTTCCTGTAGGGCGTATATTGTTTTAGTGTGATTGCAAATCAAATTTTCTTTCACTCCAATATGTCTCTTTAATGCCTTTTGTTAACTTACCTCTGTTATAGGTTTTTCTTCTTCTCTTAGTGACCCATTCATAATGGCAGACTGCAAGCTAAAACAAACAGAGGAATGCAAGGAGCTACATCCTGGTTCCACTTTAATTCTTTTTCAACAAAGTAGTAAAACATGGAGCGGAATATGCTTCGACACAGATCATTGTGGTTGTCAATGTCAAAATTTGGAGATATCACTTTGTGGACAATGCCATCGTCTCAAATGTCTTTGCTACTATACAGTTGCTTGAAAATTTGTATTAGTTCTGAACCATAATAATAGAATTATGGTAAATAGAGATGTAATTTTCTTTTCCCTACTTTTTATATTTCTATAAGCTTTTATTTATAGATACAATCAGAATTGAAATAATTGCGCGCATTCTTTATTTAATGACAAAATTTTTTACCAATGAGTTTATTAGAACTCATAATTAAGAAATTTAGCCTGTTTGGATGAGTGGGTTTTTGGATCATATCACTCAGTTTTCATAATTGAGTTCTCAAAACATGTGGGTCCCACAAAAAGTTTTGTGTTTGGCTTAGTTTTTAACACTTGTTTCCATCACTCAAAACTCAAAAATTTGAGTCAGAGTGATGAAAACAGGAAACAACAAATGGTTGTTTTCAAAAACTAAGAATTGAGTTATGAGTTTTGAAAACTGAGCTATAAAAACTGAGATATGAAAACTGAGCTATCTCTACACCAAACGGGCTTAGTTTTCAGTCTCTAATAATTTCATTCTTACACGGTTTTTTATTTTATTTGTAATTTTGTAATTATTAGTTCTTAGACAACTACTACATCTTTTAAATAAATAGAGTTCCTAAGAAATATAAGGAGTATTCTCATTTTTTATTGATAAATTACTTCAAATTAATGGTGTCCATTCCATGTAATTCATTACTTAATAAAAGTTTAAATCTATGTTTTTTAATTTTTACGATTGAACAAACCAAATAAACTAAAGGCAAAAATATAATTATTGTCCCTACATTTTAGTAACAGTTAATTAGTCAATATCGTTAACTCACTAATAGAAAATATATATGTGGCACACTAAGTGCACAGTTGGCAAACTTGAAACTTATAAGGCCAATAAAATAAGAGAGATGATATGTCCACAATATTTTTACAACAAATCATAGGTGGTTAGTTGTTATTAGTTCAAATTTGAACCTAACACTAAGATTACTTTTTTGCCCCAATAATAACAACCAGTAACAACTTGTCACTTAGAATTTGTTGTATAAATGTTGTGAAAATATTGTGGACATATAATTTCTCATAAAATAATATTAAAATTTTTTAATTAACATTTAAAAAGTCCACATAAGCATTTGAATAGTTGAAAGTCCACATTAGAAAACAAAAACAAAAACTTAAAAACACAAAAATTAAAATAGAATTCAGCAAACTCATCAAAATAGTTATTTTAGCCATCAAAATAGTTATTTCTTTATTACAAATAGTTTTTTTTTATATAAATAAGCCATAAAAATAGTTTTTTATTTATAAATAAGCCACAATTTTCCTAAAATTACAAATAGTTATTTTTTATGGCTTATTTATATTTCTTTATTACAAATAGTTATTTTTTATATAAATAAGACATAAAAATAGTTATTTTTTCTTTATAAATAAGCCACATTTTTTATTGATAATGTTTTAATGGGAGTTAAAAATGTACTTTTATCGGTTTGTCTTTAAATTTTGTTAGGGTGTAAGGATATTTTTGAACCATTAAAAAGTCAATCCTAAATAGAAGAAGTCTTTTAGATAGTAGTATAGAATGAATACAATCAAGATCTACATTTATCTTTAAAAAATTCATGATTTGCATAAATTACTAAATACTTGTTATATATTAAAATAGAATGTCAAAAAACTCCCTATCTCTCTCTCTCTTCCACAAAAAGGTGAAGGGTGGTGATGAAGAAGAATTGATAGATCTAATCAAATTAGGAATAAATTCTGAATAATATGTTCAAATATTAAACACTCTTAAGGATAGTCCATAGAGGTCCACCCAACTGAATTAGTTTATACAATCTGTGAAAAACATATTCTGATGTGCAGACTAAAATGGTTAGTAACAATGGGCCCTTGTGATGGGATTATTGCAAGGGGGAATGGTGACCACCCCATGTGTTATATTACAGTATTCTCATTGAAATGTCTCCATTTAGACAGGCCACAAATTGCAGCTGTACTCATATGCAGTCAGGTTTTGAGGAAAACTGAGTTGCTGATATGAGGTTATGGTAATGAAGAAAATATATAGGCCAGTGAGTTGAAAAGCCTGTAATTATACATAGTTTCAATAATCTGGGTTTATGCCCCTAGCTAGGCAGTAAGAACAATAATCTTACAGTTTGGGATCCATTTAATCCTAGGGCAAAGTAATTGCACACCTCTCTGTCTTCTTTGTTACTATTTCAACTCTGAAACTTGTTGGTTCTAGTTTAGCCCAATTAAAATCTCTTATTAAAATTGAAGTAAAGGAAATTCTCGTATTTGATCTGAAAATGTACTAGGAAAAGTACAAATAATGTTAACTATTCTGCTATGTGCTATCAAGGCTTTCTTGATTTGAAACTAGAATAGAGATACAAGACAATATACAAAACATAAAAGTGAAAAAAAGGAGTTTTTGTCATTTGACTTCATTTTTTTTTTTTTTTGGAGAAGGATTTGACTTCAACATTGAAAATGTTAAGTTCTAACTTCCAACTACATGGTCCATTGTAAAATGAAAGAAATTCAGAGACACATAGAAGCAGAGCCACTAGTAACAAGCTGTGCCATAGGTGATTATTTAAAGAATAGTTGAAACTTGGATAATAACAGAAAAATAACAGATATTGACAGCATCACCAACCATAGGAGTTAAAATTCAGCATAAGACACTACCTCTATCATATAGAAATTATAGAAACACATTAACGGGCAATTATAGAAACATATAGCAAATTATCAATTGAGAAGAAAAAAGATAGAGAAAAAGGTGGAAGATCAAAATAATGAGAAGATTTTAAATTAAACAATGGGATAATTACACTTTGCCCACCTGTGATTACCACCGTTAGTCTCCCGTAAACCACCTCTGTTAAAAAGAAGGGTAAATATGTATTTTTGCACTATTTTTATGTCTCTCTCCTTCCAAAACATAAAAATTCAAGAGAAAACAAGATCAAAATGTGCTATTGGTAAAAAAAATTATGCAATTTCTTAGAACTTCAACTTGTATTTGAACCTATCATCTCAACCACAAGCAAACAACAAATTATAAATTTGAAAGCATGATAAAGCCGTATGAGAAAAGAAAAATAACAACTTAATATAAATCCAAATTTAGATCCAATTTTTACAGAGCAATGAACTATTCATATACAATTGCTCTAGCGAAAATATGAAAAAAAAAAAAAAAAAAACCCAAAAAAGCTCCTACCAACAAAAATTAGAAACCCAGAAAAGTTCAAAAACTAAAAACCCAAAAAAATTCAAAAATTCCCAGAAAAATTAACAAACCCCAGTCTTGCTGTAAAAATAAATAAAAAGTAAAAACCTAATCTTGTTTTGGAGTCCATTGCAATCAAAAAACCCAAATAAAACCAACACAATTTTCAAACCCACTCTTCACTCTCTTCCACCTCAAACCAAAACCCAGAAAAGATCTCACCCATACCCACCACCATCTGATCGCAACTTAGCCAACCCAACAATGGAATCGACCACAATCAACATTTACCAAACCAAATCATATCAAAATCCAATCAAAACTCCCAAATCTAAAATAAATCTCAACAACACCAAGACCAGACGGTGGTGGAGGATACGATTAGTTTCTTTGGGGTGCATTGGACGGCGTTGCATGAGTCTCAGATAGCGGTGGTTGGTGGGATCGGGAAGTATGAGATTGCAAAAGGGTACGCCACGTTGGGGTCGCTTCATTAGGAGGATCAGCACACCACGGACGGCGTGGATACCATCTTGCAGTTCAGTGTTTACCTTTCTTATTAGTAGTTTGTAGTTTGTGGTTATTGTTGATTGGTGTGGCTGTTTATATATTAAAAGAAAGTTTGGATCGTTTTGGGTATCGATTTGAATGAGTCTGAGCAATGCAGTAATGCTTGCTTACATTTTTTTTAAAAGGTTAATTCTGTACTTGTTGAAAATTCCTAATCTTTTTGATAAAGAACAAGTGTACAACATAAAATGTTTTTATCAATGGAATCAAAATTTGAAACAACCAGATCCATTCCTTTATGGGTTCCTGAGATCTTCATTTGGTGAGCAAGTTGGGTTGGATGGGAGTGAGTGTGTTTTGATCTGTTTGGGCTTTGGTTTTTTATATTTTCTGTGTTAGAGTAACGGCAAGGAGAAAGGTGGGTTACAGGAGACTAACGGTGATAATCACAAGTGGGTAAAGTGTCAAAAATTAAACCACGGATAGGCAAATCGAAATAGAGGCAAACCACAGGTGGGCAAAGTGTAATTATCCCTTAAAAAATTATATGATAAAGCATAATTAATAAAAAAAAAAAAAGATGCAACCAAAATTTGTTGATAAGTAATTCTATTACCGACCAAAACTAGACATTTACATGAAGGCTAAACCTCAAAACAGAATCCATCATGCAAATACAAATATCCTACCAAAACTTTTTGATAAGTGATATCTAATAGTACTAATAGTAATACTGACCAAAACTAGACATTTACATGAAGTATAAACCTTAACACAGAATCAGTAAGCGAATAAACATGCCCTACTTTTTGACAAGTGTACTAATACTGACCAAAACTAGACATTTACACGAAGTCTAAACCTTAAAAGCTCACTCCAATAAGTGGTATAAGTGGCATACTGTTAAAGAACCTGCAAAAATTTCCCCAATCCAAGTTGATCGGCATCATAACCAAAGCCCAGCACTGAATCTGTGTTGCCAACAGGATCGTTTAATAGACCCATTTGGGAACGGTGCCTTTGGAAAACTATTCTTGGAGAAGAATTCACCTTCCTGTATATAAACCAATACAACATTAGCTTGTTTGTGCAGACAAAAATATCAATTACAAAACAATCATAGAAGGAAGCTTCTAAACATTTTGAGACTCTAAAAGAATTTAAATTTTTGTGAGTTAAAAGGACAAATTCAAAACTGGCATAAATGCCTAACCATAAGCTCAGAGTCTGACATTTTTTAGCATGTAAATCAACTTAACAACTTCCTTATTCTTTTGTTAAAAAACCAACCATCAAAACTGCCCTTCATACACCCAAAAAATAAGATAGACAGAGGAATTAGAACACCTTCTGAAGCCAAGAAGTGACATTGTGGCGGTATACAGTAGCAAGTAGCCATTTTCCCCCAACTGAATCAATATCAAGCTTTCGGCCATTTACAAGCTCAACTTGTTCACTTAAGAACTTCTTGCTTCCAGGAACCACCTTAATAGCGCCAGATTTGATTTTGCCCAATGCACAAATTTCCAACGCAGGAGTCTTCCCCTTTGTGTTCTTGAGCTGCATTGGCCCAACTGCCGGTGACGTAGGACAACCACAATATAATAATAGGGCAGAAAAAATTATAGGACAAACCCTAGGAGTCAGCACCTAAGGGACTGGAGTCGGCACCAGTGTAAGAAGAAAGCAAACGTTTTTTATATTTCTCAAAAGCTGTGTTACAATCATCAAAAAAGTGTTTAAATAGCTACAACATAAAACCCTAACAACACAAAACCCTAATTATTATATGTTCGGGCTTGCTTAATCTCAAGCCCAATAACTAATAGGCTCCATCCATAAGGCCACAGGTTGGGCCGTCTTCTTTTTGTTCTTCCTCCCATATGTGTGTATAATTGGGGGCCTATATCTCGTGTCCGCACCAACTCCCCCCGGGTGAGAGGAACTCGACCCCGTCGAGTGTAAAGCTGAAGAGCTCTGATAGTACTCCAGTAAGTCAGGATCCAGTCGCTGTAGCTCATCTCTAGTAATCCATGTGCAATCGGAATCTGGTCGCCCGCGCCACCGAACTAGGAAACGGTGAACTCCTCCATCCCTGGTAGAAACAATTTGCTCATCTAAAATAGCATCAATAGATTCTTTATGTGCATAGGGCAAATTTAAGGGTAAAGGGGTAGGCATAGGGGCATCAATAGGATTAAGTAAAGGCTCATCAAAAGGAGTATCAGGAATAGCTGTAGGGCTTTTATAAGCAACTAGATCCTCAATATTAAAGGAGGAGCTAATACCATAATCATGAGGGAGGTCAATGACATATGCATTTGGGCCCATTCGTTTCAATACCTTGAACGGGCCGGCACTACGAGCCTGCAATTTCTTAACGGTCCCAAAGGGAAACCGTTCAGGTCGGATCCGAATCATGACATAATCTCCTACCTGAAACTTTGCATGACGCCGATGAGTATCAGCATGAATTTTATATTGAGAATTACTTACCTGAATTTTTTTGTGAATCTCAGTATGCAAATCATGAACATGTCGTGCGAATGCCTCAGCAGATTCAGAAATCCTAACATGTGGGGACATGGGCAAAAGATCTAATGGCTTCCTAGGTGTATATCCATGCACAACCTCAAAAGGACTAACGCCTATAGACCTATTGACAGAGCTATTATATGCAAGTTAGGCTATAGGAAGAATTGAATCCCAATTCCGATTGGCTTCACCCACTAGACACCGAAGGAGGTTCCCTAGGCTACGATTAACCACCTCAGTTTGACCATCAGTTTGAGGATGAAATGCCGTGGAAAATTTCAATTTGGTGCCTACTAAATGCCACAAGGTCTTCCAAAAATAACTCATGAATCGAACATCCCTATCTGACACTATGGTTTTGGGGAAACCATAAAGCTTGACAATCTCATCAAAGTAAAGCTTTGCAATTTTAGAAGCGTCAGAAGTCTTAGAACATGGTAGGAAATGAGCCATCTTAGAGAAGCGATCAACAACTACTAGGATAGAATCATGCTTCCTAAAGGTGCGGGGCAAACCTAGCACAAAGTCCATACTCACGTCCTGCCACGGGCGATCTGGCACAGGTAAAGGCGTGTACAGACCAGTGTTTTGCTTGCGATGTTTGGCTAGTTGACATGTACGACACTGACCAACTATCTTAGCAACGCCCCTCTTAAGACCAGGCTAATAGAATTGACGTTCCACTTCCTCAATTGTCTTATCTCGGCCAAAATGACCTGCAAGGCCTCCTGCATGTATCTCCCAAACTAGAAAATCTCTCACTGACGACCGAGGGACACACAACTTGTTGGCTTTGAACAAGTAACCATCTTGAAGGGTATAATCATTCAAGACGGGATGTGAAGCATTACTTAGGCTAGTGTAGAGCTCCCCAAAATCTTGGCATGATTGATAGTCATCCTTAAGTCGTTCAAACCTAGTGACCTTAACACTCATGACTGATAGCAAAGATACTCTTCGACTCAGTGCATCAGCAGCCTTATTCTCAACTCCCGCTCTATGTTTCACCACAAAGTAGTAGCGTTGCAGAAATTCAACCCAACTACCGTGCCTAAAATTTAGCTTCTTTTGGGAATTGAGATAACGCAAAGCTTCATGATCAGAGTAGATAATAAACTCTCGAGACAACAAGTAATGACGCCAATGCCAAAGAGCTCGTACAATGGCATAAAATTCTTTGTCATACATGGAGTACTTCTGCTTAGCATCATTCAACTTTTCACTGAAATAGGCAATTGGGTGACGCTCTTGACTAAGGACTCCCCCTATGCCAATACCTGAGGCATCACATTCCACTTCAAAAGGTTTGGTGAAATCAAGGAGACGCATGACAGGTGCCTCAGTCATCTTCTGTTTCACCTCCTTGAAGGCCTTAGTAGCAGCCTTTGTCCAAGTAAACTCCCCATGTTTCAAGCAGTCAGTGATGGGAGACATAATGGTACTAAATCCTTTGATGAATCGGCGATAAAAGGAAGCAAGCCCATGAAAGCTTCGAACCTCATGTATAGTTTTGGGCTCGGGCCAATCCATAATTGCTTGAACTTTTTGGGGGTCGGCAGAAACTCCTTCAGATGACACTATGAAACCTAGGAAGACAACTTTATCTGTAAAGAAAGAGCACTTCTTGAGGTTACCATATAAACTCTCCTTCCTAAGGGTTGTGCAAACTTGAGTTAGGTGGTCTAAGTGTTGCTCCCTAGACTTACTATAAATGAGGATATCATCAAAGTACACAACCAGGAATTTTCCCATAAAAGGCTTGAGCACTTGAGTCATCACTCTCATAAAGGTACTAGGAGCATTGGACAATCCAAAAGGCATAACCATCCACTCATATAAACCATCTTTTGTCTTGAAGGCAGTTTTCCACTCATCACCAGGACGAACCCTAATTTGATGATAGCCACTTTTCAAGTCTATCTTGGAGAAGATCGTTGCTCCAGCCATCATATCCAACATGTCATCCAACCGAGGGATAGGAAAACGATACTTCACAGTGATCTTGTTGATGGCACGACTATCAACACACATCCTCCAAGTCCCATCTTTCTTTGGAGTTAAGAGTGCAGGGACTGCACAAGGGCTCATGCTCTCACGAACAAAACCCTTCCTAAGTAGTTCTTCTACTTGCCTTTGCAACTCGGCATGTTCTGCAGGGCTCATCCTATAATGGGGCAAGTTAGGCAGGGTCGCTCCGGGCACAAAATCTATGGCGTGTTGGATATCACGCATGGGCGGTAATTG
This sequence comes from Castanea sativa, assembly GCF_040712315.1. Classification (NCBI taxonomy): domain Eukaryota; kingdom Viridiplantae; phylum Streptophyta; class Magnoliopsida; order Fagales; family Fagaceae; genus Castanea; species Castanea sativa. The sequence continues at coordinate 33,667,145 of NC_134014.1, read as the reverse complement.
ATCGGGGAGTTCCTCAGGGAATATATCCTTAAATTCTTGGAGCACGGACCTTACTTCTCCAGGTTGCTCCTCACAAGTCTCTCCATGAAGTTCCCTAGCAACCAAGACAAACACAATGGATTCCTGAACTGCTACCCTCTCAAATGCCTTTGGGCTTATGATGTTCGTACCTTTCGCCTTCGGTACTTCTGGCTTCTTGCTCATGTCGATTGGCTTGGGTTTCAAAGGATTAAGCACAATCTTCTTGCCTCCAAACATAAATGAGCAAGAATTGGATCGCCCATGAAGGGTGACATCCAGATCATAAAGCCAAGGTCTACCTAAGATAATGTGCCCTACATCCATGGGAATTACGTCACACCATATTTCCGCCTTGTAGGTGAGGAATTGAAGTGGGACAACACATCTTTCTTTTATGGCTATGGAGGAAGTATCCACCCAAGAAACTTTATATGGGTTAGGGTGTGGGATCAATTTCAAGCCTAGGCGGGAAACAACGTTAGAGGACACCGCATTAATGCAACTCCCACTATCTATAATAACCTTACACGTTTTATCTCCACACTTAGTGTAAGTCTGGAAGATGGCACTTCTTCGCCAATCATCAGTTTCCCTTTGTTCTGTCAAAGCACACCTCACCACATTCACTCTAGGGACACCAAAAACAGCCTTGGAATCATCAACCTGAGGAGAGATGGCTCTAATGCACGTGAGGTAACTGGGATCATCTTCCCATTCGGCCTCAACATCTTGGCCTTCTTCAGCATTTGGGTCATACACTAGCTCTTCAACATCTTCTACCTTTTCATCATCCTCTTGAATGACAAGGGTTCTAGAGGGACATCTAGCTGCAACATGCCCAATCCCATTGCATCTGAAGCATTGGAGGCGAGAACCTAATCTTGAGGGCTCATTGATCACACCTTTTCCCTTGTCCTCTTTTTGTATCGGGGTGCTATTGGGGTTGACCTTAGGGGGTAAGGCAAGTTTAGGTTTGCTACCAAAAGGGTGAGGGTTGGAAGGAATGCTTCGAAGCTCAGAACGTCGCCAAAAGATAGATTTGGATGCTAACTCACAATTCCTAGCAAGGTCATAGGCTTCTCTTAAGGTGGTGACTCCTCGGGTGATAATCTCGCCTAGTAGGTTAGCATTTAAACCTTTCTTGAACCTATTGAGTGTGACAACTTCTTCCTCAACTATTCGAATTCGCCTCTGGAATTCCTTGAATTTCTCTATGTATTCGGTCACAGGAGCAGTGCCTTGTCTTAGGCGATCCCATTCCTCAAGGAGGGAGCTCCTATAAGTTGGAGGAAGATAATTCCTCGAGAGGGCGTCCTTCATCTCCATCCAATCAATAATGGGGGGCTCACGTCGTCGCCTAAGGGTTTCCTCAAGGTCCTCCCAGAAAAGATCAGCTCTCCCAATTAACTTCATTCTAGCATACCTCACTTTCCTATTCTCAGCCCAATGGTAATAGTCAAAGAATTTCTCCATTTGACGTAACCAATCAGTGAAAACCCATGGATCTAGGCAGCCATCAAAGGTGGGTGCTTCTATCCTTTCCTTAGACATCCTATCATCATAATCCCTAGGACCATAGTGATTATAGTGATCATGTTCAAAGTGTGGAGCCCTATTAAAGTGACCATTATTATTTTGCCCATGCATGTTATCTCCTTCATGGTTAGTGGTCTCTCTTTGAGATGTTTCAATTCGCTCTACCCTATCCAGCAAATCACGGACACTCTTAGCTAGGTCTCCTATGGTTTGTTCTAAAGAGGGCCTAGATTCGGACATGGATTGATGTTCAGGGTTTGACATGACACGACCACTACGTAGATGCATGCAACGCAATATTTATGAATGCAGTTGAGATTCCCAAAATTTCAAGTAATCAATTCTCAATATAAATGTAAAGGTCAAGCAAAGTGCATGTAGAGACTAGATCGATGAATCAAAGGAAGAAAATGCAGACAAATAGTGACAGTGTTCACAGTATTACGAGATAGCCCAAATAAACATCAAATTCCAAGAAGCTCCACAAAAAGAATAAGATTTATCAAAGAAATTGGTTTTTTTTTTTTTTTTTTTGGAATTTTAGAGTGGGTACTAAAAGAGGACACAAACAGTAAAACGATTAACCTGAGCACAAATTGGATAGGATAATGGAGTATGGTGGGATATGCACATAAAAAACATAAAGATAATATTTTTTAATGAGATAAAATTGAATCCACCAAAAAAATAGAGTCAGAATTGTACCCTAGTCAGTGGCTCCACGTAATGCATTAGGTAGCCACGGTCTGCTCTTCAAGTAATGAATTGACTTGGACTGAGGAACCTGTGAGAACAATTACAGCCCAATGGGCTGTCACAGCAATAGTTTTTTTTTTTTTTGAAATACAATAAAACAGCTGTAGCTTAAATCAAGTCACTGCTAACCCAACTCCCAAACATAACGCTGACGTTCTAAGGAAGCTACTAGAAACAAAAGAAACTAAAAGAGGAAGAAAAAAAAAACGACAGTGGAGTCATCGGCTGGAGCCATCGACGGAGGCGGCGGCGGCTGGAGTCGCCGGAGCTGGAGGCTGTTCGTCTCGGCCTGGGCATCGGCGGTGGTCGCAGTCCTCAGCAGCGGTGACGTTGGGCTTCGCGGCGGTTGGTGAAGGGCTGGATTTCGCGGTGGCTGGCGGCTGGTGGCTGGTGACGGTTGGGCTTCGCGGCGGCCGATGGTGGTTGGGCTTCGCGGTGATGGATGTAGTGCTGGGTCCGTGAGTCTCTGCTTCTCCTTCCTTCCTTTTTTTTTTTTTTTTTTTTTTTTTGGGTGCTGGTGGCTGGGTCTTTCGTGGGTTCCTCTCTTTTCTTTTTTTTCTTTTTTTTTTTTGTGGGCTGTGGGTTCTGAGATTAGAGGCGGGCACGGATGGTGGTCATCGGCTTGGGAGGCGCCGCTGGCTTCTCTATTGGTTTGGGGGTGAGAAACTCATGTGGGGCTTGGGGGAATACACGGATGGCAGGGACTGGCTTGGGCTTGTTTAGAATCTCATGGGGCAAAAACTTGAAAGGTACTGTCATTCTCTTTTGTTTTTTATGGCTTTGCTTTGATGTGGTTGGCTACGGTGGTGTTGAGTGGATCGGAAGTCTGCTCTGATACCAAAACTGACGTAGGACAACCACAATATAATAATAGGGCAGAAAAAATTATAGGACAAACCCTAGGAGTCAGCACCTAAGGGACTGGAGTCGGCACCAGTGTAAGAAGAAAGCAAACGTTTTTTATATTTCTCAAAAGCTGTGTTATCATCAAAAAAGTGTTTAAATAGCTACAACATAAAACCCTAACAACATAAAACCCTAATTATTAAATGTTCGGGCTTGCTTAATCTCAAGCCCAATAACTAATAGGCTCCATCCATAAGGCCACAGGTTGGGCCGTCTTCTTTTTGTTCTTCCTCCCATATGTGTGTATAATTGGGGGCCTATATCTCGTGTCCGCACCAGCCGGCCTGTTCAACCAATGTTTCCAAGCACTAACCATGTTAGAAACAAGAGGAGTTTGTCAGATGTCAACTAGCCAAAGGGGTAGCGCCATTTCATCATTGGTACTGCCAATTCAAATGTAGCTTTTCCACAAAATTCTCTTGGCAAGACATGCAGTAGCTGAACAGAATAAACACCATTAGAATATTGGTTAAATGATTAAGTTTACTATCTTCTAATAACTTAAGCTTTTTGGACTATTAGAACAAGCGGTCCTAAGTCTGAACCCAATCTTAAGCCAGCACTACATGGAATTAATTAATAGTACTCACCGAGCTACAAACCGCCAAGGATGGAGAGGCACTGTAGTTGCAAAGATTAAGGGAAACTTCCATGCCTAGATTACCACAACTTGCACTCACAAGGGTGCAAGTGTGTATATGAATCTAATAAAAAAAAAGCTAACAAAATAGCCTAATACAACAAAACTCCGAAATCAATTTTTTTTTGAATATGTTGGAAAAAATATGCCAACTTTTGAGCACTCAAATAATTTTGGACTAAGCCAAGAGCCTAATAACTCAACTAGTTGGCACTTCCTGGTGCTTCCAATGAAAACACTCAGGACTCAAATACCCCCACTCCCAACTATCGAATTATCAAAAATAATTTTGGACTATTGCTTGGTCGTTGCTGTTACCATATCAAGTTAGTTGCACACTTGTTAGCTTCCTTGAAAAAATGCAAATTTTGAGCACTCAAATAATAAATTTCAACTAACCTAATACAACAACAACCAAGTCTTAGTCCCAAATTCTTTTGAGTCGACAATCATGGATCCATTCATAATAGAGTGGCTAAATGTTATGCGGCTACCTACCGCAACCCTCTTCCTTTTTCCGGGCTTGGGACCGGCTGTGAACAAAACATATGGTACTAAGCACCAACATAGGCGGAGTTAAATTTTTCTAACCTAATACACATTGAAATTTTAAAATCCTTCTAAACTTATGCTACCAAATACTATTACGATAGCATTAGAAATGATATTGACATTGCAGTCTTTATGGGCATTGTCATTTTAAATTAATAGGTTAAACCAATAGGGTTCTGCAATACAATATCTTACCTCAAATAAACAGTATATAGAATGAAATCAGTCGTATTTCAAAAATATTAAGTTCTAACTTCCAACTACATGGTCCATTGTAAAATGAAAGAAATTCAGAGACACATAGAAGCAGAGCCACTAGTAACAAGCTGTGCCACAGGTGATTATTTAAAGAATAGTCCAAACTTGAATAATAACAGATATTGACAGCATCACCAACCATAGGAGTTAAAATTCAGCATAAGACACTACCTCTATCATATAGAAATTATAGAAACACATTGACGGGCAATTATAGAAACATATAGCAAACTATCAATTGAGAAGGAAAAAGACAGAGAAAAAGGTGGAAGATCAAAATAATGAGAAGATTTTAAATTAAAAGCATAATTTATATAAATAAATAAAAAGATGCAACCAAAATTTGTTGATAAGTAATTATATTACCGACCAAAACTAGACATTTACATGAAGGCTAAACCTCAAAACAGAATCCATCATGCAAATACAAATATCCTACCAAAACTTTTTGATAAGTGATAACTAATAGTACTAATAGTAATACTGATCAAAACTAGACATTTACATGAAGTATAAACCTTAACACAGAATCAGTAAGCGAATAAACATACCCTACCAAAATTTTTTGACAAGTGTACTAATACCGACCAAAACTAGACATTTACACAAAATCTAAACCTTAAAAGCTCACTCCAATAAGTGGTATAAGTGGCATACTGTTAAAGAACCTGCTAAAATTTCCCCAATCCAAGTTGATCAGCATCATAACCAAAACCAAGCACTGAATCTGTGTTGCCAACAGGATCATTTAATAGAGCCATAATTTCATACATAAAATTTTCATTTTCTGAACTGTCCAGCACGTTCTCCTGTCCATTTTCCCCAAAATATTTTGCCATACAAGTAGAGTCACTCTTAGCTTCAGTGACAGGATAATACAGAGTACCCTCATCAGCACAAAACTCATACACACCAGTAGACTCATCCTCAGCCTCTATCCCCACCAAACTTGGCATGTCAGCTTCAGTGACAGGATAATACAGAGCATCCTCATCAGCACAAAACTCAGAAGGGTTTGCCGCAGTTGTGGATTCAGATCCCACAGGACTTCCCATTGAATAAGGGACCGATTCAGAGGGAGTCCAGCAGCAATCCTTCACAGATTCCATTGGGGATGTGCGACTTGTGATATCTGGAAAGTTAAGTCGAGCAGAGGAACCATACATTGTTGAAGCAGCTTCATCATATGCAGATGCAGCATCAACTGCAGTCTCAAACTTCCCAAGCCAGAGTCTTTTTCCATCATTTGGCTCACGAATCTCTGCCGCCCATTTACCCCATGTCCTCTTTCTAACCCTCTGTAATGACACAGGTCCTCCTTTTCCTTTCATACAACACCCTTTCTTTGACCCTTTGGCCTGAACTTTAGGAGCCCCACAAGACTCAAACTGGGCAGCCTTGTATTCTTTCCACTTAGGCAGAGTCTCAGCCACAGAGTCTCCTCTATTCTTCCTCTTCCTCTTCCTCTTCTTCTGGTCAGGATTGTCCATGACCATGTGAAACCTTTCCAGACAATTCCAATAATGCACCCGCTCAACAAAAATTCCAGAAACACCAAGATTGAAGTAACAACGTGGAATTTCCCAAATCACAAACCCTCTTGCAATAAACCCCACAACAATCAAAACCCCAAACGGAAAAGGAAATCGAATTTCCTAATCTGATATAACACAAACCCTTTTACAACAAACCCCAGAAAATTCAAACCCTAAAAAATATAATCAAGAAAAACCCAAACGGAATATTTCCCCCACAATCAACAAAAAACCCAATATGAAACCCTAATATTCAAGTAACAATATTGAATTTTTTTAAAGAATCAAAACAGAAAAAAAAAAAAATCACAAACCCTTTTGCAACAAAACCCAGAAAAAAAAAAATCAAACAATAAAGAAAAGTATAGTCTAGAAATTGCTTTAAAAATGAAGGTACCTCTCAGTCTGAGTCAGTGGAAGAAGACAAGAAAAACTCTAGTGTGTTGTAAATTGCAATGTTTGTTTCTGACCAAAACGAGTCGTTTGAGTTTCAGAAAGAAGCTTTCTCCTTGTGTGTGTTTTCAGAATCAATGGGGGCGTGTTTGTGTTTGAGAGAGAGAGAGTGAGCTTTCTTTGGCCTCAAGTTCAGAAGCTTTTTGAGAGAGAAAAAGAGCCGTTATCTAAGGTATTTATAGGGTTCAGTTCAGAATTCAGAGAGAGGGACTCTAAAATTTTATAATGAGATCGCTGGGATTATAACGTGGCGTTTTTCTATTGGATATTTGAAACCACGGCACTTTTATCACTTTCTTATTAAGGGTGAGTTTTGTTGGGCTTTTTGAAAAAGTGGCTAATGAAAAATTTTAGTTTTTAAAAAGTGTATAATGAAAAAGTGATTTTTCAAAAAACTGAGTGTTTGGTAAAAACTGTTAAAAAGTGTTTTTTGAAAAAGCTGAGTGTTTGGCTAGCACTTATAAAAGTGGCAGTTTGAAGGGTAAATTACTAAAAAAGACAATGTCTATATAAAAAGAATTTTTTGTTTTAATTATCTCTTTTAATGCAAGTTATGGACACAATATTTTCACAAAAATTTCACAATAAAGTTTATATAACAAGTTGTTAATAGTAGGAAAAAAAAATGTCACTAGTAGGTCTAGATGAGAACCAATAACAACTTACTATGTAAACTTTATTATGAAATTGTTATAAAAATATTATGTCAATTGTGTGGGGCAAAAGGATCCTGGTGGGAATGTGGGCCTTTTGGGCCTTGTTAAAGAAGGCCGACCTGACCCTGGGGTTAGAGATTGTTGGTGCTATGGGTCGGCCTATACGCCGAGGATCCTAGGATCCAGCCGAGGATGGTTTTCCCCTCGGACTGACATCAAAGAACCTGAGACTTCATGGTAAAGATTAGGGAATGATACGGTCAAGACCAACGGTTAAAGGGAGAGAACCCTTGAATGTCCTAGAAGCGCCGATGTTGGAAGAATATCAAAGGTAAAGGCTGCTACCTCCACATTAAAGACCCTGCACCTACCACCCTGGCCGCATTAATGAGGAAGTGACACTTAAACAGTGGAAGGGAAACTTCTAGTTACTGTTCAAAGGCACTAAGAAAAGAAATATCTAGGCTAAGGGAGGAATTGGGGGGCAACACGTGGATAAAGTATTAAAAAGAGGAGTATTTAAGGAGGGACCGGGAACAGAAACAGGACGGAACTTTTTGTAACCTAAAAAGAAGAAGGAAAAAGAGAGAGATATAATATAAGAACAGCTTTCGGCTTACGTCCGAGGAGGTCTATTTACATTACTCCTTTTTGTCTCTAAGTACTTGGAATCTTTAGTTTGTCATTTCATCCTCATACACTTCTAACCTGGGTTTCAAGCCCACACTCTACAAATTCTTATTGTTTAAGGCTCATTGGGTCTGAGCCCATAACTATTCTTGGGTCCAGGTGCAATTGTGCACTTACAATTGGCGCCGTCTGTGGGAATCTAGTCTAGAAGTAGTAGGGATATTATGGCAGGCTTAGGCTCTCATCATGCAGAGTCACAAGGGTCACAACCTGAAGATCATTTCGAACGTCTTGAACAACGTAGGGATCGTGAGGGAAGCGTCCATACAGAATATCCAGGGGCTAGCAATACTCATGGAGGGGTAGCACTACCCACGATGAGGGCTCTAAATCCATGCGAAGGAAATCAATCGTTTGTAGAGGAACTTACGCCGTGCTAAACGTAAGGTTTCCCCGTCCTCATCTAGTTCTTCCTCGCAGAAGGATGGGGGACATGGCTACGGTTCAAGGTCATATTCCCCCACCAGTGCAACATCCTCTCGGTGAGGAGAACGACCGGCCAATCCGCGAGACGTAAGAAGCTTCGTCCTAGGGGTTTAGGCAACGATACCATGAGTAGGGCGTTGCACCAACTCTCTAAATCTCCGTTTTCACGAAGGATTGAGAGGGGAGGCTCCCCAGAGGTTCACCCGGCCCACGTTTACCATCTATAATGGCCGGACTGATCCGGTGGAGCACGTGAGTCACTTCAACCAAAGGATGGCAGTGCACTCTCATAACGAGACTTTGATGTGTAAAGTCTTCCCCTCCAGCTTGGGACTGTGGCTATGAGATGGTTCAACGGTCTCAAGTCGGGGTCCGTAGGCTCGTTTGGGGAACTAACTAGGGCGTTTGCTTCTCGGTTCATTACTTGTAGCGAGTCCCTCGGCCACCGGACTCATTGCTATCCATGGTCATGAAGGAAGGGGAGACACCGAAAGCATACTCCGACGGATATTGGGAGATGTTTAATGAAATAGACGGCGACTTTGATGAGGTGGCGCTAAATACCTTTAAGGTAGGCCTCCCTACCGATCACGACCTAAGAAAGTCTTTGACGAAAAAGCCCGTCCGCGGCGTACGTCGTCTTATGGATCGTATTGATGAATATAAAAGGGTAGAGGAAGACCAGCAACAGGGAAAAGGAAAGGAGAAGGTTATCCCGCAGGAGAGAAGGGATTTCAGGTCGGACCGATCTCACAACCACAAGCCCAGGGGGGATTACTTCGGACAGTCCGGCTCGGCGGCACCCAGCTGTAAATACCGTGTTCCGAGAACCGGTGCATCGCTTATTAGAAAAAGTTCGTAAAGAGCCCTTCTTCAGGCCGCCCGGCAAAATGGCAGGGGACCCTGCGAGAAGAAATCAAAACCTTTTCTCGTCGGTACCATCGGGATGTGGGCCACACTACCGAGAACCGGTCGAACCCCGTGGAACCATCTAGAGCAGCTCGTCGGTGAGGGAAAGTTAAAGCAAGACTTGTGTCACCCCACCGGGCAAGTCACCAAGTTGGTTCAAACAACCAGCGGAATAGTTCATCTCGGCCAGCATTGGGGACGATTAATGTTATCTTCGCTGCGCCTGGTAGGACAGGCTCAGGTCCTACTAGGGTTATGGTGGTTTCCCATTCGCAGGCCGAGGATGTGGGTAGCAGGCCGAAGAGATTAAAGAGCACTTTACCTGTCTTGGGTTTCTCCGAGGAGGATAAAGTAGGGACTATCCAGCCCCATGACGATGCTCTTGTGGTTACCCTCAGAATAGGTAATTATGACGTGAAGAGGGTAATGATAGATCGTGCGGCGGTGCGGATATCATGTACCCTGATCTATTTAAGGGGTTAAGGTTGGAGTTGGAAGATTTAACTCCTTATGACTCACCTCTTATTAGCTTTGAAGGGAGAGCCGTTGTGCCAAAAGGACAGATCCGTTTACCCGTTCAATCCGGCACAGAAACGGTTGAAGTAGATTTCATTGTGGTTGACGCGTACTCTCCATATACGACCATCCTCGCCGGGCCATGGGCCGCACGACCTGGGAGCCGTTTACACTACCTTGCACGTTAAGGTTAAATTACCCACGGGGGAAAATGTTTAGGAAATCCTCGGCGATCGGGTAGTGGCCGAGCAATGCATCTCCGCTGCAGTACTTCGTCAGTCAGAAGTCGAGTTATCAACCTTGCCCATCCAGGAGTCATAGCAATTAACAGCTCCGGAGGCACCTGGAGCGATGACAGAAGATGAGGCTGTTTGCGAGGAGTTAGAGAAGTTTGTAATAACCGACGATCCAGAGAGGTTCTTTCAAGTTGGCATACGATTGCCACACCAAGAAAAGATGGAGTTGTTGAAATTTCTGAAGGATAATATAGATGTCTTTGCATGGGACCCCTATGAGGCTCCAGGTGTGGATCCGAACTTTATTTGTCATCATCTAAACGTCAATCCGGCCATTGTTCCGAGGAGGCAGCCACCTCGGCGATCTTCCCGAGAACATTCTGAGGCTGTGAAGGAAGAGGTTCTTAAACTCAAAAGGGCGGGGGCTATCAAAGAAGTTTTCTACCCTGAATGGTTGGCTCATACTGTTGTCGTTAAGAAGAAGAACGGCAAGTGGAGAGTATGTGTAGACTTTACTGATCTGAACAAGGCCTGTCCTAAAGATTCATTCCCAATGCCACGGATTGATCAACTGGTAGATGCTACGTCGGACATCCTCGGATGAGTTTCCTGGACGCCTTTCAGGGTTACCACCAAATCCCCTTGGCATTAGAGGATCAGGAAAAGACTGCTTTCATTACTCCAACGGGGAACTATCATTATAAAGTCATGCCATTTGGGTTAAAAAATGCTGGGGCTACTTATCAAAGAATGATGACCCGAATGTTTGAACGGCAAGAATCGGGGAAAACCATAGAAGTATACGTGGATGACATGGTGGTAAAGAGTAAGACGGTACCTTCGCACATCACGGATTTGGCCGACACCTTCCAAATGCCGAGGAAGTATAAGTTGCGCCTTAACGCCTCCAAGTGTTCTTTTGGAGTGGGATATGGAAAGTTCTTAGGATATATGAACACTCATAGGGGCATAGAGGTGAACCCAGTTCAGGTTAGGGCTATTCAAAATTTGCAGCCGCCTCGGAACCCAAAGGAGATTCAGAAATTGACCGGCATGATTGCTGCGTTGAACGTATTTATTTCTCGGTCGAGCCGACCGGTGCCGTCCTTTCTTTCAGTTGTTGAACAAGTGGAAAGGGTTTCGATGGACCGAGGATTGTGAGTCGGCTTTCCAACAGCTTAAGCAATATCTATCTCGGCCACCCATTTTATCTCGCCCTGAGGTGGACGAGGCTTTATTCGCTTATCTTGCCGTGGCTATTCATGCGGTGAGTCTAGTCCTTATAAGGAATGAAGATGGAGTGCAGAGGCCGATCTACTATGTTAGTAAGTCCTTGAATGAAGCCGAGGTGCTCTATTTGCCCTTGGAAAAAGCACTTCTGGCTGTAGTCCACGCCACGCGCAAACTTCCTCATTATTTCCAATCTCATACTGTGGTTGTTTTGACCCAGTTGCCGCTTAAGGCTGTGTTGCGTAGTGCGGATTATTCGGCGAGTGGCAAAATGGGGAACCATTTTGGGAGCCTTTGATGTTAAGTACAAGCCTCGCACCTCGGTGAAAGGTCGGGTCCTCGCCGATTTGGTGGCGAGTTTGCCGAGCCATTGTTAGAAGAAACTTCAAAGGTAGCGCACATGGGTGAAAAATCGGTTGGTGTGATCACGGCCGTATCGCCCTCGGCTTGGAAAGTTTATGTGGATGGGGCTGCTAATCATAAAGGGTCCGGCGTTGGACTTGTTCTAATGTCCCCCGAAGGAATTGTCTTTGAAAAATCTTTGAGATTGGCTTTCTCGGCTACTAATAATGAGGCCGAGTATGAAGCGATCTTGGTAGGCATGCGAATGGTACATAAGATGGGTGGCAAGGAAATCCATGTGTTCTCGGACTCTCAATTAGTGGTCGGCCAAGTCATGGGGACCATGGAGGCTAGAGATTCCGGAATGCAGGAATATTTGGCCCAGGTCAAGCGTCAGCAGGCTGAATTCGACTCCTTTGCCTTAGTTCATGTCTCTAGGAGTGGAAATACTCATGCAGATTCTTTGGCTACGTTGGCAACATCCTCGGCTCAAGGTCTACCAAGGGTTATTCTCGTTGAGGATTTGGTAGAACCTTCTCTTATAGCCGCTAACGCACCTCGCGTCCATCTAATAAGGCCTGGTCCTAGTTGGATGGATTCAATCATATCTTTTCTCAAAAATGACATCCTTCCCGAAGACACAGTTGAAGCAGAAAAGGTAGGTCGACAGGCGCCGCGTTTCTGGTGGTCCGAGGACCAGAAGCTATACAAACGATCCTTTTCAGGACCGTATTTGTTGTGTGTACACCCTGAATCAACAGAATCATTACTGGAGGAATTGCATGAAGGAATTTGTGGGAGTCACACTGGGGGAAGGTCCTTAGCTCATAGAGCCCTTACTCAGGGTTATTGGTGGCCCAATATGCAGAGGGAGGCTCAGGACTATGCCGAGAAAGTGTGATCAATGTCAGAGGTTCGCTCCTAATATCCACCAACCTGGAGGGGTTCTTAACCCTCTATCTAGCCCTTGGCCTTTCGCACAATGGGGCCTGGACATTGTCGGGCCATTTCCGAGAGCTGCTGGCAACAAAAGATGGTTGCTCGTGGGAACAGACTATTTCACTAAATGGGTTGAAGCTGAGCCATTAGCCAATATCCGAGATGTTGATTCCAAGAAATTTATATGGAAAAACATTGTTACTAGATTTGGTATACCGCACACTCTTGTCTCAGACAACGGCGTTCAATTTGACAGCAACGCCTTTAGGCAATATTGTGGTGACATGGGTATCATAAATAGATATTCTACCCCAGCTTATCCTCGAGGGAATGGGCAGGCCGAGGCCGTTAACAAAGTCATAGTCAATGGGCTAAAGAAGAGGTTGGATGATGCGAAAGGCAGATGGGTAGAAGAGCTCCCTCATGTTCTGTGGACATATCGGACCACACCACGCAGGTCCACTGGAGAGACACCATTTTCTATGACTTATGGAGCCGAGGCGGTGATACCACTAGAATCTGGTTTTCCTACTCTAAAGACAAGTTCTTTTAGCCCCGAGAATAACCAGGGACTTTTGGAGAAAGATCTTGATTTACTTGAGGAACGGCGTGAGGCAGCTATGGTCCAATTGGCTTATTATCAGCAAAAGCTAAAACGAGGATATGATGCCCACGTGAAGCTAAGGCCACTTGCACCTGGTGATCTTGTATTAAGGAAAGTTGTAGGCACTTCTAAGAACCCAGCATGGGGTAAACTAGGACCTAACTGGGAAGGCCCCTATCGCATTGTTTCAATAGCAGGCATAGGGTCGTATAGGCTAGCTGACCTAGATGAACGAGTTGTACCACGTCCATGGAATGTAAATAACCTTAGAAGGTATTATTATTAATCAAATAAGCTTTTGTCAATTAATATTTTAAAGTTATGGCTAGCTCTTATATTTGGAGTTACAATTATTAAGAATCAAACAGAAACTTGGTTAAGTGTAGTCCTCGGACCACAAACCTTGTGGAAATTGATGTCTTGTCATTTGTTAAACAGAACCTTAGTTATGCCGGGTCTTCGGACCTCCTACTTTGGGAAAATTAACATTTGAAGTTACAATTTTTGAGAATCTAAACTAACATTGGTTAAGTGTAGTCCTCGGACCACAAACATGGTGGAAATTGATGTCTTGTCATTTGTTAAACGTAACCTTAGTTATGCCGGGTCTTCGGACCTCCTACTTTGGGAAAATTAACATTTGAAGTTACAATTTTTGAGAATCAAACGAAACTTGGTTAAGTGTAGTCCTCGGACCACAAACCTTGTGGAAATTGATGTCTTGTCATTTGTTAAACAGAACCTTAGTTATGCCGGGTCTTCGGACCTCCTACTTTGGGAAAATTAACATTTGAAGTTACAATTTTTGAGAATCAAACAGAAACTTGGTTAAGTGTAGTCCTCGGACCACAAACCTTGTGGAAATTGATGTCTTGTCATTTGTTAAGCAGAACCTTAGTTATGCCGGGTCTTCGGACCTCCTACTTTGGGGAAATTAACATTTGAAGTTACAATTTTTGAGAATCAAACAGAAACTTGGTTAAGTGTAGTCCTCGGACCACAAACCTTGTGGAAATTGATGTCTTGTCATTTGTTAAACGGAACCTTAGTTATGCCGGGTCTTCGGACCTCCTACTTTGGGAAAATTAACATTTGAAGTTACAATTTTTGAGAATCAAACGAAACTTGGTTAAGTGTAGTCCTCGGACCACAAACCTTGTGGAAATTGATGTCTTGTCATTTGTTAAACGTAACCTTAGTTATGCCGGGTCTTCGGACCTCCTACTTTGGGAAAATTAACATTTGAAGTTACAATTTTTGAGAATCAAACGAAACTTGGTTAAGTGTAGTCCTCGGACCACAAACCTTGAGGAAATTGATGTCTTACCATTTACAGTTACAATTTTGAAGAATTAAACGAAAGATTGCTTAAGATTTATCTTCGGACTATGACTTTGATTAAACTTAACTTCGATTATGCCTGGATGTTAATACCTTACCGTTTATTAACTCGGATCTTACAACCTACTAAAAACGGTGTTATGCATTATAAGGGCTTAATTGTTATATGAAGTCCTCTTTCCTTTTTTAATCGAGGTATTATTCAAAGGAATTAACCATGTCACCTTGTATTAAATCTTTAATAATATACGCATGATTATGTGAAAGTTATGACTATGCAATCCTTGGAGTTAGATTTTTATGCTGCGAGAAACTTCGATATGACTTAATGGGAAAACTTTTGTAATAAGTACATAAAGAATAAAGAAAAAGCAGACACAATCCAAGTGAAAAGCAAACGAAATTGTTCTTCATTAATCAAGGTGAATATACATTACAATATATAATTCAAAAACAAAAAAAAAAATGGAAAAAAAGAAGCCCTAAGCTAAGTCCTAAGCTGTTGGAGGAGGATCTTGCTGAGAGGTACTAGTGCCCTCGGTCTTTCTCAACTCCAGCTCAAAAGGAGTCATAACCTGCTTTCCTTTATCCGCTGTCTTTGGTGGAAGGACGTTGGGTTCCACTATCCGGTTCAAGTCCCTCTATGCATCCACCCCTAATTCCTTTTATTTATTGGAACCGAAGGTTACGTAGGATCAGAATTTGCCGTGGGACCATCGGAGGTAGGACAGAAGAGTTGTCTCGGGGATAGGAGTAGCGGCGGGAGCCTCTTCAATCTCCTGTATTTCTAAGGGAAGCCAAACGTTCTCGGACTTCCTCAAATCCGAAGACCGGGGAACTCTGCTACGTTTAAAGCTTCCCCCCATACTTTTTGACGCATTCGCGGCATAAAGCCGCGAACTCCTCTGTCACCGCTCCTCGGTAGTGGCTACCCCTTCATCAAAACTTGCTCGCTTCGCGGCTTGAAGAGAGAGTTGGAAGGAACTGGCTTCTTCTTTCATCGGCGCCAATCGCTTCTTCGTATCCGAGCACTCCTTTTGAGCTTGGGAGAGCTCTTCATCTCTTGCATGAAGGAGCTTGCGCTGTCCTTCTATCTCGGGTCTTCATTGTCTTCAAGTTTGACTCGACCCCATTCTTCTCTCTCCTCGGCTCTGCTACCTCCGAGGTCGGCTTTTCGTTCTCGGCAAGGGGCCGTACCCAAGGACTTCTCGGTCTCCACCCTAATTTCGAGCTCAGCCCTGGCTACTTTCCGAGCGTCTTCAATAAACTTTTCAGCTACAAAGACCTCCTGAATAGCCTGTAAAAAAGCATGATGGAGTTAGGAATAACAAAAACCAATTTACTTATAAATATTGTTAAAAGGAGAAACACTTACCAGTGCTAAGTCTCTTTTTAGAGAGAGGAATAGTTGTGGTTGGCCCATCTTTTCCAAGGTCTCCATGTCCTTGGGCGGCGAAGAGGGCGTTCTAGGACCTCGGCCGGGTGGTGGGCGTGGCCTTGTTGAACTGCCCTTATACCGGACCGACAGAGATAGGAGCGCCGTCCGGCCTTAGATCGGGGGACCAAGTGGCCGGTGCTCGGTGCACTACGGCCTCATCCCCGATTTCCCCAAGTTCGGTGAACGGGCTCTACCCTTGCCTTTGTCCAGCTTCTGCTGCTGGGCCGGTGGGAGTTGTTGGCGTGGTTTCTTGGGGTCTTTAGTAATCGTCCCCTCATTATCTCCCTTCCTCTTCTTCTTGGGATCCTCGGCTGGTAGTTTTGGCTCAGCTAAAGGAGGAGGAGGAGGTAAGGCTGGGGGAACTTGGGACATCCCTGTTTTCTTCTTCTCTGCAACTTTGGCAGCCCTATTAGTGAGAAGACCCTCCATTCGTCCCATGCCTTCTACGGATTCGTCCTCGGGAAGGGCAACTACAAACCCTGCGATTCCAGAGGCCTCAGTGGCTTCTTCCTCCTCGTCGGAAAGTACCACGAACTGGTTTCCGCGAGGTCTCTCGGTGTCTTCAAGATGGAATTGGTCTATCTCGTCGTCAAGAGTGTGTGAAGAAGACACCTCCTCTTCTGGAACGACAGTTGTTTGTGAGTGTATGGCGAGGGGGACTGCTGCTATCGGCCGGTTGTACAAAATAGTGTCGTGAGCGTCCGGAGGTCACGGTCGTCCAAAAATGGGGCCGAGCTACGTTTATCCTCTTCCGTCTTCGGTCGCCGGCAATAATGGCGTCCTCTATCTCCTGAAAGTCTTTGGAAAGGGGGGTGTATCCTAGAATGAGATGAGCAGCCCGGAGTTGTAGGTCTGCACTAACGAATACCTCGGAGCGAAGTACTCGGTTTAGATCGGCAACGTTACAGTGACTTAGACGAGGACGCACGTGTTGCTTATCTGCAAAAAAGACATCAAACAAACAAACCTGGTCAGATTCACACAAATATTTAACGAATTTAAGTAAATACAAATACGCATTTCTGTGTGTGTGTTAGGAGAAGTTGTGTTGTGGGGAGATTAATCCTATGGTGTCGCACCTGGATCCCCCCACTGAACTGGGCAGTGGAGGCCGTCGTGCCAGTTCCCAGACACGATCAGGTAGTCGTCCTTCATGCCTTTGTTTGATTTGGGCAGACAGGAGATTAGCCTAACGGTGCTAGACCGAGATTTCATATAATAGCCTACCTTAGAGAGTTTGTGGGACTCATATAGGAACACGACATCGTGCCATGTGAGGTTTAAACTCATCTGCTCGTTTAGAGCATCTACACTACCTAAAACTCTAAAAACATTTGGAAGGCATTGGTCGGGGCACAACCGGTGGTTGCGAAGATACTCCCTCATTACGGGTTTCATTGGTAGGGTCATCCCACCCTCTATGAAGGCTATCATAGGAATGATAACCTCTCCCTCTTTCCTAGAACCAGCCACGGCTGTTGCACAGCAAGATTCTAACCCTACGTCGCTGGGAATATGGTATTTGGCTCTAAAGCCTTCCATCCCAGCGGCGGTATCAACTAGACACTTGAATCTTCCCATTACAAAGAGACGATAGACTAAACTTTAAAAGGGAGAGTGATTGTATTGGTAGCCGAGGACTGTATCCGAGGAGAAAAGGTCAAGACTAGAGAGAGCAAGAACTTACAAGGTTGAAGGTACGGGTTTCCACGTTTTTCTGCTGGTGAAGAATGATTGTTGTTGTTTTGATGGGATTGATCCCTGATGACTTAAATGAAGTCGCAGGTTCCCGAAGCGTCACGACGTGCGAAAAGGCGGCCTCGAAAATTATGTCTGTCCCGCCTAAAATTTCGTGGAGTGAGGAGAACCGTTGGATGCCCATCTCACCGTTGAGCGTGGGAGGCAAAGAGTAACTTACAGTAATAAATGCGCGCGTTTTCGAAAATGAAACCGCCAAGTGTCATCTTCTGGGACGCGAAACGATTTCCACACGTGTCGTCACTTATAAAATGTGGAGAGCAGGTTCTCGTCGGATCAAAACCCTATTTTTCTCCTCGGATGTCGAAAATTAGAGTTTTGAGGGGCTATTGTGTGGGGCAAAAGGATCCTGGTGGGAATGTGGGCCTTTTGGGCCTTGTTAAAGAAGGCCGACCTGACCCTGGGGTTAGAGATTGTTGGTGCTATGGGTCGGCCTATACGCCGAGGATCCTAGGATCCAGCCGAGGATGGTTTTCCCCTCGGACTGACATCAAAGAACCTGAGACTTCATGGTAAAGATTAGGGAATGATACGGTCAAGACCAACGGTTAAAGGGAGAGAACCCTTGAATGTCCTAGAAGCGCCGATGTTGGAAGAATATCAAAGGTAAAGGCTGCTACCTCCACATTAAAGACCCTGCAGTTACCACCCTGGCCGCATTAATGAGGAAGTGACACTTAAACAGTGGAAGGGAAACTTCTAGTTACTGTTCAAAGGCACTAAGAAAAGAAATATCTAGGCTAAGGGAGGAATTGGGGGGCAACACGTGGATAAAGTATTAAAAAGAGGAGTATTTAAGGAGGGACCGGGAACAGAAACAGGACGGAACTTTTTGTAACCTAAAAAGAAGAAGGAAAAAGAGAGAGATATAATATAAGAACAGCTTTCGGCTTACGTCCGAGGAGGTCTATTTACATTACTCCTTTTTGTCTCTAAGTACTTGGAATCTTTAGTTTGTCATTTCATCCTCATACACTTCTAACCTGGGTTTCAAGCCCACACTCTACAAATTCTTATTGTTTAAGGCTCATTGGGTCTGAGCCCATAACTATTCTTGGGTCCAGGTGCAATTGTGCACTTACATCAATAGTACTATTTTTTTTCTAAAAAAAAATAGTACTAACTTAAGAAGTTTAGAGATATAATAAAATGTCACAATATTTTCACAATACTAATTTAAAATTAATCTTTGTAAAATAAAATTTTATTAACACTTATCTTTTAAATGAGTTGTTCTAGTACCCATAATTTTTTCTCCACTACATACTCTATAACATCACAACTTTAAAAAATAATTTGTGTTCTTACTCATTATATTTTCTTCTACGTTGCATAACCAAACCCAAAAACTCTTTTTTCTTTTTTTTTCTTTCACTTTTTTCTCCTCCACATCTTTTGTTCATCCTTATCTCCTGATCTTCTTATCTTCAGTTCCTCCAGACACACCCACCCACCCACCCACCCACCCACACACACACACACACACACACACACCCACCCACCCACCCACCCACCCACACACACACACACAAATCAGAGAAGACGAACGAAGCAGAAGAAGAGGAAGAAGCAGAGAAGACGAAGAAGAAGACGGAGAAAGCAGAAGAAAAGGAAGAAGATTCACCCAGCGAAGTAGAGAGATGAGACGAGAGGAATGAAGGTCAGGGTAATTTGGTAATTTTCGGACTCGCCTAACGAATGGTTAAAAATTGCTGAACTTTTTATTTATGGACCTTCAGACCTCCATAAACGGATTGGGTGTTTTTTCCTTGGCTCAAAACGCAACTTTTACCCAAAAGTTGCGTTTTTGCTTCACCAAACGCCCAAAGCAACCCAACTTTTACATAAAGCTGCGTTTCAGCCCCTAAAAGCCCAACCAAATGGGCACTAAGCCTTCCGAACTTCGCTTTATGAATTTCCCACTTGTTTTATTGCTCTTTTAGATTTTTTGTACATAAGTACGATGGATGGATGATTAAAATAATTATTTATTTTAAAATTCTTGAAACTGATTTTAGTTAAAGTAACATTTTAAATTTCTTGAATTTGACTAATAATTTAAAAAAAAAAGTAAATTACCTTAATAAATACTGTATTAAATTACTTGTCATTTGTTTCATAAAAATAAAATAAAATAAAATAAAACTTGATAATGAATTATTCATATGGCAAAAATCATATATACAACTTGTGACACATTTGTTGATATAAAATAAATGGAAAAATCATTCCATATTTTTTGGCCTTAGACATTTTAGATATTACAAATTCAAATGTAAATATATCATTATGTTTACATCCATTGCTAAAATTTTCACCAATCATTTCCAAAACTTCTTGAACCTTTTCATTTTTGTACTGAGTACACATATAAGGCAATTATACCCCAATGTAGATAGATTAATGTCTATTTGGAAATAATTTATCTAATTTTTTTTGTTGAAAGCGTGTTAAAGTATATTTGTACCTTGAAAAAAAGTAATAAAAATAAGAAAATGTGAGGTTTTAAAAAGCTAATGCCAAGAGAATTTTTGAACAAAAATTCTCTTTTTTTTTGTCTCAACTTTTTTTTTGCCTATAATCTAACTTTTTTTTTTATTATAAATAAACTAGTTTTTAGTTTTTTTTTTTAACTCATTTAACATAAAATTACCAAAAACTATATCTTTTGAGAAATACTATGCAAATAAGCTACCAAAAATAAACAATTCTCAAACAAACACTCTCTTATCTGACATTTTATTTTTGGTAAATTGTAAATTACAACCCTAAAGTTTGGGGGTGATTGGATTTTACATCTTGAAATTTCAGAATTTGGATTTTACCTCATAAAGTTTGGTGATGATTCAATTTTACACCTTGATATTTCAGAATTTAGATTTTACCCCTATATTTTAGAAGTATTTGGATTTTACTCTCTAAAATTTTGGGTGTTTGGATTTTACGCCTTAAAGTTTCAAAATTTTTGGGTGCAAAATCCAAACAACCCTAAACTTTAGGGGGGTAAAATCCAAGTTCTAAAACGTAAGGATGTAAAATCCAAACACCCCAAATTTCAGGAAGTAAAATTCAAATTTTGAAACTTCAGGGCATACAATTTAATCACCCCAAAACTTTAGGGTGTAATTTACAATTTACTCATTCATTTAAAACATCATAAAGGGTCCTCTAATGCCATCTCATTAACCAATTCATAAGCTGAAGGCAAACAACCTTCTTGCAAAGTCCACGACCAATATGTTAAACCTAAAAGACGTCAGAGACACATTGCTGTTATTTAGCAAAGCAATCATACATTACAGCCTTGGCTTCATCAAACCATGCACTAGTCACATACCAATCAATTAAGGTATTGACAAGCACAAGATTTGGACCTGGCACTTTGTTAAACAATGCCCTTTCTTCATCAACTTGCCTCATTCTACGCATTCATGCATAGGAAGTCCATAAGTTATAGAATTAGGGGAGGAACCCCAAATAAGCATCCCATCAACCAACTTAGTTTGCCTCATGCATCCGATCAATTGAGCTTGCAAAGGCCATAGATCGACAAGAAATATTTTAGTCCGAAAGTTTCAATGCTTTCATTCACTCTATGATTCTTAGAAAGTGCACGTATCAGACTCTAGTATACTATTGAATGTTGGATAAATTTGAACAATTTACTTTTGTGATTAAGCAAAAAAAAACAACATATAGATCTAATTATAAGAAAAACACAAAAATATGTGATAGGCAAAAACAATAAATAGATATTGATAAGGGTAAAATTGTAGTCCAACCATGAAAGGGCGAAAGACGACGACGGCGTGATAAGGCCGTCAACATTGCCTATGACAGACGATCACATCATAGAGTCTACAGCTCCATACCGAGGTTGACGACCCTACCTTGGTGACGACACCAAAAGCTAACTGGAACAAGCTGAAGAGAATAAGCAAACCTCCGTCAAATCTAACATGGCCTTACTTGATCTCCATGTATCTGTGTATAAGGAGACATCTTGTGCTACACGCTTAACCCTAATCAAAAAGACTCCTACAAGGAAAGAACTCCGTGAGATACGCAAATTAAGGAGATTCACTACTATAAGAAAAGAACTTCTTAACCAAGGCATGAATGTCAACCCTACGCTACTATAAATACCCCAAAACCTTCATGAATCAAGGTACGCATAATTCACCCCTGCTCTGGCACTCTAGAGTTGTGAGAAAGAGATTTCTCTAACTTGACCGTCGGAGGGTATTTAGTTAGTACCACACCAATACTCCTCTTAAGGTTTTCAACTTTTGTGTTGTGCAGATTCTTGTCTAGGATACTTGAGGACCGTGTGGCTTACTGACAATTTTCGGCATCATTAGATATTATATATAAAAGAAGAAATCTGCAAGATAATTAAAAACTCATAGAAATGCTTGAATGATAAATGATACAAATCAAGTCTTGTGTTTAACACAATCTCGTTAAAGCAGATTTCGCCCCTCACACAATCTGTGATACTTTGAGACTCACGGACGTTTGCCTCCCAGGATAAAATAATCTACAACTTGGAGAATAAGCATACAAGGTCCATGCTCTGCGAACTAATCTATGTCTATTTTGCTTTCTTTGACTCAAACGCTAATGCACAAAATATTTTCTCTGGGAGAGTTTCTAAAAAAAATTGCTTTCATAAATTAGGGACTATGAACATATATGTTGCTGAACAAACACACTATTTCGGGAATAACTGTTGTATACAAACTTACTGACTCTAAAAATAAAATTATAAAATATTATTATTATTTGGACGAGATGGCCTAGTCCACACATGTCTAAAGCCCAACCCATTGTCCAACCCATAAACATATAAACTCATATTCTCTATCATTTCCTACGTAGGACTCAAGGGTTTTCACTACTTCAATATTATGTTCAAGTAGACACATTAGGAGTCAATTTCTTATTTGCTCCATAATATTTTTCTAACACCGAATTCCGTACACGCCAACTTCTTGCCATGTCCCTAATTAGAGAGAACGCAGAATCCACCACATTAACAAACAAAGTGATTTTATCGCATCACCACGTCAAATGTGTAAACAGTAGGAGAAAGAAAAACCCTTACTCAACGTGTCATAGAAAACATTGGTGCAACCTTGGAACAATTTTCAGCCACAACATATCCAATACAACACTATAAGATTAAAAACTTGGTTCACAAGAATAAACACCCCTTATATCCAAAAGCAACCTAGTTGCTTTCTTGGGAGAACTAGTTGTCCCATAATACATAATCAAAAGGAAAAGGGCCTCTCTAAAGACAATCCCTTCTTCTTTCATCTGCATCAACAACCTATGTATATATTTGATATGCCTACATCATTGGAGATATTCAAATGGGCAAGGCCCATATTGCCATTCATTTGATGTATGCTACGCATTGATAGATAAGCTTGGGTAGCCATAAGCCATGGGGCTAACAAGCAACTTCCTAAGCTCTTTGAGATGGAAAGGTTTAAGCAACTAGCCTGCCCCACTTAACCAAATAACAAAACAATGTGTTTCAAACAAAGATTGTAGCTTTTGGGTAACTTCGGTTAAAAACAAAAAAAAAAAATTGATCTTTTCAACATTACTCCCAATGGTTAACTCAGAATTTTCATAAAGCAACCCAATAGTTAGAGATTTGGAGTATCTATAAAGCAAAATGGTCGTGATCCTTAAGCAAAATTGAATTTTTTTTTTCAATGAAATGAATCATTTTAATCATTTGAGCTGTAATGACATCTATTACCTAGAGAGCAAAGAGGGAGAAAACCATGGACATGGCTGACCACAGTGAAAATTGAGGTGATGCAGACCATAAAATCCTACAGATGTCCACTATATTGAAGAAATCTAGAAATTTGGACCGTCAGCCAGAGAGCTCCAATTCAATACAAATAACCGGTAATCTCGGGTTATTTTCATGGTTCTTGGGGATTAGGAATTGCATGATGAAATTCATCAAATCCAAAGGAATGTATTATGTTGAACTTGTCATGCTATAAATCTCAACTCAAACTCACAAGACAATCTTGAGAAATAGTAGTAATATGTTTCCAACATAATTGATGAGTTGATCTACAATTGATTTGGTGGTTAAATAAGAATGACAAATAATCTTTTGAACAACCACATTTGTTTGAAATCCTAGTTCACAAGAATATTTTCTTTTTCAATTGGTTTACTGAGGGTAGCTAAAGGATTTGACAAATCCCCAAAATCTTTTTTTATCAATAAAAATATAAATAATAATCTATCCTTTTTTTTCGGTAAGCACAAAGACACCACTCAACTTAAAACCTGAAATCTATGACTTTAGGTCCAACTATGCTATATTAACAACACGCTTATATCTTTTTTGTATATGTATATATATGATTTCATTCACACATATATACCCAACATATATATAAGTGAGATATAAGTGAGCACCAAACTATAAATTTAAAATGTCACTTTTCTTTTGTAAGGTGATTGGAAGCTACTAAGGACTCAATTCAACCCATACCTAGCCCTACAACATTTGAGGAGCAACATTTGGGGAGTGTAGTGGCCTAGTAGGCATGATATTATATAAATAGTAATTATTGTTGCACGCACTTCAGCTAAAATTATGTTTTGAATACACAATTTTAGTTATAATTGTGAAATGGTGTTCACAATTATAGCTGAAATTTTGTTTTTATTTCACACTTATTGTAGACGACTAAATTTTTTAGTTCGAAATAAATCAAACAAGTAAAATAGTTTCACAAATACAAATTTGTATTGATAAATGTGTGGTACAATTCTCTGTAATTACAAAGGAGTGATCCTCTGATTCGATCTCCTTGAAAGATTTATTGATTGGAATTGTGGTAATGTGATTTTGATTTGAACATAAGATATTCTTCAATTTGGCTGAGGAATGGATCGAAGATCTTTGAAACGGAATTACAATGAATCTCTGGCTATGAGCTTGTTAGAAATTCTTTGTTCTTCGTGTTCTTCGTGTGTTCTTCGTGTTCTTCGTGTGTTCTTCGTGTTTGAAGGTTTGTGGTGGAAGTTCTTCGGTGCTTTAGAGGCTTGATTCCGTAGAGCTTCGTTGATTTATGGTCTGTTGAGGTTTTTGGAGGCTTTTGAGCTTGATTCCAGTGAACTTTGAGATCTGGACGAGTAGTTTGGATGATTTTGCTTCGAATGTTGTTTGTATTCGAGGTTGAAGTTCTTGAATTTCTTGGAGGCTTTGAGGTTTGATCCTGGTAGAGCTTCTGGGTTTCTGAACTCAAGATATCTTCTTCCTTCTCTCTGTTCTCTCTGTTGTCTCCCCTTCAATGTCTTGGGGAGGCTTCTATTTATAAGAGTTTAGGGGTAGGTGAGCGACACGTGGCGGAGTCTGATTGGTGACACTTGTCACAGCTTGATTGGTCCGCTTATGTCATCGCTTACACGTGCTGAGTGCTTGTGTCACTGCTTACACGTGCGAGGCTGCCTGTGTCATCGCTTACACCTGCTGATGCAGTTTCATGCCTTCATTTCAATGACACTTGGTGAATTTCTACTGGTTTCTAAATAGTGATGGCAAAACCTAGCAGCAGTACGTGGCGCTTTGTAATTGGTTGTATTTTGTGGACTTTGGTAGTATGATGTGTCAGCTTGTGATAGGTCGGGAATTTTCCCTTTCTACAAATGCCCCCTCGAGACTCGTTCATGCACACAGTTTTTTTTAGAGTGTGGTGAATGAATGAGTCTTGAAAGAAAGTGGATTCCTTTTTATACTTGACTCTTCTAGTGAAATAGCTGAAGGTGGTGGAGCTTTTAGCAGGATGAAGTAATTGCAGAAGAGTAGACCCACCCATATGAAAGGTTTTGATGAGACTGAGAAGGGGTCTGCCCGTATTTGAATGTACTCGTGTGACCGAGCTTTCTGAGCAAAGGTTAAGTCAAAGTAATTTCAGAAGAGTATTCAATGGTACTTGGAGTGGGTTGGTGGGGCTGAAAGTTATTTGCAAGAAGTTGGATGTACTTGCAAGATTGAAACATTTCGGTAGATGTTAAGCTGAGGTAATTTCGGAAGAGTATTTTGGATTGTTGGTGGCGATCACAGGGTGTTGAAGATGGAGAAGAGGTGAGAATGTTGGCATACAGCATGCAGAGCTCTGGAGCTAGCCTCTTATTTTTGAGGACTTCTGGTGAAGTTATATCTGAAGGGTATACTTCGGGTCACAGAGAGAACATGTGGGAGTGTGGTCGAATGTGCTTGCGTTATCGCATCACTCTGGTTAAGTTGAGGTAATTTCAGAAGGGATTTTGGGCATGTTGTTGTTGATGGTGAAAGAAGATGGTGATGAAGCGAAGTGAATGGGTGAGACATATGACACCATGGCCCTGACCCTGCATGTTGGGGACTCTCTGGCGTAGATGTCTCTGGGAAGTACACCTTCGGATGTGGGACTGGCTGCATGCTGAATGATGTCCGTCAACAAGTCGTTGAATGCGCCTGTGTAACTGGACCATACTAACGGACATTAAGTTGAAGTAATTTCAGAAGTATATTTTCTGAAATTCTTCAAGCTGATCTTAAGTTGGAGTAATTCCAGAAAGTGTGTTTTGTGGTACCGGCAATGATGACCTTTGGACCCCATAATGGCGGAAACATGGGATGAGGCTTTGGTAACCCTTCACCTAAACCAAAGGCTAATTTCTGATGAGCTGGTACCTTGGAGGTCATCACAAGTGTTGGATGGGAGACAATTTGTAGGATACCCCAACACTTCTTACCATCTTCACTTGATGCATTTTTATTGGGAAAGCATAACAAATGAAAGATGGAGCTAACTTGTGATCCTGGTTTTAGAAACCAGCCAAGCTGCTGTTTGTTCTGAACCACCGCTTCTATTGGGAGACCAAACAGTTGAAGAGAGACTACGGAAGCCCTGGTCTTAGGAACGGGTGTCTCTGCTGGACTTGGATTTCCTGGTGAACCAAATCCAAGAAAGCATGGAACAACGATGCCGACCTTGTTATGAATAACTCTATGAACAAACGTGGTCATTATGTGAGGAAACAAAATTTGTTTGAATCTTAAAATAGTGATGATGTTGTGAGAAGGGTTGCTACTGAACCATGAAGGGGTTGAATTCAAACTGATCATGAAGTGATCTTGGTTGCTTGGTATTGAGAATGACGAGACCATAGTGAGAACTGGCTGTGAGAAGGAGGATTTGAAAATTTGAAAGAAGCAAATTTTCATTTCATAACTCAGTGTATGTGTTTTTTTTTTCTTGATGGACTTAGCGAATCCGGCCCTTCTATTTATAGCGAAGAGATGAAGAATGGTAGTTGGGTAGTTAAGAATGGCGGATGAGACTTCTCGGTCGGAATGGTGGATGAGAATGGTAGACGCCGAATGGGAACGGTGGATGAGAATGGTAGGCGCCGAATGGGAACGTTAGGTTGGAGACTGGTAGGCACCGACGAAAATAATAGGTTGAAGCAGTGACCCAATGTAATTTCAATTTTGAGACATACTTGTGAGAGTTCGTCTGTTTTGGGAGCCTTGATCAAGTCTGGAGGATAATTTTGAGGGAATCCAGACCAAATGGATGGATCTCAAATTTTGATCTTGAGAGCTTAAATTTTGGACACCGCTAGTACTTTGGAGAAGCGGATGTAGTCTCTAAGTTCAAAACAAATACCAAAATCAAAATCTTTGCGAAAACCTGATAGGACAAGTTTTGCTTGACCATCTTGATCTTCGGTCAAAGTTTACATCAAAGCCCATAGTTGTAGAATCACACTATTTTGAGCAATTTTGGATTCTAAAATGAATAAATAGACCCCAAAATTGGAAAGTACGCGAAAAATTGAGCAAGACAGGTCAATCTTAAAAATTTTGACTTTTGGTCAAAATTTGTGCAAAAGTCAATTTTTTTAGAAATTGGACTGTTGTGCAATTTTCGAGCCTCGATTGAAGAAACAGACCCCAAAATTGGAAAGTACGCGAAAAATTGAGTGGGACAGGTCCGTTTTGAAAATTTTGACTTTTTGGTCAAAGTCAAAGTCTTAATTTGTCAAAGTTTTTTTTTTTTTTTTTTTTCCCAGTCGGTCCGATCCGGGTCGGGTTTTCGGGTTGAACCAGGTCGGTATGATGATGTCATCCATGACGTCAGCGACCTGGGGCGCGTGTCACGCGTGGCGCGTGCAAGCGCGTGAGAGACTGCCGGCACGTGGGAGCGCGTGTGATCATCTAGCGGCGCGTGGGAGCGCGTGCAACTGACGCTGGGCTTGCCGGACCTTCTGGCGGCACGTGGAGGCGCGTGGCTCATCGTTTGGGCTTGAAATTTTCACATATTGCAGTTATAAGGCTGTAGAAGACTGCTATATGGTCGGTTTTGTGAAATTGTGCATAGATTTGCACAGTTTTGAATAAGAAACCCGCGGGTCACTGAGAATTTGTGGCGGCGCGTGGCCGGGTATCTGGGCCAGTAACTTTCAGGTTTGCCGGATCGAAGGCTGTAGAAGACTCCTGTGGTGTCAGATTTGTGAAATAAGGTCTGTATTTTCACAAACTTGGACGAGAAAGTCGTGGGTCTTTGTTGGACTTATGGCTTTCTTTTTTTCTCTGGTCTAATTTTGTGGTGGCCGCCCTGATAGGATGCAGAAATTCTGGTGGCGGCCCTGACAGGATGAAGACATTATGGTGGCCGCTGAATGTTGATCTTTGGGTCATCTTTGTCAGAGAACTTTGAAAATTTGGAAGAGAAGCAGCATTGTTGGACTCCTCCTCTTTTTTTTGTCTGTTTATCCCAGAAATTTTTCTATATAAAGCCATACGGGCATACATACATTTATTCAAAGTGTAATCTTCTGAATAAAAGTGTAGAGATCTTTTTTTTTTTTTTTTAAATTCATTATTTATTTGTTATTATTATTAAAATTTTCACTGATTTTTTTTTTTTTTTTTTAGGGAATCATGATGCTTTATTTCAAGGATTCGAAGATTGGGCAAGAACCAGCCTTCAGTCTTCTTCTCCAGCTTTTAAGATTTTTTTTTTTTTTTTTTTATCCTTTGTTTAGCCATGCAATGAGATTTTCTTCTGACTTTGCTTTTTTGTTGTTGCTTGTTTTTGTTTTGCAGCTCAGTTTCCTTGATCTTTGGGTTTTGATATCAAACTTCACGCTGACGTTCTCATAGAAGTGTTTGCCTTCATTTGGTGACTTTGTATTTCATTGATAGCAACGTTGCAAGAGCGTATGCCTTCATGTTGTAACATTCTTTTCTTGCATCAACAATCTTTTAGTGATATTCGTCTTTGCAACGACGTTTCCATGAGAATATTCAGCTAGACAATAATGCTATCGCCCATAAAGCTACGTCAACACTTCATTTGCACAGAAGCCATGCCAACATTCATCTTTGCCATGAAGCTATGTCAACACTTCATTTGCATCGAAGCTGGGCCAATAGTTTATCTATATTGAAGTCGTGCCGACATCCATTTTTGTCATGCAGTCGTGTCAACACTCCATTTGCACAGAAGCCATGCCAACATTCATTTTTGCCATGAAACTACGTCAACACTTCATTTGCACAGAAGCTATGCCAACATTCATTTTTGCCATGAAGCTACGTCAACACTTCATTTGCACAGAAGCTATGCCAACATTCATCTTTGCCATGAAGCTACGTCAACACTTCATTTGCACAGAAGCTATGCCAACATTCATCTTTGCCATGAAGTCGTGTCAACACTCCATTTGCACAGAAGCTATGCCAACATTCATCTTTGCCATGAAGCTACGTCAACACTTAATTTGCACAGAAGCTATGCCAACATTCATCTTTGCCATGAAGTCGTGTCAGCACTCCATTTGCACAGAAGCTGTACTAATATTGGCCTTTATAATGAAGCTTGAAGTTTCAAGAAGCTCCCATCAAGACTTTGAGGATGCAAAGAGATGCCAATAAAACCTTGAAGATGTGAGAAGAATGCTGTCATGATTTTGACATTGCACGAACATGCCCTTAGAGGAGAGATGATGCAACATCAACTTCAGATGTTGGAGGAAGGTGACGTTGTCCAGATTTTAGAGACATGATGTGAAGCAACACCACTCAGAAGGGAGATGATGTGGTTCAAATTTCAGAGTTGTGAAGGGGCACATCCTAGAAGAGAGACAATATAGCCTAGACTTGAAAGGTACAAAAAAGATGCCCCCAGGAGATAAGTGATGCAAAGTATACTTCAGAGATGTGGGAATATGTCCACAAAAGATGAGCAATGCCATGCAGACTCCATTCCTTGCAACAGAGGTTGAAGATTTTATTTTACTCCACAACCGAGAATCAAGTTATCATTATTTCAAGGAAAGCTACGTAACACCAATTCTTTGCAGCTATCACTTTCTACCACAATGATCTTTGAACATCATATAGTGAGCAATTGATTGATCTTAAGCGACGCCTTGTCAATCAAAGGGTTCTTGAAAGCATGTTGACGACCTTTGGACAAACTCTTCAAGCTAAACTGGCAGTCCTTCTTCTTTTTATGTGACTGAACTTAGTGAAAAGTACTAAGCTGCCTACGTACCCTGGAGAGGGATCAAGTCATTTACGTAGTTCAAACAAAATTTTTTTTTTTGATGATTTTTTTTTTTTTTTCTTTTGCTTTGTTTTTGATGATTTTTTTTTTCTTTGTTTTTCTTTTGTTTTATTTTTATTTATTTTTTTTTTTTGTTTACAAAAAGGGAGGGCTCACGTGTGTAATCCTTGCCCTACACCCCACGGCATTTCATGGGTACCAATTGTGCAATAGTGGGTATCACCTCTAATCGAACCAGAGACCTTGGCCTCAAGGGTGACATAGGCATCCAACCACTACGCCACACTCACAAATGGTGACATAAAGTGGGATTAATTTCTCCTTATTTGTGCACTTTCAAAGATAATGGGAAAACATCATGTACCCTTATAGTGCTGCAGTGGGTAGTTTAAGCTCTTACCGAGGAGCAATTCTTGATTTTCAAGCATAGAAGCGTTTGAGGAACTTCCCATTGATGGGGCCGATCCTTACACCCTCTTGGTCAATCAACTTGTAAGCTCCATTAGTGTAGACTTCTTGTACAACATAAGGTCCATCCCATTTCGAGGTGAACTTACCGCCTGTACGATGAGTCATGATGATAGGTCTTCGAACAGCGAGGACTAAGTCACCAACTTGGAATGATCGTGGTTTAACTTTTTTATTGAATGCGCTTGACAAACGGGCTTGATAGCACTCAAGGCGTTGTTGGGCCTCGAGCCTTTTCTCATCCAGTGCCTCCAACTCTTGCAACCTAAGCTTGGCATTTTCCTCTTCAGTTAATCCTTCTTGAATGGCAATCCGTAGTGATGGGATCTGGCGTTCTAAGGGAAGGATAGCTTCTACTCCATAAACGAGAGAATACGGGGTTGCTTGAGTAGGCATTCGAAATGTTGTTCGATATGCCCATAATGCTTCTCCAATTCTTTCATGCCAGTCTCGCTTAGTTTTGGATACCACTTTCTTTAACAAACTACCAAGAGTTTTGTTAAAGGCTTCGGCTAATCCATTCGCTGGGGCATTGTACATAGAAGAATTGTAATGTTTGAATGCAAATTTCTCGCACAACTCTGTCATCAACCTATTCTGAAACGGTTTGCCATTATCGGTTATGATATATCGAGGGACACCATACCGATAGATCAAGTGAGTTCGGATAAAATTGACCACCGTCTCTTTCTTTACTTCCCTAAGAGGCACAGCTTCTGCCCATTTCGAGAAGTAATCAGTTGTAGCCAAGATGTACAAATGGCCGCCAGATGATTTTGGTAATGGTCCTATTGCGTCAAGCCCCCATGCATCAAAAGGCCAAGAAGCTACAGTTGGGTGTAGAGGTTCTGGTGGTTGATGGATGAAGTTTGCATGATATTGACAAGCTTCGCACTTCTTAGCATACTCCATGGAATCTTGCACCATCGTAGGCCAATAGTAACCCATTCGCTTGATCCTATAGTGTAACTTAGGACCTGATTGGTGTGCACCACATATTCCAGAATGAGCTTCTTCTAAGGCTTGTTTAGCCTCTTCCTCTCCTAAGCAACGGAGAAACAAACCATCAAATGAACGGCGGAAGAGAGTTTCTTTATAGTAAATAAATCGAGCAGCCCTTCGCCGAACTTCAGTCTTGTGGCGTACATCATCCGGGAGTCTTCCATGTTGAAGGTACTCAATGATTGTTTGTCGCCAATCTTCATTTTCGACAAGGCATACAGAGATGACGTTGGCTTGCTTTTCTTCTTTTTCTTCTTCAATCACGGAAGGCACCACCCACCTTTGGGAAACAGCAACTTTGGCTGTCTCTTCTTGAGATAATGCTAAGGTGGTAGCCAAATTGGCTAAAGCATCGGCCTGTCTATTCTCCTTCCTCGGTATATGCTCCAATGTAATTGCCTCAAAATTTGCGAGCAACTTCTTCGCATATTTGCAATAAGGGACAAGGTCCTCTTTCTTGACATCATCTTGCTCCAAGGTTTGGTTGATAATTAATTTGGAATCCCCAAAGACTTCGAGATGCGATATGCCAATTTCAATGGCCATTTGTAGACCAATGATCAATGCTTGATATTCGGCTACATTGTTGGAGCAAAGTTCACTTAATGAGAACGAATATAGAAGTATTTGTCGTTGTGGAGAAACAAACACTACACCTGCCCCCGCTCCTTCTTGACGTGCGGCCCATCGAAAAACATCATCCATGGTGGCATTACATCAATGTAAAACACATCCTCCTCTGGGAAATCATCGAGAGAACTCCCAATCGGATGGGTGGGTGATCGGCTAAGAAATCTGCCAATACTTGTCCTTTGATAGCTTTTTGCGGAACATATGCAAGGTCGTATTGTTGCAGCAAGACTGCCCATTGAGCTATGCGACCCGAAACCACCGGCCTGGAGAGGACATATTTAATCGGGTCCACCTTTGCTATCAAACGGACCGTATGTGCTTGCATGTAGTGTTCCAGTTTGTCTACGGCAAAGAAAAGAGCGAGGCATATCTTTTCAATAGGAGAATAATTTAATTCAGCTCCATTGAGAGTCCGACTTAAATAATAAAGGGCTCTTTCTTTCCCTTCTTTATTTTCTTGTGCCATAAGAGCACCTAGAGACCTTTCTTGTGCCGCGATGTACAACACCGGAGGCTTTCCGGGATAGGAGCACCTAAAGCTGGAGGATTAAGCAAGTATCTTTTGATGCGCGCAAAAGCATTCTGCAAGCCTCATCCCATTGAAAGTGTGCATCCTTCTTCATTAATCTATTGAATTGTTGACATCGTACTGCAAAGTTTGAAATGAATCTTAGTATGTAAGCTAGTTTTCCTTGCAAGCCTCTAATTTCTCTAAGGTTCTTAGGCTCTGGCATTTTCTGGATAGCTTCAATTTTGGACTGGTCAACTTCAATACCGCGGTGCCTCACAATGAAACCAAGAAATTTCCCGGATGTTACACCGAAAGCGCATTTGCGAGGGTTCATTTTAAGCTGATACTTTCTTAAGCGGTTGAACACGGATCGCAAATCTACCAGATGGTCTTCCCTCCTTTTTGATTTAACCACCAGATCATCGACATAACACTCCACGTACTTATGAAGTACATTATCAAAGATCTTTTGCATGGCTCGTTGATAAGTAGCACCAGCGTTCTTTAATCCAAAAGGCATCTCTTTGTAACTGTAAATACCTTTAGGGGTACGAAAAGCTGTGAACTCTTCATCCTTAGGATTCATTCGAATTTGGTTGTAACCAGAAGAGCCATCCATGAAAGATAAGGCTTCATGACCAGTAGTAGCGTCAACCATGATCTCAGTGATAGGCAACGGAAAATCATCCTTGGGACATGCATTGTTCAGATCACGGAAGTCAACGCACACCCGGATTTGTCCATTCTTCTTTTTGACAGGGACGATATTAGCGATCCACTCCGGATACTGTACTTCACGGATGAAGCCTGCCTCAATTAGCTTATTGACCTCAGTTTCTATTTGAGGGATAAGCTCAGGCCGAAAGCGTCTTTGAGCTTGTTTTACTGGGTGCACGCCCTTCTTTACTGCCAAATGGTGTAAAGCAATACTTGGATTGAGCCCAGGCATTTCTTTGTAAGTCCAAGCAAACACATCTTTATATTCTACCAGGAGCTGGAGGTATCCTTCTTCTTCTGCAGGAGTGAGAAGGGCACTGATGAAAGTTGGTCGAGGTTCTTCAGTAGTTCCTAAATTGACCTCTTTAAGTTCATCAACTATAGCCTGTACTCCATCTTCCAAGGCTAGGGGAGCTTCATCGACCTCATTCTTTGCGGCTTGATCATCTGACAGTGTATCTTCTTCTACTGTAATGTGAAACGAGGATGATACTTCTTCATTTTGCTCATTGTGGACGAGTGACTGACTTGTGTGTACAATCGTTCGCCTTTTGACTTTGAGAGCTCCTTCAGTGCTGATATCCAAGATAAAGTTACGCTTCATGCGTGAAGGAATACTACTACATATCTCCTCATTAGCTTTCTCCTCCTTTTGGTCCTCAGAGTTTATTAAACTTTCAGAGCAAGTATCAATGGGCCTTTTTGTTGCCCCCAATCGATTAAAGACTGATCCACACGCAAAAGTGTCCCGACTTTGCGTTAAACAAGCCGTATTCAACTTTGTCGAACAACGTAACTCGTGACGATGAAGCCTTAATGCGATCGAATGCGAGATGCATGATGAAGAGTGATCTTTTCTCTGATTCGGACTTTCATCAACCTCTGCTGTTATGTATTGGGAACTTGAAGCATTGTTTCTTTTATTGATCCATATTTGAGCTGGTGGTTCTGGAGTATAACCTATTCCGGTCTTTGGGATAGGAATTTCATGCCCTTCAAGTCGCATTTTTCCTTGCGTTTTACTAAGGCCGTGCATCTTTTCTCCAGTGGCTTCTGGAATTAGTTTCCCTAGGCCGCTTTGTTTTGAGAAATCATAGCCTGCTTTGGCTAATAGCCTATATGCCTTTGGGTCAAACCATTCTTTCGTCCGCTCACTTGGTAGAATACCATGCTCTGTCAAACTTTGTGAAGACTTCACGAATCCATTTAGTGGCCTTGAGGGCAAAGGATTTGTGGATGAGGTTAAAGGCATTACATGATTTTCTTTCAACATGGCTACATCCTTCATCGTGAGCTTTGTAGAAGGTCTTCGCATATCCATTGTAGATTGAAGGCATTCCGTGAATGGTGATTGTCCGTTTTTGCGGTGTGACAATGGTACATAACGGAGGAATGGAGGGTTATTGGAAGTTGCAGAACTTTCACCTGCTCTCTCTGAATTGCTAGTAGACTCACTAGACTGGTTATTCCCATATCTTGGATCTTCCTTTGGGGAAGGAATATCCTTTCTAGTGATGAATTTAACATGCTTCTTTTCACCCTGCTTGCTTTTCGTGAACAGGACTTCAACTGGGAGAACTTCACTAGGGATATCATCTTCTACATAAAACTTCGCATCAGCAAAGTGAGCTTCAGTTTCAGAAAAAGGCTTCAAGTCGGCATCTACTTTCTTTATTCCACCTTGAAGATACTTGAAACATTGATGCAAAGTTGACGGCACTATTCCGTTCCCATGGATCCATGGACGTCCTAACAACATGTTGTAGGTTGTCTTGGCATCAATGACATGGAACAAAATATTACTTGTCAATTCTCCAATAATTAACTCCAAGTGTATCATGCCGATGGCGCGTTGTCCTCCTTGGTTAAAACCTTGTATGACCAAGCGACTGTGTGATAATTCCTCCATAGCAAGGCCAAGTCGTCTCATTGTCATTTTCGGCAGTATATTAATAGCTGAGCCTCCATCAATGAGAATGCAATCAATTTTTTGTTCACGAACATAACCAGAGACATAAAGTGGACGATTGTGAGGCTTAGGGCCTAACAATAGATCTTCGTCAGTGAAAGTCAAGTCTGGGGAGCACGCGAAACATTCCTGTGTTTGTTGAAGTGTATTGGTACAAGGAGTGTAAATCTTTGGCTCTTCAAGAGCTTGGATGATTTCTTCTTTCGGTGAGGTGGAGGATTGCGAGGGTTCCACTTTATCAACCTGAGATTTGAGTTGTTCTAAAGATGATGAAGTCTCATTTGAACTACCATGGTCAACACCTTTTTGTTTTTCATCAACTTCACAACAAGAGACCGTGTGAACAGCCTCCGCTGACTTGTTTTGAAAGAATTTTATGGGGAAAAATTCTTCCAATGTGACAAGACTTCGAAATTTTTGGGTTTGTGCCGAATCATCGCACATTTCCGTTCTTAGTCTTTCTTTCCTTTTATCATTCTTTCTTCTTGACTGCGGCTGAATTTGGTTTTGTGCTCTTCTGGACTCTTGGGTGATCAAATGAAGAGGGAATACTCGTCTTTTCTTCCATCTCTTACGAGTAACCAACGTCCAACCCTCTTCCTCATCCATTGTTGACTTTTTATCATCATTTGAATTATAATCAGATGCTTTTTGTGAGAGTTGAACTTGAACAGGTTCCAAAGAACCAAATCGGATGAACGTGGTATTCACCCTCTGCTTAGTAGTTGGAGACATGCAACTAGGCGACTCGCAAGCAAATGTTACAAGGTTTGACTGAGCAACATCACCAACATCTAAGTCGATTTTCCTTTCCTTGGCTAGCTTCATGATGAGTTCTTTAAGAACAAAGCATTTTTGGATCGGATGACTTATGATGCGATGATACTTACAATAGTTCGGGTCATCAACCTTTCCTGCTTCTTCCGGTCGTTTGCATTCTGGCAATTCAATTAATTTCAAGTTGAGCAGTTGTTCTAGCATTTCGGGTATATCAGCGTCAAGGAAAGGATACACCTTTTGTTCCCATTCCTTGAGTGATGAGCGACGCGTCTCACGTCGTTGACCTCCCTCGGGCCTCTTCTAGTTAGCCTTTACATTTCCTGTTGAAATTTTGGTAGGGCGGGGTTGACATTCATAGAGTGTTTGACATTACTTTTTGTATTCCTGTCATTTCTCCTTATTTCTCGCCTTTCTTTCTTTTCTTCAGGTACGGGAGGTTTCACATTTTCATGGCAAGAGATACTCAATTCCATGTCGTGCGCACGAGTTGCCAATTCTTCGAATGTTCGGGGTTTTACCCCTTGTAGGATGTACGAAGTCCCCAATGCATGCCTTGGATGCACATTTCTACGACGGATATTTCGGACGGTCTATCCTTACAATCTAAACTCAAAGAACGCCACCGGCGATGTAGTCGACAACGGGTTCGTCTTTCCATGCTTAGTATTGGTAAGCTCCATCATGCTTACCGTGCGGCGCGTCTTTGTAAAACCGGTTAAGGAACTCCCTTTCCAACTGATCCCAACTATCAATTGACTCGGGTTCCAAATCTGTATACCAATCAAAGGCATTCCCTTTCGGAGAACGAACAAATTGCTTTACAAAGAGGCCTCCTCGAGTCCCTGCGTTCTCACAGGTTTCTACAAAGTGCGCAACGTGTTGCTTAGGGTTTCCCTTGCCATCGAATTGCAAGAACTTGGGGGGTTGATACCCATTTGGCATTCTCATATCGTCAATGCGCTTCGTATAAGGTTTTGAATATATGAGAGAATGTGTAGAAGAACCTCCATATTGTGCTCGTATGGTGTTCGTTATCATGTCCTGCCGGTTGTTGGACAGATATTGAGGCCATTGAGGTGGAATGTCCTTGTTGAGAAGTGCCTTCACCTCCTTTTCCCTTATCACCCTTAGCGTTTTCTCCCTTCAATGTAAAGCCAGGAGGGTGCTCAAGGTCTGGATTTGATTCACCCGAATCTTGGACTTCCAGTTTGTTCATCAGGGTTGCAATTTGGACGTCCTTATCTTCAAGTGCTTTTGTGAGAAGGGTGACCCTTTGTTCCATTTCAGCCATTTTTTCTTCCACAGTAGAGGTGTTGGTCATCATTACTGGCATGACCTCTAGATATGATGGAGAAAACGATGAGACAGGATGAGTCAAAGGCATTTTGTTTCTTAGGTTTCTCATCACGGGTGAAGAGTTGATAGAAAAGGTCTTTGTTGAGGATGATTCATCATTGATCTCAAGATCCGTCGAGACAGATGAATTCTTAGCGGTGGCTTTCGTTTTTGCAAGAAAGTCTAGAGAGATGATATTATGAAGCTTGTTTTCTTTGGTTGATTGGGGTTGCGGTTGATCAAGAGCTTTGGATCGACTACGAGTGATTGGGCCGACATAATCATCCGCAACGGAAGCATCCATCACCGATTTTTGAGCATTCTTGTTAGAAGCCATCGAAGCTAGTAGCAGATCGAATTTCTTTTCTTTTGAAGGAGAATGAGATGAGAGGCAGAGATGTCCCACTGGGCGTGCCAGAATTTGTAAACGACTAAATTTTTTAGTTCGAAATAAATCAAACAAGTAAAATAGTTTCACAAATACAAATTTGTATTGATAAATGTGTGGTACAATTCTCTGTAATTACAAAGGAGTGATCCTCTGATTCGATCTCCTTGAAAGATTTATTGATTGGAATTGTGGTAATGTGATTTTGATTTGAACATAAGATATTCTTCAATTTGGCTGAGGAATGGATCGAAGATCTTTGAAACGGAATTACAATGAATCTCTGGCTATGAGCTTGTTAGAAATTATTTGTTCTTCGTGTTCTTCGTGTTCTTCGTGTGTTCTTCGTGTGTTCTTCGTGTTCTTCGTGTGTTCTTCGTGTTTGAAGGTTTGTGGTGGAAGTTCTTCGGTGCTTTAGAGGCTTGATTCCGTAGAGCTTCATTGATTTATGGTCTGTTGAGGTTTTTGGAGGCTTTTGAGCTTGATTCCAGTGAACTTTGAGATCTGGACGAGTAGTTTGTATGATTTTGCTTCGAATGTTGTTTGTATTCGAGGTTGAAGTTCTTGAATTTCTTGGAGGCTTTGAGGTTTGATCCTGGCAGAGCTTCTGGGTTTCTGAACTCAAGATATCTTCTTCCTTCTCTCTGTTCTCTCTGTTGTCTCCCCTTCAATGTCTTGGGGAGGCTTCTATTTATAGGAGTTTAGGGGTAGGTGAGCGACACGTGGCGGAGTCTGATTGGTGACACTTGTCACAGCTTGATTGGTCCGCTTATGTCATCGCTTACACGTGCTGAGTGCTTGTGTCACTGCTTACACGTGCGAGGCTGCCTGTGTCATCGCTTACACCTGCTGATGCAGTTTCATGCCTTCATTTCAATGACACTTGGTGAATTTCTACTGGTTTCTAAATAGTGATGGCAAAACCTAGCAGCAGTACGTGGCGCTTTGTAATTGGTTGTATTTTGTGGACTTTGGTAGTATGATGTGTCAGCTTGTGATAGGTCGGGAATTTTCCCTTTCTACACTTATAACTAAAAACATTTTTAAAAAAATGATTTCAAATGTGTTCCCTTACACACAGTGTGCAACACTATAATTATCAATACTATTATGTAATCATCACTACTTTTATGTAAAGGTATTCTGGTGGTCTTTGGATGGTAGCTCACAACGTCTCTCTTTCTCTCATGTTTACTTTCTCTTTATTAATTTTAGACTCTA
Organism: Castanea sativa; assembly: GCF_040712315.1. Taxonomy (NCBI): domain Eukaryota; kingdom Viridiplantae; phylum Streptophyta; class Magnoliopsida; order Fagales; family Fagaceae; genus Castanea; species Castanea sativa. The sequence goes on along the minus strand of NC_134014.1, from coordinate 33,627,768 downwards.
AAAATTTGTGTCTTGCACTTTTTACTAGTTTTACAACCTGAACTTGTGAGAACTCCACTTTGTTAGGACATATTTTATGTAATTGGCTAATCTTTTGACAAAATGCATTTTACTTGCAATTGGGTAGATCTAGGTTGAGTTTAGTACTTTAAAAAACATGTTTTTCAAGCCAAGTATTAAAGCCATGAAGATTGGACCAAGAAACAAGTGAAGAAAAGCTGTTCATTAAATCTCAACAGATACCTCGACAGAAAATATATCGAGACTTAATGAAGGAAGCTCGACAGAAGCTGAATCTATCGAGACTTATGAAATCAGAAATTCCAGATCTGATTTTCAGCCCATGCTTGTATATTTGTGTAGGGTTTCTTTTCTCACAACCCTAGACATATATAAGGCTTATTTTAAAGGCCGTCACATATGCATTGAGTGAATATACAAGGAGAACACATGCAGAAAGTGACCTAGTGCCTTATTCTCTCCGCAAGAAGTTACTGCGTCTTTTGCACCTTAGGGTTTTGTAACCAAGTACTTCTTGATCTTCATTGTTGATGAAGTGAAAAACTTTGCAGCCAACATCATCTTCTTCAAGTTGTTGGAGTTAGTCACGTACTAGGATTCATGCAAAAGGGTGGCGTTCATATATTAAAGAGTTCAGAAGTTCTAAAGCGGTAGAAGGTTTCTGCTGTAAGTTCATTTACAGGGATTGTAGAGTTTAGGGATAAAGGTTTTGTACTAGATCTAAAACTTCTCTTTATTATAGCGGATTACTTTTTGGAAAGGTTTCCCCCCAAGTTTTTTACTGTGAAACTAGTTTGTTTCATTGGTTTTCTTAGATCATCATATCTTGTCTTATTTACTATTCCGCTGTGCATGATTTTGACATGATATTGACGTTTTTTTGTTTGTTTTAACAAGGTTTATTCATAATAAATCAAATTAACAACTTGAGTTTAAAACTTGTTAATTCTATCAACTAGGGTCTAAATTTTCCAACACACTTAAAGAAATGTCATGGAGTTTTGGGGTGTATAGCAACGTGAAACAAACATTTACAAGGGTCTTGGTCTCATTGGCTTCTTTATAAGATAAGCCTAACGAAATCATGAGTTTGCGTGTATGCATCTTAATATAAAGTGATCTTTTAGAGATGATAGAGGGAAGATCCAGATACAATTATACTTTATAGAATCATAACTCATAAGTCTTCATTGTGTCATCGTGTCATTTTTACTTTTGGTGTAAATGCACTTTTAGTCCCTACATTTTGAGAATTTTTCTATTTTGGTCCCTACATTTTATTTTTACCACTTTTAGTCCCTAAACCAATTAACGCGTGACATTTAAGTCCTTACCGTCACCCAACTAACAGAAAATGTTGATGTGGCTAACGGCACAATAAAATAATAATTAAAAATTTTATTTTGACATTAAAAAATTGCTACATCAGCGTTTAAATTAATTTTAATTAAATAAAAAAATTAAAAACAAAAAATTGAACATGAACATCAACAACAACAAACCCAGAATCAAAAACATGAACATCAAACCCAGAATCAAGAACATGAACAACAACAACAACAAAATAGATTAGACCGAACCACACCCAACCCAACAACAACAAACCACACCCAAACTAACAACAACAAACCCACACCGATTAGACCAACAACAACAACAACAACAACAACAAACCCTGCAATCCCAACCAACGAACCCAGTCGAACCCAGCACCCACCAACAAGCTCCCTTCCACCGAGACGGAATCGGACCGAGATTCCTATCAGAAAAGCTACGTTGCTCTCTCTCTCTCTCTCTCTCTCTCTCTCTCTCTCTCTCTCTCTCTCTCTCTCTCTCTTCGCTTTGCTTTGCTTTCTCTGATCCCAAACATAATGGTGCACCAGGGCGAATTGTCCGACCCGTGAGTTAACTCGTTATCTTCTCAATTCGTTACTAGCTCTTTTTGAACCCATAAATTTCAAAACTAAAAATTCAAAGCAAACAAAGACCATTAGAGCAAGATCCCTTCAAACCCAACCGATCCTTGCAACTTCCCAATACAAACAAACCCATATGAAACTGAGAACCCAAACCCATATAAAACTAAAACCATAACCGAAGATCTGAGATTTTGAACTTGAGAATCCGAGTCTTCAAGTGGAGGTGTCGAAGTCTTCGATTTCGGCGTGGTTGCCCGCCTTCACTGGTCCATAAAGCTCCATTGTTGAAGTGAGCCCAAGTTTGAGATTTGATCTAGACGAAGTCCCATTCTTAAGCACTCATTCAGTTAAGGAAAAGAGAAAGATCAAAGACCCATAAATCCATAAACCCGAACCAACCACCAAAAAACAAACCCAGAAAACTAAAATTCCATAAATGAAAATCGGCTTCTGTGGGAGAGAGAGAGAGAGAGAGAGAGAGAGAGAGAGAGAGAGAGAGAGAGAGAGAGAGAGAGAGAGAACATATGAATGTTCTTTGGGAAGAACTTATTCTTCCAAAAAATCTAATTAAAAACCTGCATGTGGCATCCAACCCATCTATTAATGCTTGGAAATTGGGAATTGGGAGATATAAAAACGCATGGCAGCCATGTGTTTAAATTTTTTTATTTATTTTGGGTGTGTTAATATTGATTAATATTGTGGTTGTAAATCGATTTGGTATTTTGTTCATATTTGGGTATTTTCAGTTTGTTAACATTTGGGTATGTGATAGGTTAACTAATGATATTGAATTGGGTTTGTGTTCTTGATCAAGTTAAATTCAGATCTTAATTCTTGTTACTTTTAATTTCTAATTCTGTTTTTTATTTTGTTAACTTGAGAAATTATTATTTTAACTCATATTTTTCTTTTGTTAAAATTGAGAAATTAATTTTTTTTAATTTTAATCTAACGTGGCATGGGTGATGAGTGCCAAGTGGATTTTTAATAATATTTTAATTCCTCTGTTAGCCACGTCAGCATTTTCTGTTAGTTGGGTGACAGTAAGGACTTAAATGTCACGTGTTAATTGGTTTAGGGACTAAAAGTGGTAAAAATAAAATGTAGGGACCAAAATAGAAAAAGCTCCAAAATGTAGGGACTAAAAGTGCATTTACGCCTTTACTTTTTGCACACCTTGGTGATATATGATTGTCCTAATGATGTGGATGTCAATGCAATTAGGGTGGGAATCGACAACATGGACAAAGAGAGAAAATAATATAACATATGGAATGAATGAGGAATTCCACTATTTTAAGACTCCTTTGTGCCTCTTTGGAAGACATTTCTTTTCTCTAAAAGATATACATTATCTAAGAAACATAACTTTTCAATATATAACTAATTTTAACATTAAATTTATTTTCTTATGCAGATTGGTGAAGTAACATCATCCACCAGATAGAGGATTATTGTATAAGTGAGGGTGCACCATCTTATGGTGTGATCTACCATCACTATTATACACTAACAATATGTCCATCTATAGTTTAGTAGTACATCTTGCACTCAAGAGGATATTGTTAACTCCCTTAGCATCAGGAGTGGAATATTAGATTAACAAAGTTTTATCACTGATATCTCTTAGTCTAACATGAGGATTAAGGGTAGTACTTACCAATCTATAATAAATGCGATAAATAATAGCAAGAGGCTTATTGCCTTCATCCCTATCACAACTAGATGTCAAAATATTTAAAGTTAAAGTTTTAACAATATTAGGATCATCCAAAGCAAGAGTAAGATCAGGATAGTAGTTAAAATAAATAAGACCATCAAACAAAGATGAGGTAATCATGCCAGGAATACTAGTATGAAAATCTTTAAATCTAGCATCTCTTAAGCATATAATCACAGAAGCATTAACACGTTTTTGGGTAAGGGGTTTAGCAGCAACTTGAACTAATCCAATATGCAAATAACTAAATTTTTTAGCAAGAAAATCATTAATACTTCTTCTATTAAACAAACCACATTTTTCATGAGTTCTTGAAATAGAATATGTTTGCTCAACAGTACGAACACTAAACTGAGAATTGAAGGTAGATTGGACCCAACAGTCTTATAGATGGATTTAGTATCAACTTTAGGAATACACCATTTCCTAAAATCAGTGAAACTAGTTTCTTCAACAAAGTAATCTTGTTCATTTATAATATCAAGAGGGGCACTATATCTGGAGCTAATAGAGGAATTGGATCTAAATAATCTATCCATACTATCCTAGGTTCAACACTTACTTGTTATGTTTATTCTTACAATCATTGCATTTCGTAACACATACCCTAATCAACCCTCTGATAAGTTAAATTTTGACCACATCCAACAATATCTTGATGGAACTGTTAAAATAAGTTTTGATGATAACAAACCTCTTATAATTAAAGAAGGAAGACATTCTTTTGTTGGATCTACTGTTTCTGAAGAAATTTCAAAAAGAGATCAAGATCTCAATGATTTCTTAAAAAAAAAATTGAAAAACCTAATTTAAAGCTGAAAGGAATTGCAAGTGACAACTCCCAAGTAAGCGCTGCTTATTATTACACAAAAACAACGAATCCTTTTAAACATGGCAAGCGTGTCATTGAAGAAGAAGAAGAGACTGGATGTGGGTCTCCAACTGCTTTTGATTTTCAAGCTCCACTGCCCCCGATTTTCAAACCCCTATTATTCATAGCCAACTAAGAGTTTTAAACAAAGCCTTTATTATTGATATGGTAGCTTTATTTGATGAATTTAAATCTACCAAAAAAGAAAAAAAGAAAAAAGGAAATCCTATCATGCTACTTTTGATCAGAAAGAAAAATATCATGCTAAAAGAAAATGGAAGAAAAAATGCATGAATTGTAAAAACATATTTTGTTTTTTTATTTCATTGAAAACTATTATGTTTCAAAAAAAATTTCAAAAACAGTTTAAATATGGTAAAAAAAAACCAAGTTTTGTTTATATATATATACGTGGGGAGTAAAGGGACCTGAGCAAGTACTTGGGCCTTGGGCTTCATTGACGGGTTCCGGACCGTTTTTTTTACTAAAGGCCTTTAAAGATTGTAGGTCGGCCCATAGGGCGAAGGTCCGAGGATTCATCCGAGGAATGATCTCCCCTCGGAAAGACCCGTGATGACCCTGGGATTCGTCATGAAGATTATAGGCAGTATTCTGGACAAACCGTTGGTTAAGAGAGGGATCTAAATACCTTTTAGAGGCCATGAAGTGAGAAAAATATCTCAGAAAAAGGCTGCTACCTCCACATTAAAGACCCTGCACCTATCTCCCTGGCCGCATTAATGGGGAAGTGACCCCTGAACAGTAGAAGGGGCCTTCTGGCCATTGTTTAAGGACTTCAGGAAGGTGGTGGAAAGTAGGGGAGAGGATCTAAGGGTAAGATTTGTGTGACACGTGGATAAAGAGGGAAGAAGAAGAAGTATTTAAGGAGGGAGGTAGCTAGACAAAAGGTGGTGGATAGAACTAGACAAGAACTAAGAACTGTAATCTTTGAAAGAAAAAGAGAAATAATACATAGATCGTCCTCGGCTTACGTCCGAGGAGGTTCATTTGCCCTACTTGTCTATTGTTTGCAAATACTGTAACATTCTAGCCTGTTCATCAAGCTTCGAACACCACCAAACTAGATTGCGAACCCACACTCTACAAATTTCATTGTTTAAGGCTCATTGGGCCTGAGCTCACTTGTGTTTTTGGGTCCAGGCGCAATTGTGCACTTACAATATATATATATTCCTAAAGGACACAACTTTTCATGTATACTAATTCGAGGTTGTTACATTTTCCAAAATTCTTAGGAGAGTGATAGAATGTAGCATGAAAAAAAATTATTTCACTCAAAAACACATAAATCTCATCACTCACTTTGGAATTTTGGTAATTGGAAAACGCAACAACATTGAATTTGTATATATGTAAAGTTTTGTCCTTTAGGACAAAAATAAAATAGAAGAGCTTGTAATCACTAGTTATATATAGAAAAACTACATATGAAATATAAGAAGGAACATATTATGTAAAAATTGTGGATTAAGAATATGAATAGTACATGTATTGAAAGAGACAAACATAAATAGGATCTTTGTTCTACAAAACTAATTTTTAACAACCACCACATAAATTACCAGTCCAAAGTAATACTTTTAGTAATAGAGTCAAGTAATAGTATCCCTCACTCGCTGATGCAGGTCGAGACCCACTAGATAGGCTAAATCAAAGATTTAACCTAATGATAGGATGAATAATTCTGGGATGCCACTAAACCAGAGGTAGTGGATGTCACTCTACACTACTAATCGCAGATGTCACTCAACACGACCAAGTCACACACTTGATTGTTAGGAGGAACACTCAACTCCAAAGCAAGGAAACTTGCAAATAATTTTCGGAATAGAAACTTTCTTCTTTTCTTCTTCAGATTTCTCATTGATATTTATGGATGAATACATTGTATGTGAAATAAATGCTTACAGTAAATGCTTGATAACTTCCAATACAAATAACAACTAGGAATGGCAACATGTTGTGTTCGGGGCGGGTTTTTGTATGCCCAAACCCGACCCGCGAGTCTGCCCCCGTGACCCAAACCAGGCCCGTTTAATAAAAGGGTTATTTTTTTCACCCCAAACCCTCCCCATCGGGTCCTGTAGGCCTTGTCCCGTCATGCCCATCCCAAAATCATTAACACAAATTACAAACGCACAAATCTTAGATTTATCATTTTCCGACCCAAAATCACATACACAAACACAAATCCTAATACAAAGCACAAATACAAATTTCAGATTTATAATTTTCCCTTTCAAAATCACAAACCAAACAAAAATTTCAAATTTATGATTTTCCCTTTCAAAATCACAAACACAAATCCTAACATAAACACAATCGTAGAGATCATAAACACAAACACAAACTCACATGATTGAGATGAACTGAACCTAAAAAAAAGAAGAAAAAAAAAAGGAGAAAGAGGTGGAGCGAGGCCGTGAGAGGGAAGCTAAGCGAGGCCGTGAGGGGGGTGGCTGAGTGAGGCTATTAAAGGGTGGCTGACTGGCAAGGAATCGGTGCAAGAAGGGTGAGGGGGATGAGAGGGCTCAGGGCTATGCGAGATCGGTGAGAACGAAACAGAGAACGATGAGAGAGTCAGAGAACTGGGCTTGACTGCTCGTGGTCGTGTGAGTGAGAGAGATGAGAGATGAAGAGCAGCGTGTGAGTGAGAGAGCTGAGAGATGAAAAGGGAGAGGCGGAGTGTGAGACTAGGTGTTACAGAATTTAGAATATGTTTATATCTAGGGTAAGGGGTTTTGAAATTTTTTTTTAGTATTATATATGTATACGAGTCAAGTCCGGGCCGGGTTTGCATAATACCCAAACCCGACCTGGACCTGTTTCGAGTTTTTTTTTTTTTATTAAAACCAAAACTAGCCCCATTAGGGTCGGGTCAGGCCTATTTTGCCATCCATAATAACAACTCTTTGACTCTACATCACCCTATGATCAGATTTATTAGGTTAGAACAACTACCAACAAGACTCAAGATTAACTTTGACTGAATAATAAAGATAAATAAAAAAGAAATGGCCTAATAAATAAATGACACATGTCGTCTATGTGGCTGCCACATAAGTTACCACTATGCTTCTGCATCACCCGCACTCATCAAATTTAGCCTTTATGCAATCCAACAAATTTGTTAATAAGTCAACCTAAAAAAGATAGAGAAGAATAAAAAAAAACTTTACAGCTATTTTAATGCAATAAAATAATGGGTCTTATTTTCATTATTTCATGTCAAAGATGCTTTTCGTGAGGATATAAATGAATATTGTAGGAAGATGGTGTGTAAAAGCCCAAATAATAGATTTGCAAGGCCCAAATAATATTGGGCCATGGGCAAGAATAGGCTTAATACATAATCCCCAGATGAAAGCCTCTACAAAAGGCATATATCTTGGACCACGGATTACAAAGGTGCATCATTATGAGTCCCACGTTAAATCACCCATGGTAATATACCTCTACTTAGTTAACAACATCAACTTAAGTTTCGAGCCTCAGAAAAATGATCTCGGAACAAATGGGATTATTTGAGGACACTTTCTAAAATTTCTAGATAAATCTACAATAATCCGTCTAACAAACTTGCATTTAATGCTGGATAGCTAATCAAGATAAGACAAAAAGCCTCGAAAGTCTCTATTCATCATAACGATGAAGAAAGAAGAGTCCAACAGGGCAAAAGGCTGTCCAGTTGAACAAGAACAACACATACTAGAGCTCATGCTAGAGAAGAAAAAGGAGCAAATACAATAAAAAATAAGGATGATGAAGGAGATGAAGGTGAAGTATAAAGGGAAAGAAGCTTATAGAAAGAAGGGGATTTTTTTCAAATTCTGAGAGAAAAAAGAAAAGAGAGATACATGGTGAGAAATGTATTGAGAAAAATTTGATGAATAAAGCTTTGATCCTATAGTATATTCAGAAAATTGTTTAGTTCCAACTCAAATCTCCCATTGTGGATTATTACAGACCCATAATATAAATTAATTGTGATCATTAGCCCAAGTTAACCAACGTTTAATATCGCATGACCACAAATATGATTATAATTGTTAGGGCACGTTTTGCTCCAAAAGACCAAAAGAAAGGTCAATGGCCCAAAGAGCCAAAATCAATGAATTTGTAGAAAGTGGGCTTGAAACTAAACTTTCAATGAGTTAGGTGTATAATGATCACAGTAGGTTAGTTGCTATTGGAAAGCATGAAACAAACAGTTTTGAGCAAGGAAAATTCTTCTCAGCAAAGTCCGAGGAAGGTTGTTCTTATATATTTCTCTTAGACTTAACTAAAATTACAGTTCTTCAGTGTACAGCCATTTTCCCTTAGATTTTCTAATCCCCCATTTGTAATGGAGTTTTTCTTCTTTATATTCCCCTTCTTCACTCCATTTTAGCCCTCCACGTGTAGATCAAATTTCTGACTTTGATACTTATCCCATCCGCACCTTCCTGAAGTTTTTGTGGGTAGTTGTAAGGCTGAATGTTACTGTTCAGGTATCACCTTCACATTAATGCGGTTAGGGAGTTAGTTGCAGAGCGTTCAATGCGATAGTAGCAGCTTTTTTCTCAGATATTTCTTAGCCCTCTTTTGTCTTATCCCTACCTTATATTTATCCTTGCCAGTATGATCGTCTGGTGCCTTATTCTTGATGAAAGGTCAGACTTATGACCTCTATTTTGTTTAGCCGAGGAGGTACTTCTCCTCATACAATATTTTCAGTTCCTCAAGACCGAACTCCCTCCACGGACCACTATCCTTAGGTCTCTGTCACTATAACCTGTCCTCAGACTACTTAATATCCTCAGACACGGCCCATGGCCCAATACCCATATTTGGGCCCCTTATCCTTACAATAATTTTATCAATATTTATCACGGATATGATGGAAAATCTTAATTGAAATAGAAAAACATTAAGACCAAATTTAGTATTAATATGATAATATCAAACTTGTGGAAACAATGACAGTAACTAATCTATACACACAGAAAAATAATTATCACATTTATAAGAAAAAAATATTAATTAATAATTAAATTTAGCCAAAAGAAAATTATAATTTTTCGCAATCTAACTCAAAATAGCTCAACATTACAAAGGAACAAAGCTAAATTTGTGTAACGGGAGAAAGAGCTAACTTTAACTAAGTGTGGCTTAAATTTGACCACATATACCAAATTTTGGGAAACATGTAGAAGATAACTGCAAAGTAAAAATCACCACATATAATCCTGTCAATATCAAGCATATCAAATTGTCAATATCAAGCAAGTACAAGTAAAAATTTAAAAAAAAAAAAAAAAAAAAGTATAAGAAGATTAACAAACACCACATGATGGGCAAGAGAGTAGATGTAGGAATCAAATGTAACCAAAAAAAAAAAAAGTCACATCCTTTACTTCAAGAAAATATATACTTCAAATGAAATACATACCTCAATAGAAATAAGATATAATTTGCCTTTAAGCACCAAGTTTCATAAATATCAAATTTTAGCAACCGGGCTTGTAGTCGTGGATCTTTGGATGCCGTCTGTGTGAATGATAACAATGGGAAAATGTTTAACAAAATGTTGTTTTTTGGAGTCCATTTGATTTTGTCATGAAAATTTGCTTTGGTTTTTCAAATTGAATGCGAAACTAGAAACTAAAAATGATAAGGATAGTAACTGGTTTTTTTTTTCTTTTTTTCTTTGAATCAGTCTGTGAAGTGAGGAAAGTCTAGTGACTGGTGGGAATCGAGATAACAGTGGGTATTTGGGAGTAGTAATTTTACGTTTTTATCCCTATTCCTATTGCAATTTTAACACTTTCAAATGAGGGCAATTTTGTACAGTTGGAATTTAAAACCCAAACAGAAGAATCCCACGAAATTGTTCTATTTTTTACATTTGAATAAATGATATACATATAGGTTTTTTTTTTTTTTAGTTAAACCTATTGTATGGATTGAGATAAGAATGAGTTGTTTTCTTTTTTCCTTTTAAGTGTGGATGGGTGAGGATTTCAATATTTTCTTTTTTATAATTAAACCTATATACTATTGTGATAATTGTATGAATTGGAATAAGAATGAGTATTTAAAAAAATAATTAAAAAAAGAAAAATAAAAGAGAAGTGGACGGTAGGGATTTATATTTTTTTTTTAGTTAAAACTAATTAATTGTGGTGATAATTGTATGAATTGGGATAAATATGAATAGTTTTGTTTTTTTAAAAGAAGTAAAAAAGAGTTAAACGATTGAAATATTTGAATCCGAATAGATAACAAATATAAATAAAAAGGAGATATTTGAATTCATATATGTAACCGTTTTTATTTTAGTTCAAAGGAAGAATATTATTGAAGTGTATGCAGGTAGTGGGTTTTCGGTGGAGTTTTTGTTGTTGGCATAAAAAATTTCGGTAAGTTTGAAGAATGCTTAATGATGATACCTATACAGGAGAATCTTTTTATTAGAAATATAGATAATTCACGTTCAAAACTTAAAAAAAAATTTATTTATTTATTTTATCTATATACTATTATTTAAAGGGCTTCCTCTGTTTCCCCTTTCAAAAAAAAAAAAAAAAAGGGCTTCCTCTGTTTGGATTCTTAATTTTTTAGTTCAAAAATGCCCCTATACCCCTATGTTTAAGTAGAGACAAAGCTGCAAGACAATTCGGTAAAAATACAACTCTAACTCCCACTAAAACATTGCATAAAAATAGGACTACTCTCCAATTAATTTTTAAATTGATTTATTCACTCATAAATTAGATTTTCAAAATAAAAATTATATATATAAAATAAATAAATAAAACACAGTTTTTTTTTCTATAAAATACGACCACTAAAAAAAACTTCATCTCTTGTTATTTTTCAAATTATTTTATCCACTTATAAATTAGATTTTCAAAATAAAAATTATATATATATAAATTTAAAAAAAAAGTTTTTTTTTCTACAAAATAAAAAAAAAAGTTCATAAATCAGTTTTTATAAGGCTTGTTTTTATAAATCAGTTATTTCATTCAAGAACCAAACATAACAAAGTTCATACAAGGCCTGTTAGCAAAACAGAGCCAACCACCTCACAGCCACTAGCTTACAAGTTTACAACAAACCAAGCTAGGAACAAACAAATAACCACTACAATTAAGGAACTACACAACAGTGTATATCACCCATTAGCCCAAGCAGGGGGCTGAGCAAGTCTGGAATCTTGCAACTAGTTTGCTTGAAGACTTTAAGGAAGCTGCAAAGTTTAGTTGGTTGGGGTCTTCGTTATGTGAGATTAGTTGGAAAAAGCCCCCAGCTGGGATGTTCAAAATCAATTCTGATGGGGCCACTGCAGATGACGGGAGGCGGTCGAGTATAGGGGTGATTATAAGGGATTGTAGGGAAGTAACTGTTGCTGCACTATGCCGTGTTCTCCCAGGGAACTTTACTGTGGAAGAGACTGAAGCTCTAGCTATTAAGGCGGGGATTCTTCTTGCAAAGGAGCTGGACCTTCAATAGATAATTATTGAATCAGATTCACTATCAGTGGTTAATAGCATTCGGTCCAAGGATTCCAATGGGGGTTTCGGCCACATTGTCAATGGTATTTTGAGCTCCCTTGATAAGTTTAGCAGTTGGCAGATCCGGCACCTGAAAAGGGACTTCAACAAGGTTGCACATGAGCTGGCCAGGTTTACTAGAAGTGATAATGTTAATCAGGTGTGGAGGGGCGTGTCTCCCACTGTCGTGAGAAATTTGATACATTTAGACTGCTTGTAGCTGGGTTGCTTTCTGTGCATTGTTGTAGTTCAGTTTCTGGTTTTAATGGAATTTCTCTTTTCAAAAAAAAAAAGAAAGGCCCAGTTAGTACATAGGTGATAGGACTCCTTGGACAATTAATGAACCAGATACTGCAGCATGCCCCAGCCTTCCTTTTATATCCCGACTAATTCTCTTGATAATTTGCTCTTCTATTAAGCATTCACCACCATAGCTCCTATTTTTCCTTTGCACAGAGTTGCTCGAAATCCCCTACCTTTTATATTTGTGGTACCCCATTTAACAATGTATTCCAAACACACGGACATTTGCTACCAAACATAATCTCATGACATGCCTCCAGATTCTTCTAGTAAGGGGACATTCGAAGAACAAATGTTCTCTGCTTTCCACACAGGCTTTTCTTGATCCCCAAGTGTTATGAGACTGAGTTTACTCTAAATTCTAACTAACTCTTCTGATCTTGCAGGGTTCCATTGCCAATTTTCCACTCTCCATTCTGTAAAACACTGGCATCAAATGTGCTTGCTGCATCACACACAAGTCTGTATCCATAAGTCTGAAGTAGCACAATCAGGATGCCGATTGTCCTGCCAAATGAAAATTTGGCGCCCATCTCCAACTTCAAATTTTAGAAGCTGCCTAGCCTTCTCCCACAACTTAAGAAGTGTCCTCCATCCTCAAGTGCTATCTTGTGGAATTTTCAGACCAAAACTTGAAAACTATATAAAGGGTTTGTATTTTTCTCAATATTTTTTTAAGCCTGACTAGCTATGGGCCTTAAATGTATACCCTTCACCGGGTTCATTCTAGTCCATCAATGTTAAGGATCCGTTCGGTTAGAAAAATGAAAAAATAGGAGGATAGAAAATATTTAATTTTCTCTCTTGTGTATTTGGTTGGAGGGGTGGAAAAGTGAGAGGGTGGAAAACACTTTTATTTGGTTAGAAAGAAAAAAAGAAGGATAGAAAATGTAATTTATATAAATTTACTATTATACCCTTATTACATAATATGAAAGAAATAGATTTATTTGTACTCGTTACATAATATAAAATTTATCACATCATATATATAAATTTTTATTATTATTTGTATTATTATAATGTAAAAAATTATAATAATGTACATATAAATTTAATTGGGCAAAAGATTTTGTGACCAACAAAAAAGTAGTTACAAAATCACGTCACGTTGAAAAAAAAAAAAAAAAGCGAAGAGAACGTTGAAAAAACATAGGTGGGAATAAGGCACTTTTGTAAAAGTGCTACTATAGCACTTTTCTCCCTAGATCTTCCTCCCGATTTGGGAGGAAAAAAAATGTCGACCCGGAGAGAAAACTTTCTCCCGAGTTTTCTCTCCTTCCTATTTTTCTTCCCTAACTGAACAGTGAAAACAACATTTTCCACCATAATTTTCTTCTCTTTGTTTTCCATCCTCCTTATTTTCACCCCAAACGAACGAACCCTAAAAGCTACACCCACCAAAAGAAATTGCCAGTAACAACTAACAAGCCTTCACACGATATTAACACTAACTGAGCAGTCAAGACACCGGATGGTGAGCTCAACAGACTTGAAAGATGTACCATAAACCAGAAATGTGACAGGCCAGAACCATAGATAACAAAACCAACGTGCCAATTAGCCATTTACATGTAAACGTGTGAACAGATCAAAGAGTTAGGCACATGGTACATATAATTACAAACTCTAAGCAATAACTAGTCATTACAACTACATTCTCAAGCCTACAAAGTCCAAAAACATGTTCAAGGCATTCTTTGAGTCAGCCCTGAAACAGATTACAGGTTTTTGGGATAGTTCAATTTAATGGCAGCATCCCCCAACCAGAGCCTCCAGGTCCTCCTAGTGCAGGGAGAACCACGCAGCAGGGTCCCAATTACAATTATTCCTAACTAGCCAATAAAAAACACCCTTGTTTTCATACTGGAGATTCAGTTAGATGATATATCAAGGCCTTAAGCCACCTGAAAGTCAGACTGGACATTATTATCAGGGTGTCATGGCGGTCACACCTTACCTTGAGAGGTTACTAGGTTAGAAGTTTGATACAGTCAAGAGATACAGGCAACCAGAATATTATCAGTTTTGGGACTTTGGCATGTCACCCACACTATTAGAGGAGCTCTCTTGATGACCTTGAGATGAAGAATACCTGCTTGAAGAGCTAATTTCAGTAGCACTTCTTTCTTTCCTCTGTGATTGCTTGCCCTTCCTTCCTTCAGAAGACAAATCCTGCATCAACAAACTCAGTCATCTTCAATTTACAAGCATTTCTGCAAGCACTGAATTTAAATCTTTAAATTGACCTGCTGCACTGATGATCCAGGCATCTTCAATTCAAGTTCTGTTGCCACATCATTAGAATCATCACATCTTTCCACATTGCTACCCCTTTGATGATCTGATGACTTGCTTTTGGAATCTTGTTTGCTTGAAATCTGTGAAGTGGATGCATATTGGGCCGACGGCTGCTCCACTGGAGGGTTGGGAGGAGTTGGATAAGGGATGAAAGTTGAACAGGGATTAGCAATGCCACCAGTAGTGTGATTTCCAAAGAAGGGAAATGGCTGCAGAGATGGGTGCATAGGGATTGGGCCTGAAGGGACAGGTACTGGAACTGGGTATGAGTATGGTGGACCCATAACAACAGAAGGATCCATGGCAGCCCATGGGAACATAACCCTGAGTCTTTGCTGATACTGAACATTTAGATTTTCAATATCAGATTTTAATGATGCCTTCTCTTCTCTGAGCTCAGTCTTCTCCTGTGTTAACTGTATGTAGTGAAAACTGATTAATAATACAAGTAAAACAGCGGGCTTCAAAACCTTGAGGTAATATGGAGAGAACATCACCTCACGTGATTCTTCAGTAAGTGCTGCATATTCAACCTTTAGTCTGTTGACTTCACCAGTTAAATCCTTCAGCATTTGGATTGTGTCATTAAGGATGGTTGCTTTGTCATTCTTGGGCCTATCCGGATCTGCATTTTGTTTGTAACATGTAAAAAGTCGTATCCAGTGCACAAAACTCCCACTTTAGCGGGGTCTAGGAGAGGTGATTGGTAGGCAACCTTACTCCCTCCCTTTGTTTTTAGTAACATGTAAATGTCCAAATGTGCAGCAAACTTGTCATCACCACAAGAAGAAGTCCAGTGAATAACTAAGATCACGATCACAATTACTATTAATGTTTTCTTTTCTTTTCTTTTCTTTTTGGGTAAGTAAATTTATGTTTCTTTTCAAACTAGATAATTATTTAAAACAAACATGTTATGACAGCCAAGGTAATACAAAAGCTCTCAGGCTCTCAGAGAAGGTGTACATATGTACACATATCCTGCCTACGGTGAATATTTATTTCACAAACCAACAGAAAGTCTACTGCTCAAAATCAGTAATCACTTGTAAAATTAAATCATTACTAACAGGGAAAAAACAAAACAATGGAATAATTAGTAAATTATTCACTGATTGTGATGCACATGTTCTACAACCATTTTATTAATGGTACAAACTCTGCAACAGGCTAGGACTTTAAAAAGTAGTGTAGTAGTAACATTAAAAGACATTCGCCAATAAAAGAAGTTTTGAAATGAATATACTTGTCACATCATCTGTCAACCTGTACAAGACTTCTAGGTTGAGGATATGAAATAGCTTCCATCTTAATGAAGAAAAATAGGCATAATTTTATTCATAAAATGCTCAAGATTAAGTCGTAAATGCAGGCACAAGGTATTTTGTCTTTATTTTTTTTTTCATTAAACATGCTTGCCATTTTGCAAACTCTCATTTATTGTCAGACGGAGGGAATATTGTTTTGCCATTGCTTCCACAGTATATGTTCTGAAAGGAGAAGAAATAATTTTGTCCATTTGAGTTTTCAAGTGCAATTTACATCCAGTATAGCTGTAGCTTAACTCCTTTTGAATGAGAATTAAATCAATCCTTTATATTGAAAGCAAAGGGAACATTGCCCTCTTTTTTGAGAGAGTAATAAGCTAGTTCATAACCAAATTCCCAAGTCTAGGCAAGCAACTTCAAGAAAAAATTCCACTTGAATTATAGTAGCAGCTTAATATATGCTCAGCCAGGAAAGAGCAAGTCAGCAGTGGTGTTGCTATAAACTCACACAGCAGTCCTGAAAAGTTAAAGCCTTGCAACAGCTTACTTATTTTGTCATGACACAGCCAACACACAAAAATTTCTTACTTCTTCTACATATCTAGTAGTTCTTTTAAAGCTTCAGCTATTTACATCAGCAAAATTAGAATATTCCATTCATTTGGGATTACTAAAGTATCTGAAGTAGGAAAACAAATGAAAAAAAAATTGTCATAAAGATGATACAAACACATGATCCTGACAACAGATATTGGAACTGGCTGGACTGTATCTAGCAAATGGTCATCAAACACAAACAGGCCAAGCATATCTGAGAATGTGCAAACACACACCTGCAACCACTCACTGAAATAACAACTGATTTGTAAGAGACATGTTACATATATTACAAATTTTATTACCATTTAGGTATAAACTTACGTTTCCATTTTTGTTGTTGCCGAGTGTAACAAGTGGGTCAATTACACAATCCGCGCACCCAAATTCATGAGGTGGGCTTATGTGTGACTTAAATATATATATATATATATATATATATGATTTGAATTGGTTTTTTGGCGTATACAGATTCAAACCCAGTTCTCTTAATAGACAAAAAAGACTTTACCTTGAGCTAACTAAATCCCACTCATGTGTGACTTGACAAGACAACTCAGAATCCAAATTAGTTTGATAGTAACTATTTATAGTAAAGTTTGTAGTACCCCCAAGCACTTCTCTATTGTTTTTAACCTTGTAACAAATAATTGGGTGGAAAATGTAGTGAAAAGATAAGGTAAAGTTACTAGAGTGTACCTAATGTGTTCCCAAGCTCGAGAAATTGCTCATTTAATCGATCCCTCCTCAGCTTTTCCCGGTCAGCCTTCTGAACTTTCCTCGCAGCAACTGGATCCTTAATTTCCACATCAACACTTTGTCTGAGAAACACCACCAAACAATGATTTTGTCAAGTAGAAACAAATTCAAAGACAGAATATTAAAAAATTAATAATTAAAAAAAGAAGAAAGAAAAAAAAAAGAAAAGGAAAAACTAAGAACCTGGGATTGGAGGGTGCAGAGGTGGAAGGGGCTAATTCTGCAGTGAAATTATTGTTGTCTGTCTTCCATTGATCCATTGAACTTATTCTTGTCTCTGTCTCTGTAACACATTAACCTTAACTACCAGAGCTTAATCTGGGTCCTAGGGTTTATCCAGCTTTTTCTTGTTGGTTAGTGGTTACTGTGTGTTTCTGTGAGTATCAGAGGGGGGAGAGAGAGAGAGAGAGAGAGAGAGAGAGAGAGAAGAAGAAGAAGAAGAAGAAACTTTGATCTGATGAGGAACTCCAAGTCAGTCAGTCAGAAACATGGCCAACAACAAAGACAAGGTTGGCTTGTGCTTTACACGAGCCACGAGTAAAAGCCTCACCCACCTGGAATTTGGAATTTTCATTTTTCTAATCTGTCTTTAATCATTTTAACTTTCTAATCTTGTCTTTAGCATTTCTCTTCTTTAAACTTGCTCCAACCTACTTAGATTAGTTTGAAAATCGCTTGTTTTCGATATAAAGAAAAAAAAAAAAAAAAAAACTAAAAACTAACATATTTTAAATAATAAAAAATTAAAGTTAAATTATTTGATTAGAAAATTGCTTATTTTCGGTATAAAGGAAAAAAAAAAAAAAAACCTAAAAACTAACATATTTTTTTAAAAAATTAAGTTAAACTATTTGAAATAAAGGATAAAAAAAAGGTAGTGTGAATTCTGCAAACAATACATAAAATAAGTATAAAAAAAACATTATTTTTAATATATCAAATAACTTGTTTAAATAATACTCATGTGTAGCCTTATAATTTGATAGCTAATGGGTACGAAAAGATTTAAACAAGTTTAGAATCAAATTTAGTTTTTCAATAATACACATTGTGGGGGGTCCAAGGACTAAAGAGGATTAGACCACGGCGTAGCTTACATAAACTAACCTGAAGGGGTAAATAAGCTCCGAGAATTCCGCTGATCCGAGGATGGAAGTAGAAACAGGGTAGCTAGTATCTTATGAAGGCCCAGGGAAAAGAGAAATGAGCATAATGGGAGCAAGGATAGTGGGGGGAAGTTTCCTGAAAGATATACCTCCCACCTCCGCATTGAATGTCCTACACCAATCATATTAGCTGTATTAATGTGAAAATGATACCTAGACTATAACTTCACAGCTAGAAGCCGCTTCTACCACCTTAAGCAGAGTTTTGATGGAACAAGTATCCTGAGAAATGCTTTGAGTAGTATAGGTGGAGGGTTATGATACAAGAATGAAGGATATAAAAGGAAAGGAACCTCCCAAAAAAAAAGGATGAACATTTTCTCTAAGATACAAAAAAATAAAAAAGGGAAGTGAACAATGTATTATTTGGTATAAAACTTGTACTAAGTATATATAAGAAACTAAACCTCGGACCAACCCGAAGAGAGCATTATTCTCAATTACTACTTGAATTACATCTATCTATTATTCTGGGCTCTTCGGCTATAGACTTAAATTTAGCTTAGAATTGCACTTGAAGTATTTTCTCACTCTCTAAAAAAAAATTTATTTTTGAACTTGGGTATTCATTTTCTAAGTACTTACCCACATGAATAGTCTTACAAACCGAAATGCAGTGAATTTGAGAAAATTCTTCCAACCAAATTTAGTACTTTATCCACGTCATAAAATATCATCCCATATTGTAATGGGGAGATCCCATATGATTGCCACACAAGATACCATCTCCTTAACCATTGTGATATGACTAGTAAACCAAAAAATGACAGACACGTAGTACTTATATCATAATTCCTAACATCTAACCATTGTGATATGACTAGTAAACCAAAAAATGACAGACACGTAGTACTTATATCATAATTCCTAACATCTAGTGGGCTACTCATCTCTAATGTTCGACTAATAAAAATACTAAACACTTATTTAAATATGAAAACAAACGTTTTCAAAAGAACTTATTTGTGCATATTAAAAATAATATCAATAATAGGTTCATATGCAAAATAATATTACTTTAATTACAATTTTTTATTTATTTGGTTGAGTACTCGACATTCAAACTCTTAAGGGGTATTTGGTACATAATTTAAAACAATAATTTTCAATTTTTAAATAACATTACACGTATTTTTACACACTTTTTCACCATACGTATTTTCAAAAAAAACTTTTTAAACTTAAAAACTGTTGTTTAAACACATATACCAAACGTGCCCTAAAAGACTAAAATGTATGTCTTTAAAAATTAGTAAAAATAGTTAAAATCACAACAACAACAACAAAAAATTGAAATGGACACAAAACTAGAATCTAGGTTCAAGTACTGGATCGATACTTCAATTTTGCTTTTGAGTGCTAATCTTTTAAAATTACCCTAATACTTAACATCTTTTTTTTTTTTTGAATCTTCAATTCAAACTTATGATTTTTCAAACTCACTACCCCGAAAAGTAATGTCTTGGAGAGTCCCTAACTCATTCCAACCTGATAATTAAGGCCTTTTCCCCCTCCAAAAATAAAGGAGGCCTTCTCATTTGCGAGGGCAAGAATGGTAATATATCACTATTTGCAGAAATATATAGCAATACCACTGTTCATGAAATAATTAGGAGAGTACCAATGCTATATAACTCGCGTTTTGAAACTAGAGTTTTATGTAGAACTCAATTTCATAAAACTCGAGTTCTATTAACGGAATCCATGGTGGCACCCAGTGACGTGGAATTCTAGAATTGTAAATGTCGCGTGGAACTCGAGTTTGTGTAATACAGATGTAGAGAGGGAAAATTTCGGACCTATCACAAGCTGACACATCATACTACTAAGACCACAAAGTACAGCCAATTACAAAGCACTGCTATTAGGTTTTGTTATCACTATTCAGAAACCAACAGAAATTTGCCAAGTATAGACACAAAAAGCATGCGAAAACTAATCACACATCGGCGCGTGTAAGCAATGACATAAGCAGCTTGGCGCGTGTAAATAATGATACAGGCAGTCAAATCGAGTGCTGACATGTGTCACCTTGAAAATCAAAACATTTCGGCCAATCAAAAGATGCCACGTGTCTTGGAGAAAAAGTATTAAAATTCCTTCAATCAGACTATGACACATGTTACCAATCAAATTTCGCCACGTGTCGCTCACTCACCCCCAAACTCCTATAAATAGAAGCCTTCCTAAGGCACTTCTAGACACCAAGACATATTAGGACACACCAACACATCTTGGAAGAGATCAGAAGACACCAAGATCAGAAGTACAGAAGCTCTACTGGATTCAAGCCCTAAAGCCTCCAGGAACTTCAAGAACTTCAACATTCGAATATGAAGAACATTCGAAACAAAATCATACAAACTACCTGCTTAGATTTTAAATTTTGCTAGAATCAAGCCCAAAAGCCTTCAGAAACTTTAAGAAACCACAAATCAATGAAGCTTTACAGATTCAAGCCTCCAAAGACTCGAAGAATTTCCACCACAAACATTCGATGACAAAGAACCCAAAGAACACACGAAGAATGTGAAGAACAAAGGATTTCTAACAAGTGCATAGCCAAAGATTCATTATAATTCTATTTCAATGGTCTTCGTTCTATCCTTCAACCAAATTGAAGGATATTTGGTGTTCAAGTCAAAATCACATTACCATAATTTCAATCAACAAGTTTTTCAAGGAGATCAAATCAAATGATCACTCTTTTATAATCACAGAAAATTGTATCACATATTCATCAATACAAATTCGCATTTGTGAAACTATTGTACTTGTTTGACTTTATTTCAGACTCAAAATTTAGTCGTCCACAACAGAACTCGAGTCTTATAAACTTGAGTTCCACTTTAACAATGATTGTTTCGCTGGTAGCTTTCATTATCACTCCCACTCTACCTCTCCCTCTCCCTCTCCCTCTCCCTCACAAACCATCCATCAAACACATAACCTGCAATGTATTTCATATAGCAATTTTCCAGTCAAATAAAACATTTCCTCCTTGTACAAAGAAAAAGGCCAAGCTATGACTAGAAGTACTTACACACACTAGGAAAAAAAAAAAAAAAAAAAAAAAAAAGAAGCAAAGAAGGGGGAAAAAAACGTCACATCAATTGGGCATTCCTGCAATATATATATATAATCAGGCCTAGCAAGCATGACCATTTATTTTACTACCGTAATTTGAGAATCTCGTTCTTCTTTGGTTAGCTTTTTCTTAGTTTGGAGCTATATGCAAAATACTGTCAGGTTTCCATCTAATTCTTTCACTTGTCCTCTGCGAAGTTGTGGCTTTGATTGTTGAAACATGCAACACAACATCTTTATCCTGCTTTCTTTTTGAATAGTTTCCGAGAAATTACTTTGTTTTGGTATCTCTGTGGCTGAACATTGAAGGGGAAAATGGGTTTTTCCCCTACTTCTTTTATTTTTACCATATACAAGTTAATGATAAGTTTACACAGAATTTGAGTTTATAAATCTCAAGTAACTCGAGTTTATAGAACTTAAGTTCTAATTATAGGGAGCTCAAGTTTTATAAACTCGAGTTTTATGTGGACTTTTTAATTACAAAATGCCAGATCACCGTGTACCTCTAGGAGTGTCAATATTCGACCCAACTCACGAACATGACACGCAGGGTCGGCTCAACGAATTTGGGAGCCCTAAGCGAAAACTTTATACAGGGCCTTTAATTATACTTAATTATAAATTCATATTTTTTTTTTTCAATTAAAATTTATTTTTCTTGCTTTTTGAGAGGCAAAATTACTAATTAAAATTTTGAATTCAAGTTCCGCAAATATTTCATTTTCAATTGATAATATGGTTAATCCACTTAATCTTTCTTGTAACATAATTGATCTTATATAGGATTTTATTAATTTTAATTTTGAAAAACTTTTTTTTGTGGAAGCAACTGTAACATGTATAGTTAGTAATATTCTGTAAGCATATTACAGAATATTACTAACTAGTAGACATTTGTAATTAAAAAATATTTATGAATAAATGAAACACAATCTATAATAAAAAAAAATTACAATTTAACTAGAATAATATAAATTTAATGTTTAAAACAATAGAACCTGGTTTATCAAAAGCACAATTGCAGCTTTACTTAATATGATTACTTTAACTTTAAACTTGCACAAAAAAATTAAAATTAATATTAATACAAAGTAAATTATTCTAATTTTATAATTTTGTTATTAATACTTCTTCTTTTTTTTTGTGTAGCAGTAAACCTTTTTTTTTTTAGCAAAATGTGTAGGACTCAATTTGATTGAATCCACTAAGAGTCTAAGACCAACCCACTAGCAAAATGTGTAAGACTCAAATCCACTGAGACTACAACCAGCCTACTATCCCTCCATGGCTCCATCCCACTAAATCTGATTTCTTTAAAAAAAAAAAAAATGTGTAGGACTAGGATGATAGGATCATTGGATGATCAATACTTTAAAAAACGTGTAGGACTAGATCACTTTCACTGGATCTAATTTCTTTATTAAAAAAAAAAGTCCTACATCTGATTTCTTTAATAAAAAAAAAAAACGTATAAGTCTAGAATCATATCAATACTTTAACTCATTAAGTGGGTCCATTCGGACCATTAGATAGCCTTCTAGTTCTAGAGAAATCTAAAGAGTCAAACTTTAAGAGAACAAACAAAAAATAGTAAAGAGAACCATCTTCAAAAAAACCCAGCAGCAAACAAAAAACCCAATAGCAAATTCCTTTTCAAAAAAAAAAAACCCAGTAGCAAACCATGAAGAAGATGAAAAAGGCAAAGGAAGATAACAAAAACGAACCTGAAATGAAGATCTGTGAACACACCAAGTCTATTGACAACACCAATTGATGAGTAACAGAGTAAGCCAACAAAAAAAAGTGGTTTTTTTTAGAATCAAGATGGAGAGAGTGAGTGTTTTTTTTCTTCTTTCTTTCTTCTGTTCGGCCTTTTCTTATTTGTCTCTTATTCTTTTTTTCTGCCTTTTGTAATCTTATCTTTTGCATTTTGTTACTTGTATATTTAGAAAATCAATGTCTCTCTTTCTCTCCCTCCCTACATTTCAAGTAATAAACATGGGTTTTCTTAATGAAATGTGGTATAAAGGTTTGATCTAGAGGATATTTGGATGTGATGATTTTTTTTTCTGAGAAAGCAAGATTTGGTGATGTGAATAGCTTTTATGTCATTTCAACTGAGAAACGAGCCTTACTTTTTTCTTTTTTCTTTTTTCATATGAGAAATTAATATTATATAATATAGTATCACTATTGGGGGCCCTCTTACAAGTGGGGGCCTTAGATGGTGGCCTAAATGGCCTATAGGTTAAGCCGGCCCTGATGACACGAACTTGACACGGGGTTTTGCAGGTTAGGGTTAGGCCTTAGTGAGTTTGGGTCATAAACGGGTCAACCCGAAAGCGACACGATAAAAAACGTGTCATAAGCAAGTCAACCCGTGCAACTCGCAATAGACACATTTGACACACCAATTTATTTGTGTTTACCTGAAATAACTCATTTAACACAACTTGTTTAATTAGTATAACAAATAAATATTTATTTTATTTTAGATTTGTCAAATACCTTTTATATTTGACCTATATTTTAAATTTAAAAAGAAAAGTGAGTAATTACAAAAACTTACAAGGGGTATAATTGAAAATTAAAATTTTACAAATCTTGCGAATATTATATCTGTGGGGACTAAAAGGACCTAAGTAAGTATTTGGGCATTGGGCTTTATTGATGGGTGCTAGTTTGTTTTAGACTAAAAGCCCCTAGAATTGCAAGTCGGCCCATGAGTCGAGAGTCCGAGGACGAATCTCTCCTCGGACAGACCCACGATGACCCTGGGATTCGCCAAAAAGATCAAGGCAGAGTTCTGGAAAAACCGTTGGTTAAGAGGGGGATTTAAGTACCCTCCGGACGCAACGGTGTGAGAGAAATATCTCAGAAAAAGGCTGCTACCTCCACATTAAAGATCCTGCACCTACTGCCCTAGCCGCATTAATGGGGAAGTGACCCCTGAATAGTAGAAGGGGCCTTCTGGCCATTGCTTAAGGATCTAGGGGTGAGATTTGTGTGACACGTGGATGAAAAGGTAAGGAGAAGAAGTATTTAAAGAGGGAGGAAGAAGAAAAGGCTTTTTTGGGGGAAAAGAACTAGAGAATGACTAAGAACTGTAACCTTTAAGAAAGGAAGAAGAAAAATAATATATAAGTTGTCCTCGGCTTACGTCCGAGGAGGTTCATTTTGCCCTATTTGTCCATTGTTTGTAAATATTGTAACATTCTAGCCTGTTCATCAAGCTTCGAACACCACTAAACTAGATTGCGAACCCACACTCTACAAATTTAATTGTTTAAGGCTCATTGGGCCTGAGCTCACGTGTGTTTTTGGGTCTAGGTGCAATTGTGTACTTACAATATCTTTGTCGAACTATGTTATTTTGAATTTGAGTTGACATGTATGCACTTATTTTGAGGTGTAAAAAGTTTATTTTTAGATGATTTATATTTTTGTTGAACTATATTATTTTGAATGTGGGTTGAAAACTTGAAGTGTATGCACTACTTTTGGGATGAAAAAATATATATTTCTAGATGGATGTTATATTTTATATGGTGTAGGTGAACATGGATTGTGTTATATTCGTGTCAACCCAACACGACTCATTTATTAAGCGTGTCAAGTGGGTTGGGTCAGGTCAACCCGTCTTATTAACAGGTCAGGTTAGGGTTGAAGGATTATGACACAATGATTAAATGAGTTGGGTTCAGGTTGAGCTGTTTAGTCGAATACTCCTACCTCGACACGATACGAATCCAACACGTTAACCCAAATTGACACCCTTATGTACCACTGTCACATTTTTATAGAACTTGATGGCCTTAAACTCGAGCTACATGTAGAACTCGGGTTTCATGAACTTGAGTTTCAGAATAGTGGTATTTTCCAAAATAGTTCACAGTTAGTGGTAGATTGTTAAATATTTTGGCAAATAGTGCTATTTGGCCATTTTTGTCTCATTTGCAAAGAATATAGAAATCTTCGAAAGAGCTTTTGGGAAAGAGACATTAGATCATCCACATAGGTGGAGCCATATTTTTTACCTTTTAGTAATTCAAAAAGCTACTTTATCTATTTTAACACCGTACTTAACAATACACTCAGCATCAATGGTTTTATTTTAGCAACACTTCATTTAAATATTCTTTCTTTATTATTTGTTTTCAAAGGTCATATTTTCAAATAATCTTCTAGTGTAATAATAATATTTTTGTAATCCTGCATTTTATTTTATATATATATATATTTTTTTTTTTTTTTTTTTTTTTGAGTAAAAAAATTTCTTAATCATCGAGAAGCAATCTTGGACTAAACTATCAACCTTTCAACAACCATTTACATGAAGCATATATGTAAACTATGAAGTGGAGGAACCTATCAAATAACATATAAATGGAACACATGTTATAAATGCAACAATGTAGTACATAAATTACTCATACATAACTCATATTAAATTCAATAAAAACTCACATCAATAACTCACACACTCAGGTTCCTACGACTTGCCTTGCAATTGTCATAAATGTTCAACGAGGTCCGATTGGAGTTGAAAATGAATTTCTCGGTCTCGAATGCGTCCATGACTTTGAATGAATGGCATAAATCCATTTGCTTGTTCACGTGACACTTCTATTGGAGGATTATCTATTTCATCAATTTGTTCATAATCAAAGTCTACCAATTTATTTTCCTCTCACTCATCTCTAACAGTCATATTATGGAGAATAATGCACGATTTCATAATCTCTTGGAGTGTTTCAAGATGAAAAAATCGTGCAGTGTCCATGAAAAATTGAGAATCATGCTTAAAGCTTTCCAAATGCACACTCAAAATCTTTCCTATACGTCTTTTGGGCTTTTTCAAATAATTTTTGTTTTTGTCATTGTGGAGTAGAGTTTGTTTTCACAAATGTTGCCTACTTTAGATATATGATATCAACAAGGTAATATTTCATTGTATAATCATTACCATTGATTGAATAATTAACTAAAAAAGCAAGTTCTTGTGCAAGCTTAGAAAGTATAGGAGATCTCTCTAACACATTAATGTCATTATTTGACCCAAGTAACCCAAAAAATGCATGTCATATCCAAAGATCATGTGATGCTACTGCTTCCAAAATAATAGCTGGCTCATGAATATGACCACAATATTGACCTTTCCATGCAGCTGGACAATTTTTCCATTTCCAATGCATGCAATCAATTGAAACTAACATACTTGGAAAACCCCAGTGTTGGCCATGGGCTAACAATCTAGCAATGTCTTTGTTGTTTGACTTTCTCTTGTATTCCTTAAAGAAAACATCAACCACCACATAACAAATTTTTTCAAACATTGTAATGCAGCGGATTCTCCAATCTACACACATTCATTCATAAAAACACCCAATACTCCATATGCAAGCATTCTAAGTGCAACAGTTATCTTTTGTAAGGAAGATAAACCAAGTTTGTTGGCACTATCTCTTTTTTGGACAAAGTTAGATTTATAAGCTTCTATCTTAGATTATATAAAGAGAAAAAGAGAACGCATCATCCAATATCTCATATGAAATAAATTAGGAGGATATATTGGTGAAGGAGCAAAGTAGTCAAGATAAAGCATTTCTTTGCTTGCCAAATGATTACGTCTGATATAGTGATGACGTTTACGTCATGATGTTGAATCCATGACAACTTGTTTGATTATCTCATCCTCATCTGAGTCATCAAGAAGCAACTTGCAAAACAAAGAGCAACCCACAGAGTCAACCTTCAAGACAATTGGAAAGCAATTATTACTATAGATACAAGAAACATAAGCAATCCATGCTATTAATGCCATAAGCAATTATTATATATGCACACGCACACATGCACAAGCCACAACACAAGTAAGATTAGAAAAAAATTTGCTTCCCATATCAATCCATGCTTTTAATGCCATAATATTAAACATTAGTACAACATGCAGCACCAAGAAACAAAGATTAGTGGCACAATCTCATGTATAAGTACAGGAAACAAGGAGCAGTCTATCCAAAAACTAGAGAAGAGAGTCCAACATGAGAAAATGAATAAAAGGATCCTAAACCAACCTTTCCTTTATAAAGAGAATATGTTTGGGCATGTAAAAAATCTCAATTAACCGTTCAAATTTTAAAAGCATGTAGCCATACTCACAGTGCATTAATGAAAAATGGAGAATAAGATTGAAACCTAAAAGGTGAATGAGAGATAGAGATTTTGAAAAAGGGGCATTATTACAACAGAAAAAATATCACAGAATTTGAACTTAGACTTCTCTTGACCTTCAGAAAATAAAATGGTTTACTATAATAAAGAGAAATTTTTTTCCTTACTCTCGTAAGAAAGTAGATCAACTAAATACAAAAATTCATGTACCAAGAATGCAATAGAAAATACTAGGAAATAGAGTGTACAAGACAGATATGATGCTAAGAAAGCATTCAGTTTCAGACAATCATCTAGTTTTAGATTAAAGGAAAATGAAATAAGGAAGAAGCATTTTATATAAGCTAAAAAGTTACGATTACACAAGTGAAAGTCTATCATAAGCTACTGCCAAAATAGATGAAGGTCTATCATAATCTACTGCCAAAATACATGAAAGCCTAATCTACTACCAAAATAAGGTCATACCAAGGCATCATCTATATGTGCCAACCTTTTCCTAACATGACAAAATACATTATGGCCTAAGCTACATCCAAAAATAAGGTCAAACCCAACTATTTACTTGATATTTGTCTTGCAATGATTCCCTCTTGGAGTTCATAAAAAAGTTTTTGTGCTCCGGCCAAGGCGCTTGTATCCACCAACATGATTCTCTCCTCTTAACATATTTTGGAAACAAAGTTTTTCCTTCTCAATATTGACTTTCTTTCCTCAATTCTAATTTTATGCTCTTCCAATTGAATTCTCTCCCTATCTCTCAACTTTTCCAAGTGAACCCTTTCTACTTTGATACAAATACTCTTTTTCTTATTCTTGCGATTTCTCAATAAATTTCATTTTCTTGGCCAAATATTCCCCAACATCTTTTTCGATAATTTAGTTCTTTCGGTTGGCCTTTTTAGTCTTCCTACCAATCGGTCTCTCAAAATTGGAAGTGTCATCAAGTAAGGATCCACCATCTCCCTCAGCAATAGATGTTGAATCCGAAGTTGGAGCTAACAATGTTCTCGATCTTTCCTTAAGATCACTCCACGTTGGTTAGTCCTTCAACATGAACCAACAATGTTCAAAGTGAAAGTGTTTATGAAAGTTGTTTTTATACAAAACCTTCGCATTGGCAATCTAAAAAAATTAAAAGAAATATAAAATGATTAGTATCTTCAAAATATTGGTAATGGGTATGTTAACACTACTGCAATATAATTTATATCTTATCTTGTTCAATCGTACCACTTTGAGGAATTATGTTAACTTTAGACATGCACCCACAAAACCTATTTGTCACCTTGTTAATCATTCCCCAACGACTTATTAGGGAAATAGCAGTATGTGTGGTATCGAAGGTATTGTGCTCCTTGAAGTATTTCCAAATTTTTTCACGAAATGTATTTTGTTTTTGTTCATTACTGTGTATGTCATTAACACTAATATTGAGCCATGCCGACACTAGGAGTCGATATCAATATCCCCTTGTATAATACTAGTGTAATATGGCAGGTCTCCTTGTGAATCCATAATTTAGAAACAACAATATATACTTTCTTCTCTCAAATACTTTCAAGCATACTGAAAGTAAAGACGTGTACTGTAATAAATTAGAAACAACAAATATAAACTCCCCTGCACACAAAAATTCCCAAATGACATTTACAACAATAAATTAGAAATTGAAAACATAAACTTCCCTGCAAACAAAAAATTCCTAGAACAATTCCCAACGTGACATTTACTGTAATAAATTAGAAACAACAAATATAAACTTTCCTGCAAACAGAAAATTTCCAAATGACATTTACAGCAATAAATTAGAAATAGCAAATATACA
This sequence comes from Castanea sativa, assembly GCF_040712315.1. Lineage (NCBI taxonomy): Eukaryota > Viridiplantae > Streptophyta > Magnoliopsida > Fagales > Fagaceae > Castanea > Castanea sativa. The sequence goes on along the minus strand of NC_134014.1, from coordinate 33,598,189 downwards.
CTTCTTGGCAAATAGAAAATTCCCAGAACAATTTCCAACATGACATTTACAACAAATTCTCAAATATAAACTTCCAGAAAAATTCTCAAACATTTTAAACAACAAATTAGAAACAAGAAAAATACAATTCTAGAAGACTAGAAGCAAAAACCTCAAATCAAAAACCCTGAAGCATCACACGGAGAAGACAAAGATAACTCACCTGTAAATTGGAGAGCAAGCTTTGAAACAATTGGTGGCACCCAAAATGAATCTCTAACACAAAACCAAACAAAACTCAAATCCGAAAGAGAGGAGAGAGGGCGAAATGGGTCAGAGATGGGTTGGCAATGGAGGCAAAGATTGGTCAGCTTGGGGCTTGGGTCGGCGGTGAGTGGAGGAAGAAAGATTAAAAAAAAATGAAAGGGAGAAGAGGAGGACGGTGGCTTGGGTCGGTGGCGAGTGGAGGAAGAGGTAGGTTGGAGCTAAGCAGGGGTGATGGCTTGGGTTGGCAAGAGTGGAGGAAAAGAGAAAAAAAAAATCTAAAGGGGAGATGGTGAAATTGAAGTAAAGATTAAAGAGTGGAGTGCAATGGGAAACTGAGAAAAGAAAGAAAGCGAAAATAAAAAAGGAAATAATCATTATAATAATTAGAGGACAAATAATTTTTTTTTTAGTATAACATCTGAGTTATAGTATATTATCAAAGATAGTTGTGCACTGCAACTCAAAAGCCAAAAATTTTACATTTAGCTCAATTGATGCAGTCCTGTTTTTGTTTTATTGGTTGTTAAATTCGACACTTTAGCAATTTGACGCCACCAATACTAGATGATTACATTATAAATTGGACGCAATACTCATTATAAATTGGATGCAATACTCCCTCGTTTTACAACAAACAAACAAAAAAAACAAAAGATTCTCTCAAAAAAAAAAAAAAAAAGGTAAATCTCTTCATAATTTAATCAGTGAAACTCAATAATATTACGTGTGAGAAGGAAATATTACTCCTATAGTATAGTGCTAAATAATTAGTCGGAAATAATCGCACACTTCTTTTGGTGGTGGTTTTCATGGGCAATATCGATTGGTCTGCACAACCAAGGGATCTCACACTAGCAGGAAAAGACAAATGAGAAAAGGCGTTTGGGATATCCCACTGTAGTTTGCATTTTGCAAAGCCAGCGAGGAGCAAGCCCACCAAGTCTGGGTTCGTCCACATCCAATGGAGGCCTGGCACCGGCAGAGTCTAGACATAGGTTCATCCACTGATACTAGTGTAATGTATGCGCTCCACTACTTTTTGAATCTTTTTAGATAGTGACATATATTATACAAAAATAAAAAAACGTTAACTTAACTGGAATACTACCTTTTTTTTTGTCGATTACTTCAACAAAAATAAGTAAATAAATATAGCTGGTACTTTTTTTTTTTTGGTGAACATATAGCAGGTACTTTAATTGCATGGAATAGCACTTTTCATGTTTATTTCAATAATAATAGTGTTGGATAGATTTTTTTTTTTTAAATTTTATGTAAGCACTAAGTTACACATTTGTTTGAAAAACACATTATTTAAAATATTGGGTGGCACAAATTAACATTTTTAGTGGGATGGAATGACATTTAAAAAAAAAAAAATTTTGTCATTTTGTGTCACGTAAGACTCCATGTCAGTCGACAGTGATTGTCCTGAATCAAAAGAGATCCTTTTTCTTTTTTTGCCATTATAACACCTTGATTCATTTCTTTGGATACAGGACAAGAGTGAATGGCCATACCCCATCCTGATTTGGATGAGAAATGCCAACTCGCCCATGTGATATCCCACCCTGCCACTTTTGCTATTTGGGCCTAAATTCTGGTCTTTCACCACTATGATACCTAAAGGCAAATCATTGATTTTAGCTTATGTCACAAGAAATCTAATCCCAACTCGTTGGAAATTTCTTACAATACTTTTCTCATAGATTTCCGTTCCGAAAAAAAAAAAAAAAACGAAACAAAAATCACTTAAAAGTTAAAACCTATCCCAAATAAAAGGATTCTAATTTGCTTACAATACTCTGTCAAAAAAAAAATTGCTTACAATACACTTAAATTCACATCAAATCTCACAACATACTTAAATGTCAATATGTGATTGGATTATAACACTTGTACATGGCACAACCACATATACTTATTAAAAAAGTGAATTTAGGTGTACCAGTTACAAGATAACACTTAAGCATTTTGTAGATATTTTTTAATGTATCTTTAGAGTTTTCCAATTACAATTAAATCACACCCTAAACAGAAGTGTCACATTGCCATCCATCACAAAAGAGAGCGGATGACGTTTCTTCTTGAAAGAACAATGGATGGTTGGCATTTCACCTTCGAGACTTGAATACCAGAATTCAGTTTTGCCTTTTAAAACGACAAAATTAGTATTCTAGGATGCTGCCGCAATTGCTAGCGTTATGATGAATATTCCAACTCTTGTTATATTATGAATGCATGAAGTTAGAGGATTTTTTTTTTTTTAAGAATTAAAATGTAAGTATCTACCACTTGTTTCCCAAGTCAATTACTTAAATCATAGTTCAAAAACTTAAAAAAGTGTGTTTTGCTTTCCTGAAAAATTAGTAGTTTTTTTTTTTTTTTTTTTGAGAGTGAAAAATTAGTGGTTAGTTGTTCATAGACTAAGAGCTATAGTCATATCTAAAAAAATAAACTGATCCAAATGCGCAAAATTCGATTCCAAGTCCGGTAAAAAAAATTTTACTAATTGAGCAATAGGGGAAACCCACTCTTTCCCTTAATTATGGCTCTTATTGCATATTTGCAATGGTAAAACATCTCAACATCTTCTAACACGCTATGATTATTGCATTTCAAATAGTTACACCGAATAAATGCAATCCAAAACGCTGAAAGAAAATTGGAAGAAATGACTTCTAATAACATTATTAACAGAAATGAATCCTAATCCAATAATTTTCATTAACAATTTATTTATAGTCACACGTTACAATTTGTAGGGAATGACCAAGAAATTCCGAATACTCCAAAAGGATGTAGACCAGTTCAACCAACATACGTGGAGCCATCTGCCATGCAGATCCACACTAACTCATATCAAACAACTCTGGATGACATGTCTTCACAAACCTATCCAGAATCCTATCATCAAATACTCGAGTTTAAGGAGCTCCACGGGATCGTGATAGCAGTAGATGAGGGCATCTCTATGATTTGAGTAGAATATTTATGTAAAAAAAATCCATGAAAAAGGAACTCCGCCTCTCTTAACCTCTATCACTTCTCTCAATCTTCAAAACTCCAGTTCCAATCTACGTCTTCTGGGAATTCCGGTGCACGGAAGGGCTACTCACATTTCGTGAACTAATGCTTGCAGTTCTTAGAAGTCTACGGAATTCTGATAGACTTATCTTTCCATCTTTGTCAATATCGGCTTCCTCAAGAAGTGGGTCAATGGAGCCCCTTAAGCCCGTGTGCTGCAAAGCAATGAAGCAAATTTCAGAATCACAGGAACATCTTTATAATGCTCAAATAGATAAGCACATCATTTGCTTGTCATAACCAGGCTTGCCCAATGGCAAGCACACCCCAACCCCAAATTAATACACGTTCTAGGATTTTGATCCCGAAAAATTCCACAAGTGCAATGACACTTGGCCACTGAAACTAGAGGCCTTTGCACAGCTAAAGGAGCAAACCTAGAGTAAAACTGGTAAAGGAAGATGTGGGATTCAGGAACTAACACAAAACCAGTAAATTTTCAGGGAGGTTGACTAAGAGAGTCAGACTTGCACCCTCTAGTCTACTCTAGGTTCAGAACACTGATTTAGACTTTAAATAAATGCCATGTATAAGAATTTCTTTGTCACTGTATGCAAACTTATGTATGCTACAAGATCTTGTGCAAAATTAATATCACTTGGCACAAAAGAAAGGGCCAAACTGGGTCTAAAAGACAACAGTGCACAAAACCAGGACTAAGCAAATTATGGTCCGATGTAATTGCCAGTCTTAATTGATCAGGGGGACAAAAAAATGACCCCAAACCCTGATTAAACCAAAAAAAAAAAGGATAAAAAAGCTCGGGATCATTTGTGTGCATCAGTTCTTTTTGTCATCTCTGTCTCACACTCTTTGGGGAAAGAATCAGCAAAACTGAGATCAAGGGTAATTTTAATGCAAAAAAATATCACTGACCAGTCTCAGTTCCTCTGGAGTAATAAAACCATCTTTATCTATGTCAAACTTCTCAAATGCAGCTTGAGACCGCTGGTGCCACTTCTCAGAGTCGTGCTCCTCTAATTGATGCACATGTAGAGCAGCTGCCACGAACTCCGTGAAATCAACAAGGCCATCCGTGTTGCTGTCAATCTGCATTAATGAAAGACTCCATTATATTTAAAAAGTAACTGTATTCACAATCCAAGGTGAAGTACAATTAGGTATAGATGTCAGATTTCTTGAAGGTGGGTTAGAGTAGTATGATAGTTTCTTATTTCCTACTTCAAAGGGGGAAATGCTCACCGCTTGCAGAATCTCTAAGACACGTGGTTCTTTCATCTTCCAAGGAAGATCTTTAGCAAGGGCCTGCATAAAAACCATCCATGTTAGGACCAAAGGAGAGAGAGATATGGTACCAGAATGTAAACCAAGTTGAATAATGAAGAAAATTTTTTACCTGTCTCATTTCTTCTAGACTAATAGCACCATTTTTGTCCACATCAATAGCAGAAAATTGATCCTTGAGATCAGCAAGCTCCTCATCATCAATTGTGCTAGCCAATGCCTGCAATGCAATCAATTAGTCAAAAAAGGATGGATGACGAAAAAAACTACTTTCCTTCTGACTTAAAAAAAATATTAAAGGAAATCATCTCACCCTTAAAGCAAACTGTTTCAACCGACTGTATTTCACAAATTGTCGCATATTATTAAGAACAGATATATCGATAGGGATCTCTGATGCGTCGCCTCCTTCTCTAACCCACGGGTGTGCTGGAAATTTTGAAACCAATCAGATGAGTTAATCTCCCCCCCCCCTAACGTTTATAGAGTATAAAAGGGGGAAGAACATAACACAGTAACTATTCTCAGGGACTAAAATGACAAATAAAAAGAAAACCAAAAGAATCTCAGTTTGAGTCGCAACTCACAAACTAAAATTCTTTGTAATTGCATTAGCCAATTCCAATATGCCAGAAGTAATCAAAATTGATATTTACTAAGAGACAAATTCAATACATACATAGGGCCTGGGCAGCAGTTAGTCTTGCCCGAGGATCCTTCACCAGTAACTTCTTTACAAAATCTTTAGCGCTGTTGCTTATGGTTGGCCATGGTTTGCGGCGAAAATCAGGCTTGTTTCGTAAGACCTGCAAAAGTGAGGCAGTTAAATAAGTATACACAAGAAAACTATGGGGGGGGAAAAAGAAGCAATATTGAAGACACATGGCGATGATCTCCCTCCCTGGACTGCACTTATACATTGGGTAATGCCCATTAATATACAGACATTATCAAGTACTCCAAAGGTAACTTTATTCAGGAAAATGAAAAGCTGTGAGAGACTAATTTTTGAATGTTTCTCTGTTGTCCCGTTTCCATTTTATAGAAAAGCTAGAGATTGTAGCATAAACTACTCAGAGAAGAAATGAAAATAGCATAATCACTTGTCCCACCAGAAAGTAAAAAAAAAAAGTAGTTTAAATTAAGATTGTAGTCAACCTCCTTAAATATACCATCTTCAGTCTTATCCCAGAAGGGGCGCCTCCCACAGAGCAAAATGTAGGTAATCACACCAATACTCCAGACATCTGATTCAGGCCCAGACTTGCGTTTCAATACTTCAGGAGCGACATAATAAGCGCTGCCAACAATATCTTGAAACTTCTTTCCTGCATTGTTTGTAATCATATGGCTTTAGAGGAATCAAATGCATGACCAGATATACATGTAGAATAACAGTTTCAAAAGAAAAAGAAGCAGTTAAGTTTTTTTTTTTTGGGTGGGGGTTCCACATGCACCCACAACTTCACTCTCCATCCCATTATTATGAAAGGAGTAAGTGCCATTAAAACTAGAGCTCCTTGGTTAGAAAAATATATTTATATACACAAAAAAGTTGAATCTCATAGAACTAATGTAGTAGAAGTTTTACTCACCTGGTTTAATGAAATCTGACAAACCAAAATCTGTGGCTTTCAAAGCTGAATCCATTCTCGTCGACTTAAAAAGAAAATTCTGCATGCAGCAAATGCAAGGGAACCAGTGTCAAGCATCATTACTAGTTTGACTAGTTCACTGCTACTGTAAAACCTACTATTTCCATTTGTTAAATAAATAAAAAAGGAGAAAGTACAGGAGAATGAGTGCGGGCAGAAAACTGAGCAAACTATGCCTCTGCTAGTGAACCTGGCTAATGGCTATACCTCTGGTTTCATGTCTCGATGTACCAATCCATGTAAATGACACTCAGCTGCAACTTTGAGCATCTGCCGTACAACTACTGCTGCATCTTTCTCAGAATAACGGCTGTCCTTCCTGAGTTAAGTGAATCAAGCAGAAGTACTGGTGTCATCACTAATTAATCAAAATATTTTTAAAAAAATGGAAATATTGCGGCCATCAACACTATTAGCCAATTTTTTAGCCACTCCTGGCAAGACCAATGAATGATAGATACCCATGACTAAAATAATTCTTACTTGGCCAATATCCGATCCAGCAATTCACCACCCTCACATAACCTGATTACAGAGATTAAAAAAAAAACACACACACACACAAATTCAAGATATGGACAGTTAATGAAATAAGAAAATTAAAAAAGGAGATTAAAATGGCAAAACAGAAGTGCAAAATCTTATCTAATAAATGAGGGTTAAGCAAGCAGAAAAAGGACACCGTACAATTATGTGAACAGAAAAAATAAATGGAGAATGGTATAGTTTGAAAAGAAGCTCATGAAAGCAAAACTTACTCCATTACTATATACACATAAGAATCATCCTCAAATGCATTATAAAACTGAACCACATTCTCATGGCCTGTAAGGGCTTGCAAAATCTTGACCTCTCGCTTCACATCCTCAACAGCAATAGGAAGAATCATCTGCCATCAAATCCAAGGTTTCTCTGAAACTTTTCTATAAATATTTTCCAAAAAATAAGGGAGGACACAAGTTCTGTGGAATTAAAGATAATGAAAGTTATTCTATCTAAGAGTTTTTAACTTCAATCAAGCCACCCAAATGTGTTTTATTGTTTTTCCAGTGACCTGCAATAATAGAAGTTCTAGGAGCACATTTACCTAACCAGAGGAGAATACATAACATTTATCACTCACCTCAAATTCCTTAAGAAGAAAAGAATCACGCTGAGTAAGTTTCCAAAACAATCCCATTAATTCACTATTTGCAAAACATTCAAAATGCTATTATCGTTATCATACTGAGATTTAGCCCATCAAAGTAACCCTTGAACTTTGATGATTGCTTTTTTGCTAAAAGTGGGCTAAAATATACTTGTACTACAAAAAAGTGAGGCTTTAAAAAAATTGTACATAAGCAAAATAAGCTAAAAGCTAAGTGAAAACACCAGTGGCAAACGGAATAGGTAATCAGTCATCAGGCATATGAGCAATTCGTCAGCATATCCTTCAGGCGTCCATGGTGATTTCTTCATAAGTACATAAAAATTGGAACTTCATAAATGGGAAAATCGATCTTCCAGGCATTAGAAAACCATTTAAGACTGCAAAGCAACATGACTCCAAGATTGATATTCAATGCAGATGCAAGTCAACTAAAAACCCAACTAAAGAAGCCAGGTCTCCAAAGGAAAAGGATTAAGGAAAAAGTCCTCCAGAAATATTGGGACCAAAATCACCATTTCCAATCCATAATCAGGGGAACAAAATCCCCCAAAGTGCTAACCACAAATTTCTCCCAAGCCCCATTGAGCAAATAACACGGGAATTGAAATCCACATACTTCATTCATACATACAAAAACCAAAATTTTAACAAAAACCCATCAAGAATCCAGAGTCAATGAGGCCACAAAGTCCACGAAATCCCACAAACTAACCCCAAAAAAAAAGTAGAAGATGACTACCTAATTCACAGAAATCAAAGAAACAAACAAACTACCTTATTCTTCTCAATCCTCTTGACGGCGACTCGATCCCCATTCGTCTTGTCGGTGGCAACATAGGTATACCCGAACTGACCGTGTCCCAACAACTTTCCAATCGTGTAACAACTATCGAAATCCTTAGCGTACCCGAAGTCGGTGCGCTTCCCACATGGGATCACCCCACTTTGTCTTCTCGAAACGGGTTTTTCTTTGGGTCTCAGCTGATGTGAATTCCTCTCATTCGCTTTGGTCTGTCTCTGATGACTCGAAGCCTCATGTTTCTTCGTAGTTGCCGCCGTTGTCGTCGTCGTCGTCGTCGTCGTTGTTTGTGATTTTGTTTTCCCTCTGCGGTTGTGATTGACGGTTGTGGTGGTTGTGTGGTTGTGGGTGTTGCTGTTAGAGCCACTGACTTTGGTGGCAGAAAGACAAGCACCCATGATTGAAACAAAAAAGAGAGAAAGATAGAGAGAAGATAGTGTTTTTTTTTTTTTTCAGAGGTTTTGATGGATCAAAAACACGGCTAAGTTTTAGATTATATAGTATATACTACCCCTAATAATCAATCATTTATTTGCACAGGCACCCATGAATGTATGAATGGATGATGGGATAACAAAATAGGAAAGGTAGAAGCACATAGGAGGAAGTAGGGAAGAAAGAGAGGGGGGGTGATGGTGGTCAAAAAAGAGACCCTTTAAAGAAACAAAACTAATTTAGAGAGAGAAAATGTGAAAGGGAAGAGGAGGGGAAGGGGCTAGGAGCAGGAGTATCTCCGGTTCGAATTATTTCACACAACTCATATATAATCATATCCATGATACACTCGATATATGATAAATTTTAGGAAAGTTTTTAGGAAAAAAAAATCGTAAATATTTTTGTAGTTTTTTAAATTTTTTATAAAATAATATCTTAACGATGGTTTTAAAAGCACTTTTTTTTTTTTTACAAGTCTAATCTAAGTGTATATATGTGTAATAATTTCTCCTAGAGACTTGAACTCCGGCCCTTGCCCCCCACACCCTACAAGCACTTATACTTGTAGAGTAATCATCGCACCAAAGGTGTGTGCGGCGGTTAAAACCACTTGTTAACATAACCATTTTAAATATAATTCTTTACAACAATGAGAGATGGGGACTTAAACCCTTGTTTGAACAAATTAATAAAACTCTTGTAATATAACCAGAGGAATATAGGGACTTTTAGTTGCTCTCAAAATTATTTAATACATCTTGTGTATTATAGTGTACATTTCGGTCCCTAAATAAAACTCATGTTTTTTAAATACCGAGTAATTCATTATTCAATGCTCTCAAAATATAAGAAAGTAATACTTCATTCTCATAAGTTTCATCATGAATATAATTAGTAAAATCTATCATGTGAAATGATACAGTTGAAAGACTAAATTAATAATGAATAATTAACCAATTTATGTGAGGGAAGTAGAGATCATCCAAGTTTTTTTTTTTTAAACAAAAAGTAAAAAAAAAATTGAACCATGATATTTGTAATAGGCCGTTGTTTTTCATAGATCTGCACAGTGGTGGATAGTCTGTTAGGTGGAATCATGTAGATCCTAGACTAACATGTTGTCTCAGCAAAAAATAGACTAACATGTTGTGATTAAAAATATTTTTTTTGAATTAAAAATTTTTTAGCATGATTTTGTTTATTTTTTCCTGATATGGTATTTTCCATTTCTTTTTGTTAAAAAAATTCTCTGTTACATCTTTTGGTAAATAATTCTCTATTATATCAGCTCATGAAGTCATGAGCTTTCAAAATTTACACGAAGGTCAAATGCAAAAGACGCAAGTATATCATTATGTAATATATAAATATATATATATATATATATATATATATATTTTTTGTTTGTATATAGTAAAGCTTCCAAAAAAAAAAAATTTATTTCTTTAATTGTTTCCCAAGTTGATGGAATTTCTCCGTCCATAAAGTTTAATCCATATTAATATTATAAAACATAATTCTTTGTCTTCTTCTATTAGTTTATTTTTTAAAATTATTATATTATTGAAAAATAATAAAATACTCTAAAAGTATAATAATGTCACACTCTTCCATATATCTCACATTATTAGGAAGTCCTACCCATGAATTTAATCAATATGATCCACCATAACTATCAAAACATAAATAATATCGTGAATCATTTTTTTTTTCTTTTCTTTTTTTTTTGTATATCATGTTGTATTATATCATAAGATACACAAATATTTTTTTTTACTTATAAATATATATACACACACAAATGATATATATATATATATATATATATATATATATATATATATAATAGACTTGGAACACATGAAACTAATAACTAATTTAATTATAACTATCAATATTGAGAAAATACTTTTCTAGATGACATTTAACATCAAAATCATAAATCAAGCTAGATGTTTGTTTCTTTTGTTATTTTTATCACCCTTACGCAGGTGGACCTACAGTAGGGCAAAGGGGGCCACCCCCCCCCCCCTTAAAAAAAAATTTGGTATACAAAAAATTAAGTTTGACCTTAAATATATATTTGTCTCTCATTCTCTAAAATATTTAGATATTGACCTACAAGAAAAGAAATAAAAAAAAAAAATTCATGCCCCTTTAACTACAAAAACAAAATAAAAAAATAAATATGGACTAAACAAAAATCATGCACAAAATAAGAAATACTTAAAGGTGTTTGGTAGAGGAGTTTGAGTAATATTGTTTTAGATGTTTTTGATATATGTGTTGGTGAAAAAATGTATGAAAATATGTGTAAGTGTGTTTAAAATGCTCAAAAGTGTGCTTGAAATGCCCTACCAAACGGGCTATTATTTTGTATGTTACACTTTGTTGATGTGTTTTATAATATGAAATGTTTAAGAAATACTTATTTTGTATGTAGTATTTTGTTGAATATGAAATGGATGTTAGTTTTTATTTTCATAATTTTTTTTCTTTTGGTTTTAAGCTTTGGCCCCCTCGGGTATGAATCCTGGTTCCGTCCTTGTCCTTACGAGTTACGAGTTTCTGCTATGTGGCTTTTTAGTTGTGTAATTCCACCCCAATATTTGTTTGATGAATACACATTTAAGTCTTATCATATTTCTCTTATCATCCGTAATATGGATACAATGATTCAAAGTGGGATCATTTTCCCTAATTTTTTTTTCCTTTCTTATCACTCCTTCTTTTTATGTACCTAAAAACAAATAGGAACACATCAATTTGTATAATCAAATAACACTATTTTTTCCCTATTAGCATGACTGGCAGCCCTTTCACATATTTCTTATAAAGAAAATTTTGTTTTTTAAAAAATGCATAAAATAATGTAAAAATAGTCTCAATCCAACCCAACCCAACCAAACAGAAACAAGCACAACAACTATTTCTTTCTTTTAACATGATCTATTCAAACCTGAAACCAAGCCCAATTTTTTAATTTTAGTGTGAGACTGAGGGGACAAAGAAGAGAGCTTTATATATATATATATATAAAATGGTTAAATATTGATAATTTTTTTTAGTTATTGACATGTATTTTAAATTAATGTGTGTTATGTTTTAATTGGTTCAATTGTAAATATTGTAGGTTTAGCTGGCATTTAACAACCATATCATCTACAAAAATGAATAAAATAGCTTGAATCATGATGATATATAAGGTTAGGATTACAAATATTTGTCCTACTTTTTGTGTTCCATTTATATTCATCAATTATTAGGTGTTCAAATAATTTTTTTAAGATAAGAGATAGATATTTTAATAATTAAAAATTTTAAAGTTGAGTAAAAAAATTAAATAAAAAATCTCATATTTAAAAATATAAATTACAATTTAGTGAAAGAAAAACACACACGTTAATAGCAATGATGATGTCATATAAGGGACAAAATACCTTCTGTTCTTTGAAAGCTTTCTCCGTCCATTTACTTGACATTGATTTAAAGAAAATCTATTACGCGGCTATATCTATCTTCAATGGTGATCAAAACAAGAAAAAGAAAAATGGTGATCAATTCACGTCAAAGCCAATCACAATTCGACTCTGTTGCCTTCGGAGCCTCAAATATGTATGGTCGGTGGTGGTTACTCGTATTTTATTATCATCTTTTCAACACTGATTTCCCAGAAGTTGAAGGCTTGAAGTCAATTATTTTCCTTTCCACGCTACATTATGACAGGCTTAAAAAAAGTGGCGGTACAAGGGCATCAGGCATAATTGGTTTACCGACATGCTCAAGCTGTTTGTACAAGTAATAGTGTAAAAATAAAAAATAAAAAGTCTTTCTGTATTTTTTAACTACTAGCTTAGCTCACATGTTAAACTAATTATAATAGTGAAACTTATAAATTAAGTCATTGTGAATGGTGTAAGTTTGTGTGGGGTTATAGAAGGAAATCTTATATAGAGAAAAAAAATTAAAAAAATAATTGTATTCAAATATCATGTTTTCGATGAACCCTAGATTATAATTGTATTCAACTATCATGTTTTTTTTCATATGAGATATACACTTATACATATATACTTAAGATAAACTTAAGCACAATATTTAAGTATTATTCTTTAAATTTTCCTTTTAAGATTTAGTTATGAAAAAAATAAAATAAAATAAAAACATGGTTGAATCTTATCAGGAGAACCTAAGGAACAACACTTAAGTACTATACATAAGTTTTGCCTATATATTTAACTTAATTAAGATAGGTATATATGTGCAAGTGTATATCTCATATGGAGAAAATATAAGGAATTAATATTACACAATTAAACTTAATTAAACCCTTAAATTTAAACTTTTAATTTATGTTCTAATATATTCTTTAAAGATTGTTAATTTTAATTAGAGTGAAGTTATTTGATCAAAGTTGTTCTATCAAAATAAATCTAACAACTTTAAGAAATTATCCAATAGTCAGGAAATTTTTCTATGAGTTTAAATTCAATAAGAATTGGGTGTGTAAAACTATATTTTTACACTCAATAATAATATATTATCATGTGCGATATATTAAAGTTAAGCAATATATAAATTCATACCCAATTCTATATACAAACAAAAACAAAAAATGTACAGCTCTTTGCCTCTCTCTATCTCCTTCTAATTTGCCACCTTAACCGTTGGTGCCTCCACCACCTTTCTTCCACCGCCTCCGCCACCTTCTCTCCTAAAACACAATAAATTCTTTCATGGACTCTCTCCCTCATTTCAATGAAAATCTTCATGTGCCAAACATAATAACTCCCAAGAAGTACTCGGATAGCCAGTTGAGATTTTAAAGATATTCTTTACACCACAATTAACACCCTTTTATAAATTCTGACCAAAAATGAAAAACTAATGAATCTAACTTGTCATCAACTTCAATATATAAATTGCTATAACATATCTTTTGTCGACTCAAATGAATTGTGAAGAGAGGGTTACGTATGTGATGAGTGTGGTTTTAGTGGTGGCATGGGCACTGGTGGTTAAGTTGGTGGAGAAAGTGATAGAGAAATGCAGGGCTGTACAGTTTTTTATTTTTATATTTATTTGTTTGTAGAACAAAATTAGGTCTGAACCTATCTACTGCTTAACCTTGAAATATTTGATGTAACAAGATATTATAGGTGGGTTAAATTTTAAGTTAGTTCATTAGGTTCCCAATTAAATTTAAATTATATTTTAAGAAATGTTGCTGTTTGTATTTTATTTGTCGATACAACTATGTTTGAATTTAACTAAAGTTTCTAATTTTGTAATGCATCTAAGTTATCTATACTACTAATAAGAGAATTCATCTATTTCGTCTTCAATTTTTGACGTACCAAAATATCTTCATACAAATTCTAAAATAACATACCCTTTAGTTTCCTTTTTTTTCTACAAAAAAAAAAAGGTTAAAAGAGTAATACTATCTCATGCAAGGAAGTTAATACCGTACCGGAGGCTGTACCGGTTTGGCCACCGGTACGATATATTTCGGATACCGGTCAATACCGGTGTACCGTTTCGGGTTTACCGCTATTTTATATATATACACACACACACACACACACACACACACACACACCAAAATCTCTAGAACCATATTTATAAACATATAATATTTCACTTATATTATAGTAAATATAAAAGTTTATCATAAAACATTACCTCAATTCAGAACAAATTATTTATAGTTTTAGACTTTAGTATCAATTAAAAGAAAAAAAAACACAATATAAAAAATAGAAAGCTTAGTTGTTCATTGCATACTAAGAAAACAAATAATACTAATAAGTTAATGTAAATAAGTTACCATTATACCCTTACAAAAATTCAAAAATTACAAAACTAAAAAAAAAAAAATTATGTACCGGCCGGTATTGCCCAAAATTGGCCGGTATGGCCGGTACGCGGCCAGTACGGCCGGTATTTTTTCCGGTACAATATAGAAGTGTACCGGTACCGGTGCACTAGCCGGTACGATATGTACCGGCCGGTACGGTATCGACCACCCTGATCTCATGTACAAAAGGGGGGAAAATCCGTTATTCTCATTTGTATTCAAATGTCCTATCTGTATTTGTTATCTATTTGAATTCAAATACGTTTATCAATATATATATATATATATATAAAACATTACTTCTTCCAAAACAAACCCACTACCTCACGTAAAAATATCCATTCTTATCATGAATTCAAATGTCTTATTCCTATTGGTATTTGTTATCTATTTGAATTCAAATAATTCAATTATGTTTTAGGCCTTTTCCTTTATTCTCTTCATTCTGCCTAAAACTTAGAACACTATATCTGTCTCATTTTTCAACATTATTCTATGTAATCGTATCTCTCTTTAAAAAAAAAAAAACATTATATCACTTTTAAACATTCTAACACTAAGCAAAAAAAAAAAAAAAACATTATTACACACGTGCTTTGAGTTTGGTTGTACATAAGTGAGTTCTAGTTAGCTTAACATATAAGTTCTCTGGTGATTGAATAAGATATTTGAGAGTTTACTTTCCGGCTATACCACAAATCCAATTGATGTCTTAGTCTTAAGATAAGAAATTATCATCGAGAACGAACGTCATAGGTTAAAACTCTTTTAAAAGAAATTAGTGTACATAAAATTTGTCTTAGTTTCTTAACCCATCCTTATTAAATTTAATTTTATTATCTTTTATTATTATTTTTTTTTATAATGTGTATAGGGAAAGAGACTGTATATTTAAATAAAATGTAATTTGCCTATATTGTCGTTAGGAGCGGCTAGATACATGGCGTGCGCGCATAATAAGTAGTCATAGAAGTCGAGTGTTGACTAGGTCTTTGGAAATCTTCAAAAGTCAGATCTGAAATTGGTTAAAGTCATTGTGCATGTCATGTTCAAATTTAATATTTGCATTAGGCCTTCGGATTGAGCTGCGGCATTATATGGTGGACCTGCTAATGATGGTACAGCTAAATGCAAACCAGACGATAAAGAAAATATTATTATTAAAACATAAATGGACTTATATTATATACTTCATCATTTAACACATTAATTTTTTGTTTCAATATTAAGTTCCAAAAGTTTTATAATTCAATGTTAATATGCAATAGGTTTTCAACGGAGACATTTAGTACCCATTTGGATATTGATGATAAAGGCAGCGTTTGCATTTTGGCGTTTTCTTCTTCTTCTTTTTTTAGAACGTGCACTGTGAGTCGCGTGCAGGAAGAGAAGAGCGTTTTTTTGCTTTTCTAGTGGGTCACGTGCACTGTTCACAGAACTCACAAGAGCTTTATTTAGAAAAAAAAATTTAAAACATGATCCTACAATACTATTTACACATTTAAAAATTATTTTGCTATAGTGTTTTCAGTTTTCAGCATTCAGCAAAACAAGCAGTATCCAAACACATCATTAATCACTAATATATGGTTAACCAATCACCAATATATGTTAATTTTATAAGCTTCAAATATCATGATATCAGGAATTTGAGTGATAGTCTAATGATAATAGTATTATTAATAGCATTTTGTGTTTGTGATTCGAATTTCCCCTTCTTCTTCTTCACTATTTGCTTATCTCAAAAAGAGAGAGAAGAAAAAAAAAAAAAAACAATACATCATTTTCCTTTTTGATACTCTCCTGAATGACTTTCTCGTCTCTTCAAATAATACCAATAAATACATATATAACACGTCGAATCATATAACTATTAGTTTAGAAGCAGTGAATTTATCAAATATTTATCTTCTTGATAAGTAGTTACACTATCATTGCACCAATTCGTTACTCTTTGCTAAATTACTCTCTGTTAAAGATTTAAGTAAATTACATAATTTTCAATAGTTTAGAGGGATTTCAAATAAACCTATTTAAAATTTAAAAGAAGTTTTATTATTTATTTTACATTTTATTAATAATCTATCATAATTTTTGTTAATTTTAATGGTAAAAGTAAGGTCTTATCATTGTAGGTCATACGATATGGTTTTACTATTTTATGCACTACAAGTACATAGACATTAGTAATCTGGTTTTTAAGAAATTTAAAGTCTTATTATGATTAAAACTCAGTTAGAAAAAGCTTTAAAAACATTAAAGTAGTATAATTATTTATTTTAATTTACTATAATAATTTTATAATTTATATTTAAGAATACAAATTTTAATTGTTTGAAATTTTCATACAATTTATTTTAATAACTAAATAATTAATAACGTTAGTTTAAATGACAAAACCACCCTTAAACATTACTAAACATCTTATATGGGTTAAAAAAATGTTTTAAAATGATTTCTACTGTATATAGTTAGATTTAAGAAATAAAAAGTGAAAAGTAAATACAAGATTTATGGAAATTGATATTTCCAATCCGAAAGGTAGGAGCTAACATTTTCACGTTCAATGGGAACTGAGATATTACAATTATCATGAATTTTGTCAAATAAACAACAAAATTTCAGGAGTATTTAATAATTAACAAATAAGAGAGGTACTACGTTCACAACATTTTTCACAACATGTTGTTATTGGTTCAAATTTGAATTTAACACTAAGAATACTTTTTTGCCCCAATAATATCAACCAGTAACAACCTGCCACTTAAGATTTGTTGTAAAAAATGTTATAGATATATCATTTCTCTTCCTATTCCTAACGATTAGGAATCAACTAAAAATCCCATAGGTAACCGTTATGAATATTGAATTTGTTACTTCACACCCTCTAGAGAGTACTTCTTGTCCCAAAAAATAGAAAAAACAAAAGGAAAAAAAGAAAAAGGGAAGAGGCTACTTCTAGTTCTAGGATATACCTTCTTGTAAGCATATACTCCTTGCAAGAAGTTATTTCATTGCAAACAACTTCAGATGGTCAAGATAAAGACTTTGACTTGAAATATTATTAGGAATAAAGTAAATGGCACTCTTTCTATAAACAAATCACTAATTATAAGGGGGGAAGAACACAAATAAAATTTTCTTTTCCTTCTCAATTCTACTATTAATACTTTTTTTTTAATAGCTTGATGGTTGGGAAAATGGGAAATTTGAAGTATGAACATTTTTATGAAAAATATCAGGAGGTGTTAGTTGAGTTATATAAAACTGTTGGCTAGTAACACAAATTTTATTAATTATTTATTGAGACGAGAAAATGTGAATGGTAGACTATTACTCTCATTTGGGCTCATAACTAACACCACTATTATTCTCCACATCACAATATGCCATTCCATCCAATTATGACTAGACTTGTTCTTCTCTTTTTTTCCCCCTCAAAGTCAATTAAACTATATATTTGGTGGAAAGCTAGTCATTCACTTCACAAATATCTAATCTTTACTTAATTAAATCCCCAACATCTCTCTTAAGAATACCATTAAAAATATATGCTTAAGTGAGACTAAGCAAGCATGGTATTAGACTGAGTACTTTTCCCACACAAGTAGTAAACCTCAATTAATAGGTTGAGTATCCATAGTTGATCTAAAAATTTTATGATTAAGACGTTTTTTTTTTGGCTATCAAAAGAGCTCTAATATGACCGCGAAAACAACAACTACGATGACTATGATTTAATTATTATTATTATTATTATTATTATTATTATAGCATTAACATTCATATTTATGATCACTCTCACGGTAGGCAGATTTTTGGATCAGTAGGAGGAATCAAAAATCATCAATAGAGAACTTGGGAAAGTTAAAATTTTCATTTAACTTGTTGCCTTAAAATTTTCAGTTTGTGTTTTTTCTTTCTTTAGTTACCAAAAAATTAGAAGGAAAACTTTTTTTTTTTTTTAAAAGAGTGAGAAGGAGGATTTCGACTTTTCGACACTTTTTGATTAAGAAAATGGAAACAAAGACTTTGACTGGACTGTAATAATAAATAACAGAACATAAGAATGCCTATCTTTTCTTAATTTTTATTAAATGTAATAATAACTCAAAGATATAAGTATATATCTACTGCTAGTCTGCTACATGCTATGAAAACCCTACTTAATTAATTGATTGCCAGCATTCCAAGTTTTCACAAATAATCTAAATAAATAATCTGTAATCACCTGGATCTGGATCAATAGTCTTTTTATGTTCCAGCGCACGACAACTCCACCACTTTCACACGTTATGCCTGCTATAAGATTCCTCAACCCACAAAAACAAGAAGACTTTTCTTGACATAATAGTGAGTTGTTGACTCATTGTTGGAATAAAAAAATCCAACATTCTACTCAAAAAAAAACCAACATTTCCTTTGCTATTAAAAAAAAAAAAACCTCATAATTTTTTTGGGAGGGAAGAAGAGGATAAAAAATAACAAATTTAGGGACATTTTAATCTAGCACCCAATTTTATTACATATTGAAATGATGGACTATGAATAGTTGACATTTTTTTATACCACTGTTTACATGGATACACCTTTCTCTATTTTTCGCTAGTCACGATCAATTATTTCAACAAGATATGAAATTGGGTGTAATAAAATTGGATGTTTCCATATGATTGTTGGGTACAAAATATTTTTTTTAATAAAATTTTTAAAAGAAATTAATAAATTAATTTTCCAATATTTTTTTATCTGCCACTTAGCGTTGTCCTTATATCCTTCAATTATTTGAAAAGTTGTAGTAGCTAGTAAAGGTACATTTACCTATAATTTCATGAACATATTAATTTTTAGTAAAATTTCCCGAAAACTACATAGGCAATACAAATTATGAAAAAAAAAAGTATCATTGTTTGAAAATTTGTGGTGGACTTGTCAACACCTAAAATAGGAGAAAAAGAATATTTTTTAATTGGATGCGAATTTAGACAAATGTACCATTAGATTACATTATTTTTGTATATCCTTCATGCTTGCAAAATTTCAAGATGATCAAAGATTAATAGTCATATCATCAACCAATTGTTTAAGTTCAAATTTTTGCATAAAGATGAGTTTATAGATCAAATGATATATAACATCTGATTGACATGAAAATTGGCATGCATGTTATAGAACATGTACTTAGGATTTTCACCTCGGACCAAGGGCTGGCCTTGTAATCTCATAGGCTTGACACCTTTGAGTCTCACATCGAAGAGAACTTCCCTTATTTTTTTAATTAATAAATTTTTTGAGGCAAGAAGTTTGGTCATCATTACGATGTTTATGGGTTGAGTCACAATTTGGTGTCAATCCGTCACTCAACTAATTTCCTTACTTTCTTTGAAAAACAAGCATTTCACATATTTTATCGGTTGATTCATACAATTCCTCTCATAATTCATGTTCGATAATGGCAGAGTTAGAATTTCAAATAAGAATAGCAAGAATAAAAGATAAGAATGAACGTAAAATTCATCTAAAAAGTATTAATTGTTAAAGGATAAAGCTCCAAGATAAAGCAGGTAGAGAGCAAAAAACAGAGACAGAGCAAAGCTACAAGCCATAGTGTATATGTATTGATAAAGCTATAGGTTGTTTAGTATAAAGCTAGTATAATTAGTTAGTTTTTAGTGGACACATGTTAGTCCTACATTGGTATTTTACTTACTTAGTTTGTTAGAATTTCAAGCCACTATTCTTTCTGTATATAAGAAACAGAGAACTTGATTTTAATTTAGTATAGATTCATTCACATATAGTTTTCTCTCTTTCACGCTTCCCTTGGATTCCACCATTGTTGAAGATGTATGTGCTTGAATTTAAACATGGTATTAGAGTAGAACTAGTTGAGACTTTCAATCTGGTACTCTTTGAATTTACTAGCTCAATCTTTCATTTGTGATTTCGCTTTCGGTGCTTTTGTTTTCCGATCAAGTAGAAAATTTTCTTCTTTATTTTCTCTTGATTCTTGTACTAGTTTCTTTCCCCTTAGATCTTGTTTTTCTTTTTGTAATTCTTGGCAAATTGAAATCAAAACTTAGGGTTTATGTAATTGAATTCTTCATCTGGATCTTGATTTGATCAGTATAATTTAGTTTCAATTCTTGTGGTGAAAACCTTAGGGTTTCTGTAATTGAATTCTTCATCTGGATCTTGATTTGATCATTGGAATTTAGTTTTGATTCTTGTTGTGAAAACCTTGGGGTTACTGCAATTGTTTGTTCTTTTGTTGATCTAGTTCAGAGTTTGTGAATTTTGAAAGTGGTATATCAATTCTTGGTTAGCCAAAATCTGAGTTTGAAGATATGGGTGATAGTACATCAAGTACTTCTGTTCCAACCATTTGGCCATGGGAGAATTCCTCTAGTCCTTATTTCTTGTCTAATGGTGACAATCTTGGTGTGTCTCTTGTTGTCCAACACCTCACTAAAGAGAATCACAACACTTGGAGTAGAGCTGTTCTCATTGCTTTTGATGTTAAGACCAAAATAGGTTTTATTGATGGTTCTATACCAAAGCCTCAATTTGTTGATCATCCTTGTTACACTGCTTGGTGTAAGTGCAATAGCACTGTTCTAGCCTGGTTGTTCAATTCCATTTCCAAAGATTTGCAACCTAGTGTGGTTTATTTCAAGACAGCAAGAGAGGTTTGGCTTGATTTGCAGCATAGGTTCTCACATGGCAATGGTCCTCATATCTTTGAATTGAGAAAGGACGTTTGCTCTTTGGCTCAAGATTTGACCATCAATGGTTGTTATACCAAGTTTAAGGGACTGTGGGATGAACTCTCAGATTATAGGACCTGCTCTTGTGGTTATCAAGCAAAAGAATGTGTCATGTCCTTTTTGATGGGTCTCAATGACACCTATGTAGTAGTGAGAGAACAAATCTTACTAATGGACTTTATTTCTTTTTTGAGAAAAGTTTTTTCTCTTTTGCACTAGGATGAAAAGTAAAGGAAATTTGGAAAAAGACTCAACATTGAGGGTTCGTTTGGTTGGAGGAGTGAAAAAGTGGGAGGATAGAAAATATTTAGTTTTCCCTCTTGTGTATTTGGTTGGAGGGGTGGAAAAGTGAGAGGGTGAAAAATGTAATTTATATAAATTGACTATTATACACTTGTTACATAGTATGTGAGGGGTAGGTGAGAGGGTATTTGTGTAAAAATAATTTCTCATAATTTTTCCTTCCTCATTTTCCTCCCAATTTGGGAGGATAAAAAAAGTGGGCCCAGGAGGGAAAACTTTCTCCCTTATTTTCTGTCTCTCCTATTTTCATTCCTCAACCAAACAGTGGAAAACAACATTTTCCACCCTATTTTCCATCCTCCCTATTTTCACCCCAACCAAACACACCCTGAATATTCAGATTTGCAATCAAAACCAATGGTTCTTTTGCTAAAAGTTTCAACAAGAGTTTGGCAAGCCTCTATGTACTCATTGTGGGATTTTAGGGCATGTGGTTGACAAATGCTACAAATTTCATGACTACCCACCTGGTTATGAGTTCAAGAATAAGGGTCAGCAAGGTGGAAGTTCTTTTGCCAACAGTGTTGTTGTTACTGATAATTTTGAGGAGAATGTTAGCTTTGCTCGAGCAGAATATCAACAACTTCTTAGTCTGTTGAATTCTTAAAATCATTTTGGTACTCAAACACCATAGGAATCCACTTTTGATCCACATCGGGTTGCTACCATCATCACTTAGCCATCACTAGGTCACCAAGGGCATGAGATGTCAAGTATATGGTCTTCCCCTCAATTTCCAAAATTACATTTTCATACCTTAGAGTACTTTGTGTTTTATTCCAAAGTTAACACTTTACATATCACATCCACTGATTGGATTCTTTATAGTGGAGCCACAGATCATATGGTCCACTCACTTTAATTTTTCACATCCATCACTTCTATTGCTCAGATCTTTGTTAGATTACCTAATGAAGATGTTGCCAAAGTTACTCATATTGGAACTGTTCAATTGTCATCCATATTATCCTTAGAGAATGTGCTTTGCATACCCACATTTTCTTTTAACCTTGTATCCATCAATAAACTGACCCAATCTCCTTCTTATTGTTGCATTTTTCTTTCACAGTACTATTTTATTCAGGAATTGCAGCCTTGAAGGATGATTGGGTTAGGTAAGAAGCAAGAAGGCCTTTACACTCTACAGCCTACATCTCTTGTTGCTCTTCCAAAATCTATAACAGATATCATTTCCAGCTTATCTTCTCTTAGTTTAGTTAGTTCTATCGATGCTTGTACTGCTGCACATGTTATGGATGATTCCAGCCTTTGGCATTGCAAGCTAGGACATCCTTCTGCACAAAGACCAACTTTGTTGCATCCTATTGTACCTGATATTGTTTCTTGCAGCAATAATAAAACTTTTGATTGTTCTATATGTCCTCTTGCCAAGCAGAAAAAATTACCTTTTTCCATTTCCACACACACTTCTTCTTCTTGTTTTGATTTTGTGCATGTTGAAATCTGGGTTCCTTATTCCACTCTTTCTTTAAATGGCTCAAAGTACTTTTTTACCATTGTGGATGACTATAGTAGGTGCACCTGGGTCTTTTTGTTATTACAAAAGTCTGATGCTTCTTCTCTAATTCAATCCTTTTATAATTTGGTGCTTGCTCAATTCCATTCTACTATCAAAGCAATTAGATCTGATAATGGTCTTGAGTTTGCTTTACAGTCCTTTTATAATTCTAAGGGAATTATTCATCAATTATCTTGTGTAGAAACCCCTTAACAAAACTCTACTATTGAAAGGAAACACCAACACCTTTTTAATGTGGCGATAGCCTTGAGATTTCAACCCAATTCGCGTTTAAAATTTTGGGGTGACTGTGTCCTTAATACAACTTACCTTATCAATAGAATTCCTAATCCATTATTGAATAATGTTACACCTTATGAGAAATTGTTGTTGGGGTTTATGCCCTAAAATCCAATTTATTGGCATGTCATAAATAATTAAATTGTTTTATTATATGAGACTATTTATAAATGAACTAATGAGACATTATTTTAGTCCATGAGATGCATAATATGTGATTTAGTTACAAAAGATATAAATCACAAGTTCTTTGTAAACTCAGAATTTTAGTTCGTAGTCGGTGATGAAATTGGACATTTCATCTGCGAAGACCATAACATATTAACTAAGATGATTTGTCTTGATCATGAAAATGGAGACTTCTAGTTGGTATGTTGATATGTTTTAAGAGTTAAAAACATATTGAACTAGACCGCTGTGAGATTTATTATTCTCCTAACGACTGTTAAATGAATAATAAATCTCACGACTTCTATTTACATAAACTCTTAATCTTGAGAGAATAATGGACTTGATCATGAGGTGTAGGTTGCTTTAATATATCAAGAGTGAGATCTAAAGTCACGATCAAAACCTTAGTATGTTGGGCAGCCACATTTAGTGTTGATGGAACATATATTCTCAAGACGGAATTCATAGTCTCTTAACGGAGTTACAAAATATTCCCTTGAGATAAGTTTAATAGGTTTGGTTATTCAGAGAGTTGGGCCCAAACACTTTAGTAAGGAGTTACTAAAGTATATATTTATGGAATTGGATTTAATAAATATGTGATGAATAACTTAAAGGACTAAACCTAGTACTCAAGGATTAAGATGTAGTAATCTTCAAAATGTCAGTCTACATTCAAGATTTTGTATTACTACGAATATTTTATGAATGGGTTGCATGTACAATAAAGTCTTGGGATATAATTTATAGATAAGGCCTAGAGTGCAACTATATTTATATAGTGGTATTAAATATAGTTAATGGTAACTTTGGACTTGTCAAGAGTTGATAGAAAAGCCCAAGGTCCATTGGAGCTAATGTTTCATTAGTCCCTTTTGGTCCCACTCTAAGCCACACACTTAAGCCAAATTGGAAATGCCCAAAATGCTAGCATAATTAAATAATCAGTTAGATATAAAGGGAAAAACATACGATAATTTTGTAAGTAACATGATAGAGAGAAATCTTTATGAAATGGTTTGTATGTGTGAGTGAAAGCCATTCTCTTATTCTCCATTGGAAACTGATTGAGAAACTACACTTCTTTGGCATTAGTGGAACTGGAATGAAGATTAAAAGTGTTCCCAAGTACTTCTGATATTTTGTTTTGAATTTCACGGCATCAAGGTATGTTTTCTATTCTTTGTTCTAGAATTCAAAGTTACATGTTATTTAGATTTTCCAATAATTGTTAGGTCATCCACCTACATATACTCACCCTAGGGTGTTTGGTTGCCTCTGGTATGCTTCCACATTAAGTAGAAATAGATCTAAATTTGACCCTAGAGCAAGAGCTTGCATCTTTCTTGGTTATCCACATAGTATAAAAGGTTAAAAGTTGTATGATTTGGCCAATAGAACATGTTTTTTTCTCTAGAGATGTCATTTTCAAGGAGACTGTTTTTCTTTTCGAATCTTGGTTTCCAAACACTATTCCACCTCTTGCACCAGTTGATGATTCCATGTTTCCTTCTCATACTTGTGTTTCAGATCAACCTTTTCCTCCTAACTTTGCTAATGCACCTTTACCTACTGCTTTTGCTGAATTTTCTCCACCTTTTAATATTTGTGATATTGTTGTGCCACCTGATGAATATTTTGACCTTGTTCATTCTGACACATCTCTCCCATCTGTTTTCCCAACTATCATTCCTGTTATTGATATTGCTATACCTCTTAGAAAATCATCTCGGGTGCATAGACCCCCTACTTACCTTAGAGATCATCATTGTAATCTTGTCTCTACTTCGGTATTGGCCTCTGCTTCACTCATCTCTTCAAATGACTCCAATGCTTCAAGTTCAAGTATCTTGTATCCTCTATCCTCTACTCTTTCTTATGAAAAATTGTCCATTCCTCATAAAGCTTTTTCCATTGCTTTGACCATTCACAAAGAACCTGAATCCTATGCTCAAGCTCTTTTAGATCCTAGCTGGCAAGATGCTATGCAAGTTGAGATAGAAGCTTCGCAGGCTAATAACACTTGGTTGTAAGTGGGGGTTTTTAAAATTAAGCTTAAGGCAGATGGGTTTGTTGAGAGATATAAAGCCAGACTAGTGGCTAAATGATACACACAGACTGAAGGGGTTGATTTTTATGAAACATTCTTACTAGTTGTAAAGTTTATTACTGTCAAAACTTTGCTTGCTTTGGCTGCTGTTCAGGGTTGGCATCTATCTCAATTAGATGTCAACAATGCCTTTTTACATGGTGACTTACTAGAAGAGGTTTATATGATTCCACTTCCTAGTTTTGGTAGCAAGGGGGAGGTATGCAAGCTCACAAAATCTTTGTATGGACTTAAACAAGCTACCAGGCAGTGGTGTGCTAAGTTTTCTTCCACCATTATCAATCATGGTTTTGTTTAGTCCAAATCAGATTATTCAGTGTTTACCAGAATTCAAAGGGGTTCTATCATCATCCTTTTGGTTTATGTTGATGATATTTTGATAGCAAGTAATGATGTAAATGTTGTCAATGTTTTTAAAATAGTTTCTAGATAACAAGTTTAAACTTAAAGACTTAGGTACTCTCAGGTACTTCTTACGTCTTGAAGTTGTCAGAACAACTAAAGGACTGTCTTTATGTCAGAGAAAATTCACCCTTGAGCTGTTATTAGATACATGATTACTAGCTAGTAAGCCTTCAAATGTTCCCATCGAACAATCCATCAAGTTGAGCAGTGGTATTGGAGATGATGTTCCTGATCCTTCATTGTATAGAATACTGATAGGGGAGTTGCTATATCTGACTTTGACAAGACCAAACATCAGCTATTTAGTTCACAAGCTGAGTCAGTTTATGAGTGCTCCTAAATTGCCAAATCTTCAAGCCGCTTACAAGATTCTTAAATACTTAAAAACGACATTAGGACAAGGTCTTTTTTCTATATGCAGATTCTAAGTTGCAACTGAAGTGTTATCGTGATGCAGATTAGGCAGTATGTGTAGATACCAAAAGGTCTATCTCTGGTTTTTATATCTTTTTAGATGATTCCTTGATATCCTGGAAGTGCAAGAAGCAAGTGGTTGATTGCATTGCTTGACAGTTTTGGTTTTCAACACAAACAACTAGCTGCACTCTACTGTGATAGCAAAGCAGCTTTATATATTGCTGCCAATCTAGTGTACCACGAGAGAACCAAACACATTGAGGCTGATTGCCACTTCATTAGGGAGAAAATCCAAGATGTATTGATCAAGACCTTTCGTGTTTCTACACGGCACCGGTTGGAAGATTTATTCACAAAACCACTAGCTCAAAGGCCATTCTTGTATCTCTTCTCCAAGAGAAACTTAATTAATATATACAGTTCATCTTGAGAGGGAATGTTAAAGGATGAAGCTTGACGATGAAGGAGATATAGAGCAAGAAACAGAGACAGAGCAAAGCTACAAGTCGTAGTGTCTATGTATTGATAAAGCTACAAATCATTTAGTATAAAGTTAGTATAATTAGTTAGTTTTTAGTGGACACGTGCTAGACCTGCATTGGTGTTTTGCTTAGTTAGTTAGTTTGTTAGAATTTCCAGCCACTATTCTTTCTGTATATAAGAAACAGAGAACTTGATAATTTTATTCAATACAAATTCATTCACATACAATTTTTCTCTCTCAGGCTTCCCTTGAATTCCACCATTGTTAAAGATGTATGTGCTTGAATTCTAACATTAATTAATATTAATAACAAAATAAATAAAAAATTAATTACTAATGTAATTGTCATACAAAATATAATATTAATGTAAATTTTAAATTAATCAATTGTGCTCTTGACGCTAATAACCAATTCATAAAGTTAATAACAATCAAATAAAGAGATTAATCTAAATATATAAAATTTAAACATATAATTTGATTCTTAAATTGAGAAATTAAATCAATGTAAAAAAGTAAAAAAAAAAGAAAGTAATATACCTATAAAGTTGTATTGGTCAGGTTATATAGGTGCATGATCAACCCTAGTCATCACCAATGGTTCAAGCACGTGGATGGTAATCATGTTAAGGCACCCACTCCTTCCTAAAAGATCAAAATTTTGAGAAAGTTGTGTAACAATTGCAACCCATGCCAAAGTTTGTAACCCTTCACTAAGAGTCATACCCATCACCATACAACACTCCTACACGTAAAGCTATTATCATCCTAAGTAATAGATATAGTGTATGTGAGGGTGCATCATTGTTATGGTGTGATCACAAATTACATACCTATATCTTCCATTTGATCACACCATAACAATAAGAGATAAATTGTAGCCATCATGAAATCTTGATACCAATGAGATATATGCTAACTCTCATGTGATTACACAGACCGCATCGGATAGTGAGACATATGTCTGCTTATTATCAAATAATACATATGCCGTTGAATTTTGTTTTTTTTTTTTAAGAAAAAAAAAATCTTTCATGACCATCGTGACAAAATCTAACTTAAACCTCACATCATTATATGTTGATTTAAAAAATGAAATAGCGATAAGTACGCATGAATTTTCAAAGAAGATATTAGAATTATATTTGGTATAATTTCTTTTTGTGATGTTCACCTCTGTTCATAAAATTTTATTGAATTGATATTTAAAAATCCAATATATAGTTGGATTTCATATTTGAAATTTCCATTGTTTTAATATGCATAGATAATTTCATATTAATCAGATTTTATTTACTATTTAATCTTCAATCTCATATTTTGTGTATAATTTCTAAATAAAAATAAAAAACTAGAAATTTAAGTTTTTATTATAATGAATAGAAATATCATTGATTATCATGATATTATAATGAGATAATATAATCCAATGGTTAGTTGGTCTAATTACATTCTCAATGAAAAGTTATGAAATTATATAAGATAACATAAAGACAAATTTATATATATACTTACACCAAACCTAACCAATCTTTTTATTTTTATTTTTATTTTTAGGAAATAAACCCTTTGTTTTTAGGAAACAAGCCTAAACAATCTAACAGTTAGGGTATAATATTTTCTGTGGAGAATAGAAATTTGATAAGACTACATTGCCACGTGTCATATTTGAGGCCGAGGAGGCCACTGTAGCCCCGAGGAGATCACACCCTTGCTTGGTAAGGCCACTTCAGTGACACGTTACCAGAGGAGGTTACACTGTAGAGAAGGAGTTTTGGGGAAGGGGCCAGCCTTGAATGAAGGGACGGTGGCTGCCACTATATTAAATGCTTCCCACCAAACCTCCTAGCCACATTTAAGTGGAGAAGACTTCTGAACAGTGCTGCCTTAATTGCCGCAACTCACAAGGGTTTTGGGAAGGTGTCTGATGGGACAAACACTCAAGTGGTAGCTTGGACGACCAACAACTAGAGAGCCAAGATCATCTAAATAAGGCTATATAATGTGAGAGACCCTCAGAGGAAAGGGATCTGAAAAATGGTGGGAGAAGATACTGTAGCAACTTAGAACAAAAATCGTAACCAAGTCTGAAGGAATATATTTAAGAACTATTCTCCTCGGACTTTGCTGAAGAGCGATTTTCTTCGCATATAGTTTAATTTTCTTTATTTTTCTACTATCCTATATCTACTGTGTGTGTTGATCATTCCATTGAAACCCAGCCTACAAGCTCACACTCTACAAATTCATTGTGTTGGGCTCTTTGGGCCCTAGTCCTGTTGCTTTTTGGGCCTAGGAACCAAAACACGCCCTTACAATTGGCACAGTCTGTGGGAAGGGTTGAGCTTTAGCAAGATCAGCGTTTAGCCATGGTAGGGTTGGGGTCGGACCGGGAGGAATCTGTTGGCTCCCAACGTTAAGATCGTTTTTCTCAATCTTGTGCGGAGAAGGGATTGAGAGGATAGCGTACACACTGCAAGCACAAATAGCAGCCAATCTCAAGGCGGGAGTCACGTCTCTCATGAGGAAAATACTAGGAGCCTGCAGCTGGAGATAGATTTTCTGCGTAGGTAGTTACGGCGCGAGTGACGCAGAGGAACACCCTCGAGTTCAGGTCATTCTTCTGATGATAACAACGATGATAGCTACCGGCCTATATCGAGAACTCCCCCTAGTGAGTCTTTTTCCTGTGACAAGGAGTGCCATGATAGGCGAAGAGGGAAGGGTCCGTCTTGCAAGGGCCTGAGCAACGATGTTATGAGTAAAGCCCTGACTCAGATCTCCAAGTCGCCCTTCGCCCGTAGGATTAAGGTAAAAAGGCTTCTTCAGCGATTTACTTAACCAATGTTCACCATGTACAATGACAAAACGGACCCTGTGAAGCATGTTAGCCACTTTAACCAAAGAACGGCGGTTCACTCGAAGAATGAGACCTTGATGTGCAAGGTATTCCCAGCGAGTCTAGGGCCCGTAGTGATGAGATGGTTCGATGGCTTGAGGGAAGGCTCCATTGACTCCTTCAAGGAGCTTACAAGGGCCTTTGGGTCTCAGTTTGTCACTTGTAGTAGGGTTCCTCGGCCTTTGGACTCCCTGTTGTCCATGACTATGCGAGAATAGGAAACCATGAAGACGTATTTTGATAGGTACTAGAGATGTTTAACGAGATAGATGTGAATTTTGACGATGTGGGTATAAGGATGTTCAAGGTCGGCATACCTGTTGAGCACGGCTTGAGGAAATCTTTGACTGGGAAACCTGTTGAGAGTGTGCGTTAGCTCATGGACCATATTGACAAATACAAACGGGTTGAGGAGGATCAATAACAAGGAAAAGGGAAATCTAAATGGTTAACATGGTGTTTCGAGAGCCAGTACATCAAATCTTGGAGAAGATTAAGAATGAACCATGCTTTCACTGGCCAAACAATATGGGAGGAGATCCCACGAAGCATAACTAAAGCCTTCATTGCCAATACCACTAGGAGTGAGGACACACCACAGAAGATTGCAGGACTTTGTGGAATCACCTAGAGCAGCTGGTCCGAAGTGGAAAGTTGAATAAATTCTTGTACCAACCCAACAGGCAGGGTGGCCTGGCAGGGTTAGGAGCCCAAGGAAATACTTCTGCGAGACCACCCTTGGATACAATTAGTGTCATCCTGGCTGCCCCAGAGAGGATTGGTGCTCAGCCATCTAGGGTAATGTCTGTAGCTCGGCCATCTACAAGGGACTTGCCCCCTAATTCGAAGAGGACTAGATCAGAGGGCCGACTAGATTTGAGCTTTTTTGAGGAGGATAAAATTGGAACCTTACAGCCACACGATGACGCCTTGGTGGTTACCCTTAGGATCGGAGGGTACGACGTTAAGAGGGTGTTGGTAGATCAGGGACGACTGGTGCTCAGCCATCTAGGGCAATGTCTGTAACTCGACCATCTATAAGGGACCTGCCTCCTAATTAGAAAAGGACTAGATTGGAAGGCCGACCAGTTTTGAGTTTTTTTGAGGAGGATAAAATTGGAACCTTATAGCCACACGATGACGCCTTGGTGGTTACCTTCAGGATCGGAGGGTACGACGTTAAGAGGGTGTTGGTAGATCAGGGCAACGATGCCGAGATCATGTACCTCGACTTGTATAAGGGACTAAAGCTAAGGTCTAAGGACCTGACCTGCTACGATTCCCCTCTAATAGGGTTTGACAGGAATATCGTCTTTCCAAAAGGCCAAATTCGATTACACGTTCAGATAGGGACAGAGGTCATAGAAGTGAATTTCATCGTGGTAGATGCCTACTCACCCTACACTGCTATTGTGGCAAGAACTTGGCTTCACGCCATGGTAACCGTACCCTCCACCCTATATCCTTTTGGGGATCGGGTTAAGGAACTGGTGGGGGAGCCAATCTATGGCCAGGCAATGCATAGTGGCTGCAATTAGACATTAGACCGAGAGTGAGACCCCAGCCCTTTGTGGGGCGGGACTTATAGCAATCAAAAGTGCCCATGCTATCCACGGAAGTAGAGAAAGAGGGAGCAAAATGTGAAAAATTGGAAAGAATTGTCATTGGCGACGAGGAGAAGTTCTTTCAAATCGGGGTTCAGCTGCCTCCTTGGGAAAGGCAAGAGCTAATAGATTTTCTTAGAAGAAATATTGATGTGTTTGCATGGAGTGCCTACGAAGCCCTTGGGGTGGATCTGGATTTCATTTGCCATCGTTTAAACGTCAATCCCTCTGCCATCCCCAAGAAGCAACTACCTCGGCGCTCATCCAAGGAACATTCTGACGCTGTTAAGGGGGAAGTACTCAAGCTTAAGCAAGCTGGGGCCATAAAGGAGGTGTTTTACCCCGAGTGGCTGGCCAACACAATGGTGGTAAAAAAGAATACTGTGAAGTGGCGAGTATGTGGAGATTTTACGGATTTAAATAAAGCTTGCCCGAAGGACCCTTTCGCCCTGCCTCGGATAGATCAATTGGTGGACGCAATTGTAGGCCATCCCCGGATGAGCTTTTTGGACACCTTTCAGGGCTATCATCAGATACCATTAGCTCTGGACGATCAGGAAAAGACTGTTTTCTTACACCCATTGGGAATTATCACTACAAAGTGATGCATTTTGGATTGAAAAACGCAGGGTCTACCTACCAAAGGATGACCAGGATGTTTGAGCCTTAGTTGGGAAAAAATATTGAGGTATATATAGACTATATGGTGGTGAAGAGTAAAGTAGAATCTGAGCATATAGACGACCTTAGGAATATTTTCGAGATACTGAGGAAACACAAATTGCGCCTTAATGCTGCCAAGTGTTCTTTTGGCATGGGCTCTGGTAAGTTTCTGGGTTATATGGTCACCCACCGCGGAATTGAAGTTGACCCTAATAAGATCAAAGCGATTAACAACCTGCAGCCCCCTCAAAATCCCAAAGAGGTCTAGAAGTTGACAGGATTGACTGCCGCCTTAAATTGATTCATTTCTCGGTCAGTCGACAGGTGTAGACCCTTCTTCCAGTTGTTGCATAAGTGGAAAAGGTTTGAATGGACAAATGAATGTTCCTTTGCCTTCTAACAACTAAAGGAATACCTTTCTTGGCCACCTATTATGTCCAAACTTGAGGAGGAGGCGGTCCTATTTGCCTACATTGCTGTAGCCTCACACGCGGTGAGTTTCGTGTTGATACGGGTTGATGATGGGGTACAAAAGCCAGTTTATCATATAAGCAAATCACTACATGAGGCAGAGGTATGTTATTTACCCTTGGAAAAGACCATTTTGGCTGTGGTGCATGCAATGCGCAAGCTCCCCCATTACATCCAAGCCCACACGGTTATAGTTCTAACCCAACTTCCTCTTCAATCCCTAGAAAAGGAAGGAGAAGAGTAGAACATTGATAGAAAATTAGTTGGAGTGGTATCCTTGCAAGAACTTCCTCTTCAATCCCTACTTAGGAGAGCTGATTACAAGGGGCGGGTTGCCAAATGGGGGATGATCTTAGGGGCTTTTGATATCAAGTATATGCCTCGTACCTCTGTTAAGGGATAAGTCCTCGCAGATTTGGTGGTCGAGTTTGCTGAGTCTCCCCTAGAAAGGGAAGGAGAAGAGCAGAACATTGATAGAAAATCAGTTGGAGTGGTATCCTTGTAAGAACCTCTAACTTGGAGAGTATATGTTGATGGTGCAACCAATCAAATGGGATCTGGACTGCGGCTAGTTGTGATATCTCCCAAAAAGATCATTATTGAGAAATCCTTGAGACTGAGCTTTTCGGCCACAAACAATGAGGATGAGTATGAGGCCCTACTGGTGGGAATGGATATGATTCAGATAATGGGAGGAACAACAGTAGAGGTGTTCTCAAATTCAAGGCTAGTTGTTGGTCAAGTAAATGGAGAGTTGGAAGCCAGGGATTCGGGGATGTAAATATATTTGAGTCAAGCCAGGCACCTGCAGTCATAGTTCAAATCTTTCACCTTACAACAAATCCCTAAAAGCAGAAATACGCATGCAGACTCCCTTGCCACGTTCGCAACCTTTTCGGCGCAGAGCTTACTTCGAATTATCCTGGTCAAGGATTTGTGTAAACCCACTGATTTGAGGAGGGACAAGGCTTAGATCCATCAAGTTAGGACTGGACGTAGTTGGATGGATCCTATTGTGTTGTTCCTCAGAGATAACGTCTTGCCCGATGGGAAGGTGGAAGCTGATAAGGTACGGAGGAAAGCTCCTCGTTTTTGGTTGTCTAAGGATCAAAAGTTGTACAAGTGCTTTTTCTCTAGACCATACTTCCTGTGCATCCACCCTGACGTGGTGGAGCCACTCATGGAGGAGCTACATGAGTGGATTTGTGGGAGCTATATGGGAGGCAAGTTCTTGTCTCATAGGGCTCTCACTTAAGGATATTGATGGCCAGACATGCAAAGGGGGCACAAGAATACGTGAAGAAGTGTGTCTAATGCTAGAGATTTGCTCCGAACATCCATCAGCCAAGAGGTGTGCTTAATCCTCTGTCTAGTCTCTGGCATTTCGCGCAATGGAGCTTAAACATTGTAGGGCCCTTCCCCAAAGCAGCGGGGAATAACATGTGGCTTTTAGTCTGCACAGACTACTTCACTAAGTGGGTTGAAGCGGAGTTGCTGGCAAATATCAGGGATGTGGATGCTAAGAGGTTTGTGTGGAAGAATATTGTCCCTCGATTTGGGATTCTTCATACCCTCATCTCAAACAATGGACTTCATTTTGACAACAAAACCTTCAGAAGGTACTATTGTGAATTGGGGATCAAGAACAGATACTCAACATCGGCTTACCCACAAGGGAACGGACAGACCAAGGCTATCAATAAAGTCATAGTAAATGGACTCAAGAAGAGGTTGGATGATGCAAATGGTAAATGGGTAGAAGAGCTACCACATGTTCTTTGGACGTATCGGACTAACCCTCGCAGGTCCACAAGGAAAACCCCATTTTCAATAACTTATGGGGCCAAGGCTGTGATCCCTCTAGAGACTGGGTGCCCAACATTGAGGATGAGCTTATTCACTCCGAACAGCAATGACAACCTATTAGAAAAAGACCTGAAATTTAATTGAAGAACGAATAGAAAGGGCCATGGTTCAATTAGCATACTATTAGTAGAAGCTTAAACAGGGGTATGACTCTAGTGTAAAGTTAAGACCATTAGCCGTTGGGGACCTGATATTGAGAAAGGTTTTGGTTACGGAAAAAATCTCAGCACGGGGAAAGTTCGGGCCTAATTGGGAAGGGCCATACCATATCACCTCGGTAGTTGGCATAGAAGCATACTACCTAAAAGATCTGGACGAGCATGTTGTACCACGCCCCTGAAATGTAAATAACCTATGAATTTATTATTATTAATGAAAGGCAATTCAGCCATGTTTCTGTCAAAGTTATGTGTCTCCATGTTTACTTGTTTGAATATTAAATAGAATCTTGGTCATGCCTGGCTCCTCGGACCACATACCTTGAGTAAATTAATATTCTTAGCTATTTGCATAAATGTTAAATAGAACCTTGGTTATTTGCTTGGCTCCTCAGACCACAGGCCTTGAGAAAAATAGCACTTCGTAATTTCGCCAAGGATGGGACCTTGGCATATGCATCACCAGAATGAGATGAGGACTCACCTAGGGCATTGGTCAAAAGGCTTTGAATGTACACTCATAGGGAACTCCTAAAATAAGAGACCTTAAACGTCCCCTTTTTTCTACTAAGTGTTTTGCTTGTTTCTAAGGACTTAAACATTCCTATTGATTATGCAGTTTTTAGTGCTAACCCATAGTTATTCTCCTCACTGTTTACATGGGTTTGATTTATTTGAATTAACAACAATGCATTACTGTTAGCCTTTTGTCAAGACATGGGTTTTCACCCTTAGAAGTCTCATTAACCTAAACCTTCAGCAAAAGGCAGAACATCCATCATAGCTACTTTGATGCAAATATTGTAAAGGAAAGGGAAAAAGAAAGACAAAGTTCACTTACTATAGAACAAAAATCCATGTCTTTTCATTAATTAAGAAAGGAGATACATCTCAAACATGACAAATGGCCATGACCAAGGAAGATTACATGTAAAAAAGAAAAGAAAAGAAAAGAAAGAGAGTAAAAGAAAAAGATCCTAAACTACGCTTTGGCCGGAAGAGGGTCTTCTTTGTTGCCTGGCTGGGAGATAGGTGGGTCAGTGGCCTTAGAATCAGCCTCCTTGGATTTGGGGTCAGCTTCCTTTGCCTTGGGGGTAGCATCTCTAGCCTTAGGAGCGGCATCCTTGAGCTTGAGAGCGGCCTCTAGACCCTTTACCACTAATAGGGGCTTGACCTCCTTGCCCTTGTCCTTATCCTTAGCCACCTCAACCCCCTGGCCTTGGTCACCAGCTTGGCTAGGCCCTTTGGAGACCTTGGAAGGAGGAAGAGAGGCCTGGGTGATAGGGGGCTGCTTAAAGAAGGTTGGTGCAAGGGCAGCGGGAGGGGGGAGTGTAGCTGGAACTTCACGAATGTTTGGAGGGTAGTAGACACTCTCAGCCTTCCTCCATTCTGAAGCAGTAGGGACTCCTGCCAGGTTAAGTGCTTTTGTCCACACCTTTTGGCAGTAGTCCCTACAAACCTTAGCCAGTTCCTCCTTAGATAGACCTCGGTCTCTTGCACCCTAAGATTGTAGGATGCTTGCTCCAAGGCCTCCGCGGCTTCCTTGGCCATCCGAGCAGCTTCTTTGGCTTTCACCAGCTCTACCTTCAGCTCCAGGACCTACTGTTTCATTGTGGCCAACTCTATCATAGTATGATAGAGTTTTTTGCGTTGCTCCTCGGCCTAGTCTTGGGCATTCTTTAGGCTGGCCTCAGCACTCTTCCCGCCTTCTCCTCAATGGTCACCTTTATGGTGAGCTCTTGGTTCTTTTGCTCAGCGGCACCTAAGGCCTTGTTAGTCTTGGGGCGGAGGTTGGCCTTGATCTTAGCCTCGTTCCTAGCATCCTTCACCCACTCCTCGGCCATAAAAACCTCCTCGATAGCTTGCACATAAATAATAGAGGAATACATTATTAAGTAAAAAAAGAAAAAAAAAATGCCAGTAAGGCATGTCTAGAAACTTACCAAAGCAAGGTCCCTCTTCAGGGACAGAAAAAGGTCTGGCTGTCACACATGCTTCAACGCATCCATATCCCTCGGCAGCAGGAGGGGCTTCTTTAGGGCTTTGGTGAGGTAGTGGGCGTGCCCTTTTTGGAACTCCCTGATGCTGGAGTTCCATGGTATGACAGCCTCATCTAGCTCCACCCGAGGGTCCTAAGTTGGGTTCTGAAGGCGCACCTCGGCCACGGTTTAGTCCTCCCTGCTCTCGACCAAGGAAGCCCTCCCCTTGCCCTTGGCCGTCTCCTGCTGCTTAGGGGGAACCCTCTCTTTTTAGAGGACCAACTCCCCCTCCTTATGCGCCTCCTTATCCTTCTTCTTTTTCTTCAGGTTGGCAGGAGCAAACATGTTAATTGGAGGAGGAGGAGGGGAAAGGTAGGAGGAGGCTGAGACCCCGAGGCGTCCTTGGGCGCCGACCTTTTGGCCCTGTCCGCAGGAGATCACGCAAACCTCTTTTCCTTGTCAAAGACAATTCTTCTTCTTCTTCCTCCGAGCTGATGAATGCACGCACGACTATGAATCTGGAGGTGCGAATGCTGGAAGTCCTATCAAGCTCGTTCTTCGAGTCTGAGACTTGGATCACAGGCTGTTCTTGCTCCTCTCTTTCTACCTCTAGATGAAACTGGTCTATCTCTGCCTCGAGTAACAACCACAAGGAAGTTGTTTCTTCTCTCAACTGCTGCTTCGTGGGGAGAGCGATGAGAGGGCAACTTAACGAGCATAATATCTTCTCGGGCTAAAAATTTGGGCACTGAGACGTCTATCTAAGCTAGCCGAGGGTCGCCTGCTTTTATCGCGTGGCCCACGTCTTGAAAATTGTCCAACAAAGGCTTGAAGTTGAGGATGAGGTGGACAGCTCTCAGTTGTCCGTCTTCGCTCATGAACACTTCGGCTCTCAGCACCTTGTTGAAGTCCACGACGTTGATGAAACTAAGGTTAGGAGCTACGTATCTTTTATCTGCAAAGATAGCCGAGAAGCAAAACCACGGTCAGGATAATAAAGCCCTCCATCAGAAAGAAACAAAACACTAAAAGAAACGAGAAAGCAGCAAAACTGTAAAACTAGTGCCCATTTTAAAAGACCTAAACCTAGGGTACCCCACCTGGCTCTCCCTCCCAGACTAGATTGTGAAGATCGCCATGCCAGTCACCCGAGACAATCAGAAAGTCGCCTTTCATGCCCTTGTTAGATTTGGGGAGACATGAGACGAGCCTCGTGACAGAAGACCTAGACTTGAGGTAATACCTCGAGTCTGCGAGCTGATGGCACTCGTACATCCAAACGACGTTGTGCTAGGTGAGGTTTAACCCCATGTGCTCGTTGAGAGCGTCTACACTACCCAAGAATTTAAATAGGTTGGGCGCGCACTGGTGAGGTCAAATCCTATAGGCTATCAAGTAGTCTCTAGTCACCCTCCCTATGAGTAACCTCATCCCCCCTTCTATGAAGGCAATCATGAGAATGATGACCTCCCCTTCCCTTCTATGGGTATGCCACCCACCCGGAAGGCAATACCGCAAGGAAAGGCCTTAGGGAATGTGGTACAAAGCCCTAAACCTCTCCATACCAGCGGGAGAATCTACTAGGCGAGCAAACCTACCCATCTAAGCAGACTAATATGAAGCAAAAGGAGTTTTTGAGAGGAAAAGAAATGGGGAACAGAGGGCTGAGGAGACTGGCCGAGGAGAAAACAACCGAAGGAGGAAAGAATTTACCAAATTAAAGGCAGGGGTCGCTTTAGGAGCTCCTTGAGAGTTTGAAAGTTCGAAAATTTGAAAATTTAGATGCTTTGAAAAGTGGGAGAAATGAACCCCCCCAGACGCCTTTTATAGTAGGCGGAATTGGGTGGGAGTTATCCCGCCCAAAATTCAAGGAAAAATGCTAGCCATAGGATCTCCATCTCATTGTAGGACATGGGAAACAAAGCGCCGCTTGGAGCATTTAATGAGATGTTATGGACTGCGAAGCGTCGAAATGGTTACGGTGCACGCGAAGTGACGTTCTCACATGTGGAATTCAAAAGAAGCGTGTGGAGCTAATTATCCAAGGTCAAAACCCACTTTTCTCCTTGGATAAGAGAGAAAAATTGGAGTTTTGTGGGGCTATTGTGGGGAATAGAAATTTGATAAGGCTACATTGCCATGTGTCATATCTGAGGCCAAGGAAGCTACTGTAGCCCTGAGGTGATCACGCCCTCGGACGATAAGGCCACTTCAGTGGCACGTTACCAGAGGAGGTCACACTGAAGAGAAGGCGCTTCGGGGAAGAGGCCAGCCCTGACTGAAGGGATGGTGGCTGCCATCACGTTTAATACTTCCTACCAAACCTCTTGGTTACATTTATATGAAGAAGACCCTTAAACAGTGTTGCCTTGATTGCCGCAACTCACAAGAGGTTTGGGAAGGTGTCTAATGGGACAGACACTCAAGTGGTAGCCTAGGAAACCAACAACTAGTGGGCCAAGATCATTTAAAGGGGGCTATATAATGTGAGAGACCCTCCAGGGGAAAGAGATTTGAAAAATGGTGGGAGAAGATACTATAGCAAGTTAGAACAGAAATTGTAACCAAGTTTGAAGGAATATATTCAAGAACTATTCTCCTCGAATTTTGCCGAGGAGCGATTTTCTTTGCATACAAATATATTTTTTTCTACTATCCTTAATTTACTGTGTGTGTTGATCCTTCTATTAAAACCCAACTTACAAGCCCACTCTCTACAAATTCATTGTGTTGGGCTCTTTGGGCCTTAGTCCTATTGTTTTTTTTTTTTTGCATACAGTTTAATTTTCTTTATTTTTCTACTCTCTTTAATCTACTGTGTGCGTTGATCCTTCCATTGAAACCTAGCCTATAAGCCCATTCTCTATAAATTCATTGTGCTGGGCTCTTTGGGCCCTAATCCTATTGCTTTTTGAGCCTAGGAACCAAAACACGCACATACATTTTCCATGTCGCTTTTATTTATGAACCCTCTCTCTCTCTCTCTCTCTCTCTCTCTCTCTCTCTCTCTCTCTCTCTCTCTCTCTCTCTCTCTCTCTCTCTCTCTCTCTCTCTCTCTCTCTCTCTCTCTCTCTCTCCAATATCCAAACACATAGAGTGGAAGGTATATTATTTCCTTCATCTCCCTTCCTCTGTTCATTTCTTTTCTCTTCCATTTTCCGTAAGGGCAGCGTAGTTTTTTACTTTTGCACCAAAAACATCACATTTAAAACATTTGTTCTTTTTTTTTTCTTCTTTTCACATTTCTTCTCAGTTCTCCCTTCCTTTGTTCCTTTCGTCATTTCTTTTCTTTTCCCTTTTTTAAAAGTGCAGCTTAGTTTTGCCGCATTAGATAAGGCTGAAATGAATGATTCACATATTCACGAAAAACATCACATTTTAAACGTGTGAGATTATTATTTTTTGTTTCGAATATGGTGATCATGTATAGGTGTGAATCGTGATTATTGCTTCTATACTAAATTTCATTTTCAAGATTGATAGTCCATCACCTCATATATAATAATTAAATTATCTGACAATTGAGACTATCCAATAGATTCAACCTATATCAAAGATAACAATACCAAAATCAAAAAAAAAAAACTCAATGCTTATTTTATACAAAATAAAAAGTGTACCTTAATTTTGACCTATATAATCGTCATGTTATTTTCCTTTAGAATATAACCAAAGATATTAGTAATCATTTGGCGCTACTAATTAATAATTTGATAATATTAACTATAAAATATTCTCACCTTGGTCCTTTATAGTTTTTAGGTTTATTTGAAATTGGATTAATATATATCGGAATACGTAAAAACGGGCGATATTATATAATTTGGTGGGTTGAGACGTTCTATCATAATTTATGCTTTATGATATAATTATTAATTATCACTTAGGAGCATACAAACCGAATGTTAATTGAGTGGTACAAGTAGGCTTGTTCCCAAATTATTTTATCATTTAAACATCACTATTGTTGCTTGACGACTATTAATTTGACCAACATATATATGAGCCTAGCAACCTTGCTGCGAATTGCATTTTGGCCTACCAACTAAGTTCCTTAATGACACAAGTCAAGTTTTTTTTTTTGAAAAGAAATCACGATCAGACAAGTCAAGTTAAATATTAAAAGTTTATTACATTTAATTTAATTACATACACAACCTAAATTTCAATTTATCACTAAGTGAGATCATGGGTTCAACTTTGATTTATTTTCTTATCGAAGAAGCAAATAAATTAATAAAAAATTTATTATTTTCTCATATTAATAAATAGAGCTACTGAAATTTTTCTACCCTTTAACAAATTCATATTAATAATAAAAATAAAATAAAATTATTCGAGTTAATTAGATAGAATAATTTTTATTTAAAAAATTGAAAACATAGATAGAATGATTTTATTTAAAGAATTAAAAAAAATTAGATTCACTAACTGTGGGGAGTAAAGGGACCTGAGCAAGTATTTGGGCCTTGGGCTTCATTGACGGGTTCCAGACCGTTTTTTACTAAAGGCCTTTAAGATTGTAAGTCGGCCCACGGGGCGAAGGTCCGAGGATTTGTCCGAGGACTGATCTCCCCTCGGGAAAACCCGTGACGACCCTATGATTCGCCAAGAAGATTATAGGCAGTGTTCTAGACGAACTGTTGGTTAAGAGGGGAATCTAAATACCTTCTAGACGTTACAGAGTGAAAGAAATATCTTAGAAAAAGGCTACTACCTCCACATTAAAGACCCTGTACCTACTTCCCTGGCCGCATTAATGGGGAAATGACCCCTGAATAGTAGAAGTCAGCCTTCTTGCTATCATTTGAAGACTTCCAGAGGGTGGTGGATGTGACAGGTGTCTAATAGGTTAATTTGCATTACATGTGGATAAAGAGGGAAGAAGAAGTATTTAAAGAAAAAAAGAGAGTAAAGATGAGGGAGGTGACTAGACAAAAAACTAAAAACTATAACCTTCGAAAGAAAAAGAGAAACAATATAAATAAATCGTCCTCGGCTTACGTCCGAGGAGGTTCATTTGCCATATTTGTCCATTGTTTACAAATACTGTAACATTCTAGCCTGTACATCAAGCTTCGAACACCACTAAACTAGATTGCGAACTCACACTCTACAAATTTAATTGTTTAAGGCTCATTGGGCCTGAGCCCACGTGTGTTTTTGGGTCCAGGTGCGATTGTGCACTTACACTAACCTTGTGTTGTAAAAATTAGATATACTTTTTACTAGAAAATTGAATATTTTTATATAATCAATAAATTACAAATAATAATTTGACATATCATGAACTTATTTATACACTTACAAAATTCAATTTTAATATAAGTATATTTTAATACATACATACATACATATATATATATATATATATATATATATATATATATATATATATATATATAGTATTCAAATACATGGTATGGTATATATCACTTGTTTATTAGTCGAATCTAAATTCAAATTTGTTCTTGATTCATTTATTAAATAAACAAACAATAAACAATTCAATTTTCGAGTTGAGCCCGAGTTTTAAAAGAAAAGTCAAATTGATTTTGTAGTCCTACTCGATGATATTGTGAACAAACTGGCTTCAACAAACGGAAAGGAGAAAAATTGAAGTTTGACAAGGTCCAAAGACCTGTAGAGCTTAAAGAGATAATAACTTTTCATGAATTTAGCATGTGGGTCTATTGAAACAATAATTGCTGCTCTAGGGACCCAAGATTAAGAAAGTTCACCCTCGTGACTTTTAGAAGACCTGGTCTGATCACAAGTGGTGTTACCATATTTCCCCACTTCAATTAACCGAGTTGATTAGAGACACAGAAAGTGACAGCTTCTCTCTTCTTGTTCTTACCATTCTTGGTTTTTGGTCGGTCGTAGTTTACATGTTTTAAAAATAAAAAACAGTCGGAAAAGTTGGCTGCTGAGGAAGGTCTTTCGGTTTGATTATCCCTCACAGTTAGGCTGAGTTTGGATACAGTGTCTGCGTCTGCGGGAACGTAGTTTTCTGTTTTTTTTTTTTTTTTCTTCTTCTTCTGCTGCTGCAGCACGGGTCAGGGGGACAAGGCTACTGTTCATGTTCCTGTGCATAAACAGTAGCCGCATTTTGCTAACTTTTAGCACATTTGTGGGTCTCGTGTACTGTTCATGAGACCCACAAACTTCACTTTACAGAATTTTTTTTATTAAAAATAGGTCCCACGGTACTATTCACACATTTAAAAATTATTTTACTACAGTGTTTTCAGTTTTCAATTTTCAGCAATAAACTCTATCCAAACGGAACCTTAATATAGGCCACTGCATACTAATTATATTATCTTCTTTTTCTATCCCTTTCACAATAATTTACACGAATAGTCGTCTAGGAATCTCTGGTCTAGGTCAAAAATCAAATTCACGTTTTTTACTCCCTAACGTGTCATTGAAAATTTCACACAATTAGTTATTTTCTTATAATGAAAATAAGATAAAGAGTGACATAAGTTGGTGTTTTTCATTAAGTATGTGGGTCCATTTCTTGTTACCAATTTACAGATTAGATGCTAGCATTTTGCTTCCAATTAACAAACAATTTTAGAGATATAAATTTTTTTCTTTGATATTTTTTTTACAAATTATTAAAATAATATATTGTAATTAACATAAATATAAGGTTAATATTTGTTACACACTATTATATATTCATTCTTTGAACTCAAATTATAAATTAAAAAATGGCAATTTCAGTTTAATTATTTATGAAAAATGTCTGAAAGAGAAAAAGTTATGTCTATACTTTTTTTTTGAAAGTTGTGTCCATACTTGTGTAGTAGCTAGCAAAAGCAGTGCATCTGTGCATGATATGTGATAGACTGATAGCTTCTGATTCTGAGAGTCAAAAGCAATGTTCTGAAAAGACTGAAGAAGCAACAAAACAAACTTGACGAATGACGATAAGGTGGATGAGACATCACATATAAGAGAAGTACTGACGCTGTAAGCTAACTTTTCACACCACTACTCCATTTAAAGATGATTACGACTCACAAGCATTCACACGGATGATTCTGAGTTTATTTGGATTTTGAAACATGAAACAAAACAAGTTTTGGTTTCAACTTTCAACTTTGAAGTCAGACCTCTCCCAGCTCCCAAGACACCCCACAGTTAAGGGAACACATACGGGCCCCAATGAACTAAAACCAATGAATACTACTAGTACAAGCTGTTCCTTTGGGAAGATTGACTTTCTTAGCGTATTTAATGGGTAAAAGCGGAAACACGCATTTCTTAACTTTGGCCAAAATGAGCAATTAGTCATAGATGCTAAAGAATATAGTTAGTAGGCATTGGTTTAAAAGTATATATAATAGTAACATCTCGACTCTTAGAGAGTCGATTTTGGGGCTATAAATCAAGTTTTTAATGCTTGATTTTTATGGTATGATTCTGTCCGATGTGGCATTTTTTTCACGTGGCGACTACTTGAAAATCGAGTCTCTAAGACTCGATTTACAAGCCAAAAAACTTTTCCTCTACGTCCATCCATTCCCAGAGCAAAACCCACCACAAAAAAAAAACCCACCTGGGTCGCAACCTGGTCGCGTTGCCTGGGCGCGCGACCTGGGTCGCGCTGCCAGGTCGCGACCCTGCCTGGTCGCGCTGCCTGGGCGCGAGACCTGGGTCGCGCTGCCAGGTCGCGCAACCCAGGTGGGCTTTTTTTTTTTTTTTTGTGGCGGTGGGTTTTGCTCTGGGAATGGATGGACTTAGAGAAAATTTTTTTTGGCTTGTAAAGACTCGATTTTCAAGTAATCGCCACGTGGAAAAAATGCCACATCGGACAGAATCAGACCATAAAAATCGAGCATTAAAGACTCGATTTATAGTCCCAAAATCGACTCTCTAAGACTCGAGATGCTAGTAAAAAATATAGTTTGTAAACCTTTACTACTAACTATATTCTTCAGCATCTATGGCTAATTGCCCATTTTGGCCCTTAACTTTTGTTTGTTTGTTTGTTTTTTTTTTTATATATATTTTTTATTTTATACAACCCATTTCTTAACTTAGATAAGGTATATAGGAGAATAGGACCAATGCTTTGTTTGGTTACAAACGAGGGGAGAGAAGAGAAAAGAAATGAATAATAGAAAGAAAAGAAAAGAAATTAGATCTCTTCTCTATGTTTGGAAATAAGGAAAGAAGGGGAAAAGAAAAGAGAAGAATTCCTTTGTTTGGTTTGCAATAAGAAAGGAAATGAAAAAAAAAGTTTTTATCTTTACTTTTATGCCCATATAAATGTGAATGATGCATAAAAATTATAGACAAATATGTAATTTCATATCATATTATATTATTTATGTAAGTCCCAATTTTTTAAAAAACCATTGTCTCCCTTC
Source organism: Castanea sativa (assembly GCF_040712315.1). Classification (NCBI taxonomy): domain Eukaryota; kingdom Viridiplantae; phylum Streptophyta; class Magnoliopsida; order Fagales; family Fagaceae; genus Castanea; species Castanea sativa. Next base: position 33,553,203 of record NC_134014.1, on the reverse strand, counting down.
AAATCCACCCAAATTGGGCAGATTCCAAATATGTGGGCCTAGGGAATGGGTTTCCTGCCCTATTGTTATCTGCCATGCTAACCCAGTGAAGGAAATGACAACATTCCCTATCATTTTTCTTCTCTTCCAATGTTTCCAAACATATTGTTAAAATAATATCAAAATTTTTATTATTCACAGAACGAGAAAATGGAAGAGATATGAAGTTGATATTGTTTGAATAGTCGTGATATTTTTATCCACAATTACTTGCCCAAGTGTGAGGTAATTTGTAGAGATCTCAACTCAAGTATGCTTATTATTGCTCTCTTATCACTATCTCTACTCACAACTCCATTCTTCTAAAAAAAATTGGAATATTTCAACTACACATTTGATCATATCAAAACCCACACAACCAATCATGGTCAAATATACAATTAATCCCTATTAATCCTAAATGTTTTGATAATTTTATTAATAATTGAGTAAATAATATACAACATTATAGAAGGTTTTAAATCATATAATTTTCTTTCATCATTACACAATGAGGCTTTGTTTGGTACGATGGAAAAGTGAAATAATAGAAAAAGTTGGAAGAATAGAAAAGTTTTTGCACTTAGCAAGCAAATAGGACGACAACACTAATAGAGGAAGAATTAGGTTATGAATCAGCCATGACATGGATGGGCACAAAGGGATAAATATAAAATTTTGTTTGTTCTCCAACTTTTCCCTCTTGATTTGGGAGGATTAAAATTTGTGGTCCAAGTTTTCCACCTAGGCCATTTTTCTTTTCCTCCATTTTTCCTCCTCAACTAACCAAATAGTAAAGCACACCCATTATCCCCCTCCCCCCCTCCCCAATCTTTTCACCCCAATCAAACATGGGTTGAGAGCTATTAGGCTGCTCAATTCCACACAGTTGAGCTTGCAAAAAAGAGTTATTATTAAAGAGTTGTTATAGGTGTGTTTGGCATCAATTGTGCTATTAGAGTTTGCTTTTATTAGGGGTTATTGTGTTTGCTTTTCATTCTTGTAACCAAAATTTCCACTAATAGACACCATGATCATTAGGTTTTGCTTTTCATTCTTGTAACCAAAACTTCCAGTAAAAGACACCATGATCATTATTTCTTTTGCTAATAAATTAGGAGAGGACTTTGCCATTGCTAACTAGTATATATTATATAATACCAACATGATGAGATATTGATTTTCATATTTTTTGAATTTGTTTGTTCCAACTGGCCTTTGCCTAAGACTTTTTATTATATATTGCGCGCTACTTTAAAAATAAAAGGATTTCACCCATAAAGTGACTTTCAAATATTGTTCATAGATCATAAAATACATGGAACACTGTTCATATACAGATATAATAATAAATATACATAGACATGTAGGAGCATAAGAGAAATAGCAAAACCAATATTCCAACCAACTTCACAATTATAAGAACTTTTAGGGACTCTAATTGGGTCTTAATTCATGCTTACATGACCATCTTATACCTACATTTTTCAAATACCAGTGCACTCAAGTTAATTCATGCTCTCCCTACAAAAAGAAAAAAAAATAGAGAAAAAAGAAAAAAAAGAGAGAGAAGTTATATCATGTTCTAAATACCACTTTATACTCGAATATCAAATAAATGTTAAAAATTTTCAGCAGTATTGACTTCACTACATCTAGATTTGCATTCCCGTGGACAGAATTAGTTTGCGTTCACTACGTGAACCTAGTCTTTGAGGACAAGTTTTCTTTGCTCTAGGTTTGCATTCCTGTGTCAATTCTCCATTGCTCTATCAAGTGCCAAGTGTCAACCAACTGGCGTATCTCCTCAGCCAAAAATTTCAATTCAACGATAGCTCCTGGAATTAGTCAAACTTGCACAAATTGCCTCGTTATCAGCATTAAGTCCTTCTAATTCAGTCATTTAGTGTGATACTGATACTTGCACATTTATATAACAGAGTAATGCTACCGCCACAAAATATTTTACAATATTTTTACAAACTAGTGATATTGCCTACTTTTTATTAGTTTTCATCTAGGCCTACCATTAATATCACTTTCTCATTTCCAAAAACCACTCACTACATCAGCAGTTTGTAAATTTTTTTGTAAAAAAATTTGTATTTGTAGCATTATTCTTATATAACAACACAAGTACTCGGACATCTTAGGAAAATTTTCATTTTTATATAAATTTCCATGACTCGGAATATTTAGCAAATCTTTCAAAGGCAGAGTTCCTTAGCTCTTTTTTGTTAGATGTAAAAAATAGTTATTGAGTGCCCTAAATTTCCAGTGTACATAAATTCTAGAAAAATTAAAAATTAAAAACATAGTTGTTAAAAGTTTGCACTGGAACAAGAATACACTCACTAACTGAGATTTACATTATATGTAACACAGGAAATCAATCAAATTCAAAAAGGAAGAAACCAATAAATTATGCAACTTGACACTACTGAATGTTTCCAAAACTGTAAATAATGCGAGAAAGTGAGCCACAGACCAAATGATCACTTGTTCTAATCCTTCATCTCTCTCTCTCTCTCTCTCTCTCTCTGTCTCACACACACACACCACTTGTTTGGTCAAAAATAGTATTGGGCTATTAGCAAAATGAAGAAATGACATTATTGGGCGGGTCACCCAGCCCAACAAGTCTGGGCCAGTCAGTTTTATTATCACGAGTAAATGGCTCGACCCTCTTTTGTCTTCTCGAAAGTTTTGTTATTGTTTGTTTAGATATCTAAAATCTAAAACAAATATACAAGTGGAAAAAAAAATTAGCTATCAATAAAAATTACCAAAGCTAAAAAAAAAAGTTCAAACTAACCTATTTTACCCAAAACAAATAACATGGCTTTTTAAAAAATTTCAAACAAAATATTTTTGTCTTTATCCAGCAATAGACACAGTGCCACAAAGACCCAAAAAAAAAAAAAAAAAAAAACCCAACAGTGAGGTTAAGCAACAGAGTCAAAAGCTAGAGTTATCACCGTATGCAACTAACTCTGGAGCCGCCTTACTAATTCCAAGTCCTAACTTTGTCCTTGTCTAAACCTCACCAAAATAGAACTTGGGTTACATTTAGTGCTCTTATGTACTGAACCAGTCAAGATCATGACACATGGTTAAAACATGTATCATGATTTTGATAGGTCTGGCACTAGACCCAATTTTTACCCCCACAAAAAAAGCTCATCTCATTTTGTAGTGTAAGATGATTAGTGGCATTGTTATTAATACCGTTTCGGACCCCGTTTCGGTTTGTCCAGTGGAATGGAATATTTCGGTACCGGCCGATTTCGGCGTACCGTTTTAAGGTGTTTCGGGTTCCTAAAAATTAAATTATATATATTCTTGTAAAACATAAAATTGTCAATTCTAATAAATAAATAACTAAATTTCAAATAATACAAATCATTTAGTCTTAACTCTTAAGTCTTAAACATCAATATAACATCTATTTAACATCACACAATAAGAAGATTTACAAGACAATAACTAAACATCAAATAATACAAAACATTTAGTCTTAACTTTTATGTCTTAAACCTCAATACAACATCAAACAATAAGAAGATTTATAACAAGTCATTACTCATTACATAAGCACATAATAATTAATAACTAATAAGCCAACAAAATTTATAACATAATATTAGCCATCAAATTTTTTTTTTTTTTTTTTTTTTTTTTTTTCCATAGGCCAAATCATGTACCGGCCGGAATTCACATCTCGGCCGGAATTGGCCGGAATGGACCGGAATGGCCGGAATGGACCGGAATGGCCCGAAATCTGGCCCGAGGTGGAACGTTGGGTATTCCGGTACCGGTTTGCATACCGGAACGAAAAATTCCGGCCGTTCCGGCCGGAACGGAACGGAATCAATAACAATGATTAGTGGAATAAATCTAGGATCTATATTTTGCCAACTTATTTAAAATTTAACTATGCTTACACTAAACTTGAGTTAATGAGTTTGCAAAATGTAGACCCTATATTTATTCCACTTTGAGAATGGCCTTTAAATGGACACTCTCTATTCCCCCTGGAATGGAGAGATCCAAATCCTTTTCACGGGAGGGAAAGAATGCATCTTGTTGTATAATCCATAAATTTAATGGACCTTCTATGAACCCAATAAAATGATTTTTAGAGTCATTCTACTAAAATTGAGTTGTCTACCATTGAATTTTGATCAAAAGACCCATCTACCTCCCTCAAAAAAGAAATTATTCTGTACGCCATTATTACACCTCTAATGTAAGAATTGGCTTCACAAGAGGAGGGCATAGTACACAAAATGCATAGAATAATTTCACCACTTAAAGATTCAAACTATGAACAAGAGACACTACAAAAAATGTCATTAGACTCGTTACTATTAGCCTTTACTATAGTGACAATCCAGCTCTTGATTGTTAGACCAGTAATTAAAGTAAAATAAAGCTACTGAATTTTCAAATTTCTGGTGTCATTGCCAAATTCAGCAGGGCTTATTCAAGTTTGATTCTTTTATTTTTCTAACAAATTTAATAATTCAGTTTTTTCTCTTGACACATAACTAAACATCGTTTATATTTCTAACATCAATCATCGTTTATATATATTAGTTATAAAAACTTATCCATTGGAACTCTAAAGCTTAATTATCGTTTATATTTCTAACATCAATTTACCAAATACCATAGAAGGCTTCCCTGTCTGGGTTCGATGCTCAATTGAGCTAGCTAGTTTGACCTACTACGGAGGCAACGACGATAACCCACAAGCAATTTCATGTAGCAATAAAATTTTGAAATTTCAAAGCACATCACATTATCCTTTTTCTATTCCTAAAATAAATAAATAAAAATTCTAAGGACTTGCAAATTAATATATATAACAAAAGATTTCATTATACAAGAAGCAGTTTTAACTTATAACAAGCAACATTATGTACACACTTTTACAGTGTGATGCTCCTCCTATCGTGTTGTCTGAATAGCTGGTCAATAAGATATTAGACTTTTACAATCTTAAAACCTCGGGACCTACAAAAAAACTTGAATTTTTCTCCAATAACATGAGCTTTTTGACTAACCTACTTGCTACCTTACTGACCCCTCAAGCTTCAAACTCATAAGTTGATTATTCACTTCAAGAGCCAAACTCATCTGCAAGCTCATTGAAAACATCCCTGCAAAACCCAGAAATCATGGCAGCCATGGCTTTCTCATACTCAATTCCCCTTTGCTGAAAGTAAAATAGTTGATCTTTCCCGATCAGGGCCGGCTCAACAGTAGATGCAATTGATGCAACAGCGTCTGGCCCAAATAAAAGAAGGCCCAATTTGTAAAATAAAAATTATATATATAATATATTTATCTATATATTTTAATTAAAAAAAATTTTAAACACTTTTATTGGTTAATAAAATGTATTAAAAAGGCCTATTGTATCTTAAAATGTAAAATAATAAAAAGAAAAAAATAAAATAGTCAAACTTTAAGTAACAAAATTAAATTTTAGCAGACAAATTTATTAATTCATTTTAAAATATGCTAAAATTAAAATTAAGATTAGACAAATTCATTAATAATACACCGTAATTGTAATTGTCTTGAAATATACTAAAATAAAGATTACAAATTTCAAAGACAAAAGAAAAACCTCTCATCTTTCTATCTCTCTACCTCTCCGCCTCTCCATCTATTTTCTTACGGTCTTGCCTTTCTTTTCTTCATCTTCATCTTGATCTTTTTCCATAAACTCAGTCAATCTAGCTTTGATTCCAGCGTACCAGTCACCAGAGACCAGAGCCAGAGGTATTCTTCAGTTTTTCCCATCTTTCTCTAATTCTCTTTGTCTTTCTGAAACTGAAGAGGCTGAGTCTTCCATTTATTTAACTTATATATATATTTTTAGTTTGTTCACACTTTCAGTTTTCACCACACAATGGGATGGGACACGTTTTTTTTTTTGTTTTTTTTTTATAGCTTTTCTGCCTCTCTGACCGGCTGACCATCTCTGGACCTGTGGACCACTGCCAATCTGCCATGATAATTGATATTTGATAGGACATATTTTTACTTTTAAAATTAGCCATAGGATGAATGGAATCAATGAATGATAGGAGTAGTGGAGGGTTTTTCACTTTTTTTTTTTGTTTAGAGGAGTACAGGCTTAGGCTGTAGACTACACGTCTACAGGGTTTCTGACCTTTTTTGTGCTTCCTGTAGTGCTGTACCGGTTTCTTACTTATTTTTTTCTAACACTTTACCTATTATTATATAAATTAGTTGATATAATAAATGTCCAATTAATAATTAGTGACATTAGTCTATTATATCAACTAATTTGTATTATAGTGACATTAATTTATTAAATTATGTATTAAATTAATTTTTATTTGTGCAGGTTTAAATTTTAAAGTGGTCACGGCTTTAGAAAAATTGCAATAACCAGATTCTATTGTTCTATACTTTAAAATTTATTTTTAGTTAAATATTATTTTTAGAAAAACTCAAATACAAAAACTTAATTAGTAATTTTACATCTCAAAAATCAAGAAAGATTTTAAATAAAAAAAATTCAATATATAAATATTATTTGATTAATATTTAATTATAAAAATGCCCCATTTAAAATTTTCGCTTAAGACCCCAAAAATGGTTGAGCCGGCCGGCCCTGTCACCAATTTTGGAGGTACTGGTTTCATGTTCAAGCGAGCGGTGGGGTTCTTCACCTGTCAAATAGAACATTTTAGTGTAACAAATAATGATGAAAATCCAATAATATAAGGTTAGGGAAGAACTTCAACAAAATACTTTGACACGCATATTTTTTCATTGTAAGATTTGCCAAGGAAACACAGCCAGTGGTAATCAGAGACACACAAATTATGGCAGCAACATTTAGAGCTGACCAATGGAAATGACATAATTCCATCAATCATTTTGTCCTACCTAAAACAAGTTCAATTGTTTATTTATTCATTTATTTTCTGTCCTTCTCACTAGGATGACTGGAATGACCCCATCATTGTGTCATGTCCAAAAGATGGATCATAAAAAGCTTTACCATATGATTTTGCGATTTTGCGATTACGGGTGCTTGGATTTCTAGTTTCCATAACTTATAACTCTGTTTCCATAATTTATAACTCAAAAATGGTGAGACCCTTGACTTAAAAGCTTGTTTGGATTTTCATAACTCTGTTTCCAGTTTTTGTTTCCATCACTCAATTCTCTGATTTTTGAGTTATGAGTTATGAAAACTGAAAATATATTTTAGGTGTTTTCAGTTTCCAAAACTCTGTTTTCAATGGCAGTTTTGTAATTAAACACGCATATATGGGCCCACTGTCAGTGACTTGTCAAATCCAGCTCTCCTTTTCCCTATTTCCACCAACAACTTTTCCTTCCCACTAAGAACCCACCCCCACAGAAACTCTTCTCTACCATTGCCATCCAGCAAACCCATCTCGCCACTAGCCAGCAACCACCACTACAACCACAATAGCCACCACCACTCCACTTGCCAGCAACCACCATTGCCAAACCCACCACCAACAACAGCCACAAGAAACAACCACCACAAGAACCACTAAGAGGAGAAAAAACATAAAAATCACCACCAACAACCACCAAGAAAAAAAAAACCACCAAAAATCACCACCAACAACCACAATCACAAAAACAGCCACCATAAGAACCACCAAGAGAGAGAGAGAGAAAAAAAAAAGACAAAAAAAAAAGAAAAAAGAAAAAAACAAAACAAAGAAACCCACCACGCCGACTCGCTGACAACCACGCCACCACACCCAACAAAAAACCCAAGCCGCCGATTACGCCGCCAACCCACGTCCATGCCTCCACTAGACCCACGCCCACGCCGCTACCCGACCCAGTCTAGCCCACACTCACGCCAGAGAAAAAAAAAAAAAAAAAACCCATTGTGAGAAATGTTTGGAATTTGAGAGTGAGAAAACAAAAAATGGAAGTGAAAATAGATGAAGGTATAAGAAAAGGACCATGGAAGACGCGATCTGCTTGTGGGTTTGTGAGCTTCGATGGAGGAGGTCGCGCCGCTAGGCTTTAACGGAGGAAATCGCACTGTTGGGCTTTGACGGAGGAGATCGCGCTGCCGGACCCACGTCGGAGAGATGGGTGAAGCGACGTTGGGAATGGTGGAGACCGACGCCTTGCTTCTTGTAGTTTTATGGGTTTGGTTTGTGTTTTGGGAGAGGCAGTGTGTTGAAGGGGTTCCGGAGAAGTGAAGGAAATGGTGTGGGGGAGTGGGTTCCGCAGGAAACCAAACTGAAGGCTCTGACACTCAGCTCAGGTGTGGGACTTACAAAAAGGTAGAAATTTTTGAGTGATGTAAAGTGAAAAAAAAAAACCAAACGGGTGTTATTGTGAAATTTGGGTATTTTAAGTGATGAGTGATGAGTGACGAAAATTGAGTGAAGAGTAATGAGTGATGAAAAAAAAAAAAAAAAAAACCCAAACAGCCCCTCAGTTCTGCACTTTCTACTCCAAGAAGAGCCTTTCACGATTTTGAAACTAATTCAATGACATATTTTACAGTTTTGCTAGCTCATGCACTTATCATTTTGTAGTAACTCCATCAATTTTGAAGTGTAACCCCCCAAATAGGTCAACAGATACAGATCCTCTAATACAAAAGCTGCAACATCTCAGAGGGAAATAAAACCAAAATACCTTACACATAATGTATTAACTTCCATCTCAAAATGTTGTTCCATCTGCTCAGAAACGGTAAGTCAGTACCATTTTGAAGTGCGACAAACATGAATAAGAAATGATGATTTTAAAAACATTGAGAAGTCACTAAACTTAGCAGACATTGATAGGAGATGGAAATAAGACAAACAACTGAGAATCGATAGTCTTGGAGGTGGACGAACCTGAGAAGGGTGTTCAATGGAGTAGGTTTCTTTGGGTCAGAGTGAAAAATAGATGTTACCAAGAAGCTGGTAGGTGAAAAAAAAAAAAGTAAAAATAGAAAATGACGAACATAGATGGATCTTCTTTAAGGGTGAGTTTGGTTGGACTTTTTGAAAAAGTGCATAATGAAAAAGTTGAGTTTTCAAAAAGCGCATAATGAAAAAGTGTTTTTTCAAAAAACTGAGTGTTTGGTAAAAACTGTTAAAAAGTGCTTTTTGAAAAAGCTGAGTGTTTGGCTAGCACTATAAAAGTTGCAGTTTGAGGAATAAATTACCAAAAAGGACAATGTATATATAAGGGAGTTTATTTCATACTTAAACCAACTACTTCATATACTTACTAAATAATAATAATAATAATAAATATATAATATTGGTATTATTTTAATAATGTTTGGGCAATTATTCTTTTTTAGTGTCATAATTATTTGTTATTACCATTAATGACTTCTTATTAATATTAATTAAATCTAAATAATTTTCATCATCATGAAGCACAAAATGAAAATGTAAAAAGATGATAAAATATACACCAATAATCCAAGTTTAAATTGTACTATATAACAATGTAAAAAAATATAAAATACATATCAATAACCCAAGTTTAAATTGTACAACACAAAAATGTAAAAAAGATGATAAAATACATACCAATAACCCAAATATAAATTATACTACATGATATTATAAAAAAAAAATACAACTACTAATTATTATCCTCCCAAATGGAATTAGCAATGGAATCACGAAGAACCACCATCGTAGGGCCAGTTAAAGATCCTGAGTTTTGCTCATAATTGCTACCTGCTTCACTATTATGTTCTCTTCTAGAAATTGAATCTTGATTGGCGTTTATGAACTCCCTATCATCCCTATCATTTAGTCTAACAAACTTGTGAAGAGCCATAGTAGCAGATACAATAAGTATTTGGATATGGAATGGAAAAGATGGCATGTTTCTAATAATTCTCCATTTATTCTTCCACACACCAAAAGTGCGCTCAATCACACATCGAAGAGATGAGTGAGCACGATTAAATTTTTCATGTCTAGTTCTAGGGCTTCCACCTCTCCTTCGAAAGTCCTGAAGATGGTATGATATCCCTTTGTATGGTGCCAAATAGCCTTTCATCATTGGGTATCCAAAATCAACTACATAATATTTCCCTAGAAAAAAAAATTCAATTGTATTAACACACACACAATATGTCATTATAATGAACAATTGATTAACCAATTACAAACTTGGTGGTGGGTGCGGAAAGTTGTTACTTTGTTTACAAATAGTATTAAGAAAAATGTGGGTATCGTGTGCTGCACCTTCCCATCTAGGCAAAACAAATGTGAATAACATATCAAAGTCACATGCAGCCATCACATTTTGGGTTGGATATCCCTTTCTTCCAAAGTGTGGAATGGACTCTCACCATCATCATCATCATCATTGTTATCACCATCATTATTATTGTCCACACCATCATTATTATTGTCAGCATTGTTATAATTACCACCATCATGATCATCACAATAATTTCTGTAATCCCCATCCATTAATAGTTCCATAAAATGGCCACTCTCATGAGTACCATTATAATCATCCATATTGGTTTAAGCTACACAACAAAGTAACAAATACTCAATCAAGACAATTCAGAACATACCAAGACAATTCAGAACATCAAGTACATAACATTGTAATGAAAATTTCAAATGTGTTTACATTACACATATATTAGTCCAAAGCTAATACTAAATATCACATAACTTAGTTTAAAGTTAACACAACATAGCTAATACAACATAGTTAATACAACATAACTAACTTAGTTTAAAGTTAATACAACATAGTTAATACCACATAAGGTTAGTCACTTCTTTTGGTTATAAATCATTTCTTGTAACCACTCCAGCTGTGACTCTGGGTCCTTGAAAGTTAGGAACATCTCCCTACGTGACCTTTTTAGTAAGATAATGGAAGCTTGAACCACAAACATACTTTCCACTCCAGGAAGTGCTCTCACAATCGCCATGACATTATCAATTGAACTTGGTGACTCTCGAGAAGTACCTTTAGACCTATTCTGACATACAGTTATTAATTGACTAATACGATTGTCCAACATTGCAGCTCCTCCTATCTTCTTCTTTTTCTTCTGTGAGGGTATTGATTCACTAGTTCGCTTTTGTCCTGAACTACGTGATTGACTAGTATGTCCTTGCTGCAAACTATCAATGTCTAAACTCATGTCACATTGGTTATCCTTAAATTCGGAGCTACCATCTGAATCACCAGCACCCTCTTTTGGCACTGTTGGAGGAAATGTATCTGAAGAAGGGGTCCATGCAGCTACCCTAGTTGCTGCAACATCCCTAAACATTATCTCAAGTTGTTGTAGATTCTGTGGACCTTTCTCTCCAAATTTTTTAGCTTTGGGTAATTCCTACAAAATGTAATTGTAATTTCACTCATATAACAATAATATAAAAAAAAAACTTTTTCCAACTAACTACATATTAATAAAATACTCAACTCACCTTCAACTTCAAGTTCCACCAATAATCAGGAGCAGCAATCGTTCCCTTGACTGCATCCCAACCTAAACCTGTGTCAAGATTCCTCAATTGTTCCCACGCTCTCTAATCACCTTTTAATACATCCCACCTATTTTTTAATTGGTCCTTATCATAGTTTTGACCGGTCTCATCACAAAATTTGGTCACCAAATTGAACCAACCTTTGGTACTAAAGCCAGCACCTTTTGTTCTATTCCCGGCTTGAATTTGTTCCACACAAAGGTTACAAAAAGTAGTTGTCCACGTTGGATTAATATCCTAATCTGCTCTAGCCTTTTTTACCTCGGGGTTGGAAGTGGTCTTTTTACCCATCTATAAAGTTAACCAACCATAAGAAATGCAAAAAATAGAATACATAATATTCCAATTTAGTGAACTAGTTACAAACATGATCTAATAAATCCAGAAAAAAATAAATAAATAAAATTGCTGCCTAGTCTGAGCATAAAATAGAAAGGGCTAGAGAGGAATCTCATCATGTCACCGTTTGTACACTCACTAGTCAGTAGTTAGTAAACACAGCCAAAAAATTGCTGCCATAAAAGGTGGGAAGAACACACTAAAACCTTTGTCTGAAACCCAATCTTATCTCCTCCATAATTCTAGGCTAAAGTTATGCCAAACCATAACAATCCATTTCATTTAAATTGGGTTTCTTTACCAAACCTACAAGAGTAACTCTTCTGCTTCTGTGGACCTTAATTTTTATTTATTTATTTTTAAGTAAATGATAATTTATTAGAGACGAATAGGAGTGCTCAAGTATATGTATACAAGAGGTCCTCTTAAAAGTCTTACACTGAAATTTTAACAAGTCGTGAGAATCTAGAAAAGAGGAAGATGAGACTGCCCAAAACATAACAATTCCATATAGTGATCTTAAAAATAATCTTAATCCAACAAGTCAACTGCAGTATCCAAGGTTATTAACCTTGAGAACAAATCATAACTGAAGCAAAACACTTCCACTCCTCATTACTAAAGACCAAAAAATCACATAAACAATAAAATTTGCAAAAAAATCTACCATTCAGTACCCAAAAAAAATAAAAACATCGTATAGCTTACAAAAGTTTGGGTTTGGGGTCTGAAAATCAGAGGAGAAAAAAGAAAATATGTAGCTGTTGTCAGGGTGTGCGTGCTCTGCTGATGTGGGGTGTGGCTGTTGTTGATGGGGCATGCGTGTGCAGCAGCAGCCGCACCCCACTAATTTTCTCCTCTGATTTTCAGACCCCAAACCCAATCTTTTGTCTTTTTTCTATTAGAATTATGAGCTACAAGTCTACAAACCATTCATAGCAAGATTCAAACCACTATAAATTCCAATCAACAAAAACAAATAACTAAACAAGTAAAGGAACAATACCCATTAATCTATAACAATAACTCTCTTTTGGGTTGCCGAGAAAACAAATCAAACACAACAAAAAACAAAAAATTTGAAGCAACCCAATACTTTAAAAATACATTCTTTTTTTATCTGTTTCAGCTTCCCAAAAAGTGTGTGACTAATTACAAAAGAAAAAAATTACAAAGCATGGAGCTAATAGTCAAACAGAGAATCCACAAAGCATCCTCAGTCAAACAAAGCATCCACAAAAGAAATAAAAATTACAAAGCATGTAGCTAAAAAATTTTTCAGTACCCGGCAAGAGAAGAAATAGATCATTAGCAACAACAAAGCATGCAAGATCTAAATTTTTTTTTTTCCCACACTCGGTAAAAAAAAAAAAAAAAATTTCAGATCAGTGTTGGTACCTGGTGGTTTTTGGTAGCAGATCAGTGTTGCTTGGTGTTTTGTTGATCAAATCTCTACCTTCAAAATGTATTTCTCATATCAGATTAGACATAAATAATTTTTTAAAAAAAAATACAGATCAGAGAAGACGAAGAAAGCAGAAGAAGAGGAAGAAGATTCACGGATGACTTACCGCGGAGAGACTGGTAGCATCACGGAGAGGGCAGAGCAGAGAAGAGATGAGACGCGTTAAGCTTCAGGGATTTTAGGCAGAGCAATGAGATGAGATGAGAGGAATGAGGGACAGCTGCACAAGAGAACTGATGATTTATCAATGGGTAATTCGGTAATTTTAGGAAGAGCTCAATGGATAGCTGAAAACGCGCATGGACTTTTTGCTAATGGAGCTCCAGAGCTCCATAATTGTATTGGGCATTTTTGCCTTGGCCCAAAACACAACTTTTACCCAAAAGTTGCGTTTTTGCATCACCAAACGCTCAAAGAAGTCCAGCTTTTAAATAAAGCTACGTTTCAGCCCCTAAAAGCCTAACCAAACGGGCACTAAATCCGAGAGGCTCCCAAATTTCTATTACCAGTGTGGCAAACTTGGAGATGGTGAGAGTGTTCCAATAGTGCCTGGAGCAGAGGAAAAGTTCTACCAATACGGGGCATGTCTGAGAGGTGATCTAGGAAGAAGGTTCATGCATGGGTGGATTGGAACGTACTGGTGGCGGAGATACTCACCAGTTCTTCAGCCAAGCTAAATGCAGAATACGGGGGAAGGAGAGGGTCTTGAACTGTCGCATGTGACAGTTGGGTATCAAAGGGTTGGTCGAGCACACTTGCAGCAAGAGGGTCAACCTAAGATCCCACGTGAGCTGGATGTCTCATGGGGGCAGATAAAGATCTAACACACGACTGGCCTACCAACCCTGAAGTGTGAGCGAGAAGTCAATACTTTAGGAAAAGGCCAAAGCCTTGCATAAGCTTTGCAACACCGGAAATCTCAGATGCAGATCTATCAAACTTGATTGAGGTCCAAGTGCAGAGTGTAGCAGTGACAAGAGAGTGATTAAGGGGCTATTTGTTTGTTTTTTTTTTCATCACTCATCACTCCTTATTCAATTTTCGACTCTCATCACTCAAAATACTCCAACTCCTTATGCCCCACCCATTTGGCACCCATCACTCAGGTATGTTTTAAACCAAAAAATTGGGACCCACACACTGACCCAGGTCATAAAAATTTTCTCTCTCCTTTTCTTTCCTGACTCTTTCATCTTTCTCTGCCTCTCCCCTTCATTTTTCTCTGCTTTTCTCTTCATATATATTAAACTTTTCTCTGCTTTTATTTTGGACTATTTTTGACAAAACAGTCGAAAAATCTCCACATCAGTCTCGCCAAAATAACATCAAAATCTAGCGTTTGAAGGTATCTCACCTCAATTGATGAGGATTGTTCATTGCCAAACCAAACAGGTTTAAAAAAAAAAAATTTGTTCTCTCTCATGCATAGATCGGTGGATTGGGTTCGAGACGATTTGTTCATTAATGGTGGTGGATGGCTTTCCGCAGTGGTCATTGATTGGTGGGTTTGGTGGTGCGATGGGTTTGTGGTGTTGCTGCTGAAGTGTGGCTGTAACCGACGAAGCCTTAGATGGGCAACCTGCAATTTTCAATGGGGTGCATGGTGGCTATTAGCTGCACTTGGGGGCAACAATGGCCTGGGCAGATTTGAGTTTGCTTTTTATTTTTTATTTTTTTTTATGATTGAGAAATTTGGGTTTTTTTTTTTTTTTTTTTTTTTTGTGTGGAGATTGTTTGAATTGAAAAGTTTGTTTCTTGATTTTGGAAGGATGGAGAAGATGGTGGGTCTGAGCTAATGGTGGTATAGTTTACCACAAAAAAAAAATGCAACCAAACCCAGAAACCCAATGTGAAAAGGAAAGAAAAGAAGAGAAAAAAGAAAAAGAAAAAGAGAACCCAAACCCAAAAACCTAGTGAAAAGGAATGGAAAAAAAAAAAAAGAAAAAAAAATCCTTTGCAACCAAACCCAGAAACCAATGTGAAAAGGAAAGGAAAGAAAAAAAGAAAGAAGAAGAAGAAGAAGAAGAAGAAGAAGTGAATATAGAAAGGTATGTCCCAGACCCAGCGTGAAAGACAAAAAAAGAAAAAGAACAGAAGATAACGTGTGTTGGAGAGAGCAAAAGGTTTGACTAAAATGTGTTTTCAGTTTCCATAACTCATTAATAAAAAATCAGAGAATGGAGTGATGGAAATAAAACTTGAAAACAAATCTAGATAGAGTTTTCAAGATTTGTTTCGTGGGACCCACATATTTTGAATTATGGGCGATGGAATCAGATTATGAGTTATGAAAACAGCAAATCCAAACAGCCCCTAAGCCTCAGGGAAGACGATGAAGAGTGCAAGTACAAGATTTTAACGAGGAGCAATCCAATGGGCTCCACTGTTATGGTGTATAATGAAGAAATGGGCTAGGTTAAAGAGCCAAATGGGCCTAACAAAGCCTACTGGAGAAGAATAAAGAGATTAAACAAAAGCCACAGCCCAGAAACTCTTCTAAAAACAAGTGGTATGAAACAGGTTGGACCAATTCTACTTCAGGAGCTTGACCCAAATATTATTGATCTTAAGCGTGTAAATTAAGGGCATTGCTTTCTTACTCTTAAGTGCAGGAGATCGTAGCAATATAATTCTCGAAGTACCGAGGTTGAACCACAAGGAGCAGGGTAAATTCAAAGACAATATAATTAAATAACAATTTGGGTGAAGAAGAAAAGTACTTTTGCTTGGTGATTGTTAATAAGGATAATAATAAAAGCCGATTTAAATCAATAATGTAAATACCAGGGCATCGGGGTGTTTCCCTATATCGATATGAAATTCTTTGTGATCTTAGAAATTATACATTTCATAATTGATTGTTCTTATACAATTAAATACTTATGATTCGGTTAAACTGAGACAATTCAAGAACGCATGATAACCTAGATTGATAATGCGGTTAGAAAAGTTTTCAGAAAAACCCATTCACTTTAAAGCCTGATTTCTATTTGAAACTATTAGAAATTCATCTAAAGAATAAGAAAAACATGATTAAACTTATTGAAAGCATAGAAGAACTAATATATCAAAAAAATCTAATTGAACAATCAAATATGTCGATAAAATCCTAGAAAGAATCACATTGAATATTCATACCGTATAGAAGAAACATAAACCCTAGCCCTAGCAAAGAATTTAGGCTGTCATTAGAGAAAGAAAAATACAAGGTTTACTCTGCCAAAACCCTAGCGTCTAACTGTCCAAAGAAAATAAAACTTTTACTATTTTAATTTTCGTCCAGGTTTACAACAGTAACTTGTAAGTTAATTTCGGCCTTCAAAAATTGAGAATTTAGAAAAACTCAAAAGTTTTAGATATTTAAGTCACGGTTCCAACCCATCTAGCCTTGTGTTAATTGGATTTTTGAGGAGAGAGATACGCCCATAATACTGATTAGTGCTCAAATTAGATTTTTCCTTTTCAGATTTTGCCTCTTTGATTTCTTTCCTTGTTTGAAGCTTCCAATCATGGTAGACGATCCAAGCACTCCAGCTGCACCTCCGTAGACATTTAAGCATGGTCCTTTAGCTCCACTTTAATTCTAGTTTGGCCTCCATTCTCTCACAAATTCCTGTAAACTCATCTTTCTCACATGATTTCCTAAAAGTAGAAAATTACACACAATGAATGGCATCTTATTCAAGAAATTATGTAAAGATAAATAATAGGGACTAATGCGAATCATGACTTAATTATACAAATTAAGCATAGTAATAAGGAGATAACGCCCACATAAATATATAACAAGTATACATTTTAAGGCGTTATCAGGCATAGAGTGTACAAAGGAAACTCAAGATGGAAAACAAATCAAGGTTGGCGGTATGCGCCCAGCTTAATGAGTATCATATCTTGGAACTATTGGAGGCTTGAGAACCCTCAATCAATTCAAGCCCTCAAAGATATGGAGAGGGCAGATCCCAAGCCAATCTTCTGAATAGAAATGAAGGCTGGCCTTAGTGGGATGGAAAGGCTCAAGTATGACTTGGATTTTGTACAAGGCCTAATTATGCCTAGTGAAGGTAAAAGTGGAGGTTTTGCTTTGCTCTGGAAGGAAGAAACGAATGTAAATGTTGAAATTTATTCTAACTCTAATATTGATGCAGTCATTACTGATCCAGCTGCTAATGTAGTTTGAAGAGTGATCGGTTTCTACGGCCATCTTGTCTCTTAGATGCAACATACATCTTGGAAGCTTTTGGAATGAAGGGCAGAGCTAGAAATTTTTGTTTGGGGGGGCCAAGTTGTAGCACTAATATATTTATCAAGACAACCCCCCCACACATATATACACACACTTTTTTTTATATTATATACACACATATATATACATACACTTTTTTATTTGATAAGTTATACACACACACACACACACCTAACAAAAAAAAAAAAAGAGAGTTTAGTATTTTCAAACAAAATTATGTTTGAGGGCAATCTTTCATAAAATTAATAAAATATATTTTTAACATTTTCATAGTGAAATTCTTAAAAAGTTTCATTTTCTGTACAAATTATCAAATTTTATATTAATGTAAGTAAAAAATCATTCAATTGAACTAATGAAATTTTCAAAAACATGAATGATTCAAAATTTGGAGGAACAAACTAGGCTCCAAACATATTAGAAACTATCTTGCTTTAACCCATAATGTAGCAACTAAAGAGACATTTCATGTGTACTTTTAGTGACGAGATTTTTTTAATGAGTCAATGACTTGTTAATCGCCATATAATGGGTTGAAAAAGATAAATTCAAACATGTTTGGTGCCAAACTTTATCAAATATTTAATAGATATAAAAGCATATTTTACAATAAAAAATAGAATTGTGAAAAATAAAGTTATGTCTCTATAACTATTAGACTAATTATTTTTTTTAGAGCATCATTGGACTAATTCAAATACTTATGGTGGCCAACTTTTATTTTTGTAGACTAAATTTTGAAAACATTAAAATAATTATGTATATATTTAAAAAAATTTCAAAATTTTGGGGGGGCCATGGCCCCCCCACCCTTCAACATAGCTCCCCTGTTTGGAATGTCTCAACTCTCATTTCAATTTACTGTGGATGGTTCTTGGCGATTTTAATGAGATTACTCATTTAGAGGAGAAAAGTGGCTGGTTAGAGAGAGATGTCAATAAAATGTAAACCTTCCGAGATTCCTTAGAAGCCTGTGGACTTGCTGATCTTGGTTTCTCTAGACCATGCTTTACTTGGTGTAATTGTAGACTTGGAGAGTAGTGAACATTGATCAAATTGGACAGAATGGAGGCAAACAATGAATGGATGGATCTATTACCAGATGCAAATGTGCAACATAGATCAATGTCAACCTTTGACCACTACCTCTTGATCTTGAATCCCAAAAGTGATAGGTTAGCCCGTCAGTGAAAGTGGAGATTTCGATTTGAATCAATGTGGATTAGAGATGAAAGCTATATATAGGTGGTAGAATCAGCATGGGTTTTTGGTACTAATTTTAATGGAGACCCCTCAATCCAAGACAAAATAAAGGAGTGCCAGTCTCAGCTTCAATGGTGGAGTAAAACATCTTTGGTAACATCAACAAATAGCTTAGGGAGAAATACAATCCATTCGAAAGGAGATTAATGAATTGTTGACTCGCCAAGATGAAAGGTGGAGGTAGAGATCAAAGTCCTTGTGGCTCCAACGGGGGGAACGAAACATAAAGTTCTTTTAATACGATGGCGAGCTAAAGACTCTAAAGGAATAGAATTATGGGATTGGAAGATTAAAATGGTGTGTTGAGAGTAGGAGACAAAGCTATAGAAAAGATAGCTTTGGAATAATATACAACCATAAATACTTCTGTCAGTCCAAGCAACTTTGATGTTGTAGTACAAGCTCAAGATGGCAGGGTAGCACAAGAGATGAATGACTCGCTATTGAGAGATTTCCAACCAGAAGAAGTAGCTACTGCCCTTTAGCAAATGCACCTAATCAAATCTTCAAGACCAGACGATACGCCTTTGATCTTTTATAAAAAAATTTGGAATATTTTAGGACCAAATGTCATTGATTGTGTTCTAAATACCCTAAATTTTGGGATCATGCCGATGGGCATAAATGAAACCCACATATGCCTCATTCCAAAAAACACAAACCCCTAAAAAATTTCTGAGTATCGCGCCCTATTAGCCTTAGCAATCTACTCTCCAGAATCATATAAGAAGTCCTTGCCAACAACCTCAAAAAAATTGTACCATCTATCATTAGGATGTTCAAAGTGTCTTTGTTGCTGATAGACTCATAGCAGATAATGTGCTTGTGGCGTTTGAAAAAATGTATTATATAAATCAAACGAGAAAAGGAACAGAAGGACTTGTAACCATAAAACTTGACATGAGTAAGGCTTTTGATAAGGTTGAGTGGTCTTGCTTAGAAGCTATGATGAGGCAGCTGGGTTTCCACGAAATGTGGATTTCATTAATGATGATGTGCATAGTTGTCATATTGTGAATTGATTTTTGATTTTTTTGTATCGTGTATCGTATCGAATCGTGTATTGTAAGATACATAAACACCTAATAAAATTATAAAAATAATTATAGATATACATATATAAAATGTATATTCATTATGAATTCGAAATATATTCAACTAATGACCAATTTAATCATTACTTACATAATAAAATTTAACAAAGCTAACTAAATAAATCAAATTAGCTTATGTTTATAACATGCACATTCAAATTGATTAAATTCAAAAGTGATAATACATGATATATGAACCAGAATAATAATCTTTTCATCATCTTGGATAATTAACTCTGTAGGGGGTAAAAAGATCCTAGTGGGAATGTGGGCCTTTTGGGCCGTGCTAAGGAAGACCGACCTGCTCCTGGATTTAGAATTTGTTAGTACTATGGGTCGGCCCATACGCCGAGGATCCGAGGGTGAACTTACCTTCGGATGGAGACCGAAGAACTCGGAACTTTATGGTAAAGATTAGGGAATGACACGGTTAAGGCCAGTGGTTAAAAGGGGTGAACCCTTGAATGCCCTAGAAGCACCGATGTTGGAGAAATGTCAAAGATAAAAGCTGCCACCTCCACATTAAAGACCCTGCACCTACCACCCTGGCCGCATTAATGGGGAAGTGACACCTGAACAGTGGAAGGGAAACTTCTGGTTACTATTCAAAGGCACTGAGAAAGGAAATATCTAGGCTAAGGGAGAGATTGGACAAAACGTGTACAAAGTATCAAAAAGAGGAGTATTTAAGGGGCAACCTAGAACAGGAAGAAAGGGGGGGCTTTGTAATCTAAAAAGAAAAAGAAAAAAGAGAAAGGGAGAATATAAGAACAACTCTTGGCTTACTTCCGAGGAGATTGATCTACAATATTCTCCATTATTTTTCGAGTGTTTGCAATCTTTGGCTTGTCATTTAATCCTCACACACTTCTAACCTGGGTTTCAAGCCCACACTTTACAAATTCATATTGTTTAAGGCTCATTGGGCCTGAGCCCGTCACTGTTCTTGGGGCCAGGTGCAATTGTGCACTTATAATTGGCGCCGTCTGTGGGGAATCTAGTCTAGAAGAGGTATGAATATTATGGCAGGCTTAGGCTCTCGCCATGCAGAGTCACAGGGATCACAACTGGAAGACCATTTCGAGCGTCTTGAACGTCGAAGGGATCGTGAAGGGAGTGTCCATACTGAATACCCTGGTGCTAGCCATACTCATGGCGGGGGTAGCACCACCCACGAGGAGGGTTCTAAATCCATGCAGGAGGAAATCAATCGTTTGAAGAGAAAGTTGCGCCGTGCTAAACGTAAGTTTTCACCGTCCTCGTCTAATTCTTCCTTCGAGAATGATAGGGGAGGTGGCTACAGCTCGAGGTCGCGCTCCCCCGCCAGTGCAACATCCTCCGGCGAGGAGGACGACCAACCAACCCATAGACGTAAGAAGCTTCGTTCTAGGGGCTTAGGCAAAGATACTATGAGTAGGGCGTTGCACCAACTCTCTAAATCTCCGTTCTCACGGAGAATTGAGAGGGGGAGGCTCCCCAGGAGGTTCACCCAGCCCACCTTTACCATCTACAATGGCCGGACTGATCCGGTGGAGCACGTGAGTCACTTCAACCAAAGGATGGCAGTGCACTCTCATAACGAGACTCTGATGTGCAAAGTTTTCCCCTCCAGCTTGGGACCTGTGGCTATGAGATGGTTTAACGGTCTCAAATCGGGGTCTGTAGGCTCGTTTGGGGAGCTAACTAGGGCATTCGCTTCGCGGTTCATTACGTGTAGCAGAGTCCCTCGGCCATTGGACTCGCTGCTATCCATGGCCATGAAGGAAGGGGAGACACTGAAAGCATACTCCGACCGATACTGGGAGATGTTTAATGAGATAGATGGTGACTTTGATGAGGTGGCGCTTAATACCTTTAAGGTAGGTCTTCCTACTGACCACGACCTAAGAAAGTCTTTGACGAAAAAGCCCGTTCGCAGCGTACGCCGCCTTATGGATCGTATTGATGAGTACAAAAGGGTAGAGGAAGACCAGCAGCAGGGGAAGGGAAAGGAGAAGGTTATCCCGCAGGAGAGAAGGGATTTCAGGTCAGACAGATACCACAACAACAAGCCGAGGAGGGATTACTTCGGGCAATCCGGCTCGGCAGCAACTCAGGCAGTAAATACTGTGTTCCAAGAACCAGTGCATCAGTTACTGGAGAAAGTTCGTAAAGAGCCCTTCTTCAGATGGCCCAGCAAGATGGCAGGGGACCCTGCGAAAAGAAATCAAAATTCCTTTTATTTGTACCATCAGGATGTGGGCCACACTACTGAGAATTGCCGGACCCTCTGGAACCACTTGGAGCAGCTTGTCAGTGAGGGAAAACTGAAGCAGAACCTGTGCCACCCTAGCGGGCAAGGGCGGCCAACCCTGTTTCAAACAACCGTAGGAACAATTCATCTCGGCCTGCATTAGGAACAATTAATGTTATCTTCGCCGCACACTGCAGAACGGCCCCGCAGTCCCACTCAGAGTGATGGCGGTTTCCCATCCTCGGCCGAGGATGTGGGTAGCAGGCCGAAGAGGTTGAAGGGCACCTTGCCCATCCTAGGTTTCTCCGAGGAGGATAAGGTAGGGACTATTCGACCCCCATGATGATGCTCTTGTGGTCACCCTCAGATAGGGAACTATGATGTGAGAAGGGTGATGATAGACCAAGGCGGCGTGTAGACATCATGTACCCGATCTATTCAAGGGGTTAAGGTCAAGTTGGAAGATCTTACTCCTTATGATTCGCCGCTCATAAGTTTTGAAGGGAGCAGCCGTGCCGAAGGGACGATTCGTTTTGCCCGTTCAATCCGCTCGAAACGGTTTAGGTGGACTTTATTGTAGTTAACGCGTACTTCTCCGTATACAGCCATCCTTGCCAAAGCCATGGCCGCACGCTCTTGAGCCGTCTCTCCTCTACCTTGCATTTTAAAGTTAAATTTCTCTCGTGGGAATGTGTCGAAGAGGTCCTCCCAGCCCAATCGGTGGCCGGGGCAGTGCATATCGGCCGTCGTTTCCGCATCGACAGAGGCCGAATCTTCGGCCCTGGTCACTAAAGGTTTATAGCAATTAACTGCTCCCGGTTCATCTGGGATGGCGACAGGGGAGGAGACATATTGTGAGGAGTTGGAGAAGTTTCCAGTAGTCGATGACCCAGAAAGGTTCTTCCAAGTCGGTGTACTTTTGCCACACCAAGAGAAGATGGAATTGTTAGGATTCTTGAAGGACAATGTGGATGTTTTTGCGTGGGATCCTTATGAAGCTTGCGGTCGATCCGAGCTTCATTTGTCATCACTTAAATGTTAATCCAAGCTATCATTCCTAGAAGGCAGCCGACTCGGCGATCGTCGAGGGATCAGTCCGAGGGTGTGAAGGAAGAGGTTCTCAAACTTTAAAGGGCCGGTGCTATCACAGAGGTTTTCTACCCCGAGTGGTTGGCCCATACGGTTGTCGTCAAAAAGAAGAATGGAACGTGGAGGGTATGCGTGGACTTCACTGGATCCGAACAAGGCCTCGTCCTAAAGATTCGTTCCCAATGCCACGTATTGATCAACCGGGTGGATGCCACCGTCGGACATCCTCGGATGAGTTTTTTGGACGCCTTCCGGGGTTACCATCAGATTCCCTTAGCATTAGAGGACCGCAGAAACCGCCTTCATTACACCGACGGGGAATTATCATTATAAGGTCATGCCATTCAGCTTAAAGAATGCTGGGGCTACCTATCAAAGAATGATGACCAGAATGTTCGAACAGCAGATGGGGAAAACCATTGAGGTATATGTTGACGATATGGTGGTGAAAAGCAAAACAATACCCTCGCACGTGAAAGATTTGGCCGACACTTTTCAAATACTGAGAAAGTACAAGTTGCGCCTCAACGCCTCAAAGTGCTATTTCGGCGTGGGGTCTGGGAAGTTCTTGGGATATATGATTACTCATAGAGGCATAGAGGTAAATCAGGTGCATTTCAAGGCTATTCAGATTTGCGCTCTCGGAACCCAAAAGAAATTCAGAAGTTAACGGGAATGATTGCTGCCTTGAATAGATTCATATCTCGGTCAGCTGACCGGTGTCGCCCTTTCTTCCAACTGTTGAATAAGTGGAAAGGGTTTCAATGGACCGAGGACTGTGAGTTAGCTTTTCAACGGCTCAAGCAATATCTTTCTCGGCCACCCATTTTGTCTCGTTCAGAGGCACATGAGATTTTGTTTGCTTATCTGGCAGTGGCCGTCCATGCGGTCAGCCTGGTCCTGATAAGAGATGATGACGGGGTGCAAAGACCGGTATATTATGTTAGTAAGTCTTTAGGTGATGCCGAAGTGCGTTATCAACCTTTGGAGAAAGCGCTCCTGGCCGTGGTTCATGCCACGCGAAAGCTTCCCCATTATTTTCAGTCTCACACGGTGGTTGTTCTGACTCAGCGCCCGCCCTCATGCGTTGCTTGCGTAGCGCCGACTACTCAGGAAGGGTAGCAAAGTGGGGGACCATCCTGGGGGCTTTTGATGTTAAATACAAGCCTCGCACCTCGGGGAAGGGCCAGGTCCTCGCTGACCTGGTGGCGAAATTTGCCGAGCCATTGCTGGAAGAAACTCTGAAAGAGGCCCGCACAGGTGAAAAATCGGGTTAGGGCAATCACCGCGTGTCTCCGATTTGGGAAGTGTATGTGGACGGGGCTGCTAATCGCAGAGGGTCTGGTATTAGACTCATTCTAATGTCCCCGAAGGAATTGTCTTTGAAAAATCTTTAAGATTGGCCTTCTCGCTACTAACAATGAGGCCGAGTATGAAGCTTCTGGCAGCATGCAGATGGTACGTAAGATGGGTGGTAAGGAAGTCCATGTCTTCTCGGACTCTCAACCGGGTGGCTCGGCCAGTCATGGGGACCATGGAGGCTAGAGAACCCCGTAATGCAGAATATTTGGTCCAGATCAAACGCCAGCAAACTGAGTTTGATTCCTTCGCCTTAACCCATATCTCTCGGAGCGGAAACACCCATGCAGATTCCTTAGCCACGCTGGCAACTACCTCGGCTACGTGGTGGGCATGGCCTTGTTGCACCGCTCTGATGCTGGAGTGGCAGGGAATGGGCGCGCCGTCCAGTCTCAAGTTAGGAGACCAGACGGTTGGCGCTCGTCGCACTTCAGCCACATCTCTGATCTCCCCACTCTCAACCGAGCGGGCGCGCCCTTTGCCTTTGTCTGGCTTCTGCTGCTGGGCCGGCGGTGGTTGCTGCTTTATTTTCTTTGCCTTCTCCCCACCAGCCACCTCGGCGTCCACCTTTCTCTTCTTCTTAGGATCGTCGGTGGGAGGCTTAGTGTCGGCTGGAGGAGGAGGAGGTGGTGGCAAGGCAGGAGGAGCTTGGGACCCCCTTGCGCTCTTCTTTGCCACCCGGGCACCTCTGTCGGACATGAGATCCTTAAGCGTGTCCATTTCTTCTTCGATTGAACTTTCGTCTGGACGTGCTATCACTAGACCTTCAATCCCTGAGACCTCGGCTTCTTCTTCTTCCTCCTCGTCGGAGAGAATAACAAACGGGTTTCCGCGGGGACGTGGGGGGCCCTCGAACTGGAATTGTTCTATCTCCTCGTCCAAAGTGTTGGAAGAGGACACTCGCTCCTCCGGGATGGCAATGCCCTGAGAATGTATGGCGAGAGGAACTGCCGCTATGGGCTGGTTGTGCAACACGGTGTGAGGGGCGTCAGAGAGATCGCGGTCGTCCAAAAAGTTGGGCCGGGCTACGTTTATTCTCCTCCGTCTTCGGTCACCTGCGATTATGGCGTTTTCTATCTCCTGGAAGTCCGAGGAGATAGGCTCGTACCCTAGGATCAGATGGGCGGCCCTAAGTTGTAGGTCTTCACTAATGAACACCTCGGAGCGCAGTACTCGGTTTAGGTCCGCGACGTTACAATGACTCAAACGAGGGCGCACGTGTTGTTTATCTGCAAAAGAGACGTCAAAACAAACAAGCCTGGTCAGATTCACACAGATATGTAATAAGCTTAAGTAAATATGAATACGCATTCTTGTGTGTGTTAGGGGAAGTTGTGTTGTGGGGAGATTAATCCTATGGCATCGCACTTGGAACCCCCCACTCCACTGGACAGTGGAGGCCGTCGTGCCAGTTCCCAGAGACGATCAGGTAGTCGTCCTTCATGCCTTTGTTGGATTTGGGCAGACAGGAGATTAGCCTAACGACACTGGAGCGAGATTTAATGTAGTAACCTACATTGGAAAGTTTGTGGGATTCATATAGAAAAACGACGTCGTGCCAGGTGAGGGTCAGACCCATTTGCTCGTTTAGAGCATCGACACTACCCAAAACTCTAAAAACGTTTAGGAGGCACTGATCGGGACACAACCGGTGGTTGCGAAGGTATTCCCTGGTTACAGGTTGCATTGGGAGAGTCATCCTACCCTCTATGAAGGCTATCATTGGGATGATAACCTCTCCCTCTTTCCTAGAACCGGCCACGGCTTCTGCCGGGCAATACTTTAAACCCACATCGCCTGGAATGTGATACTTGGCTCTGAAGCCTTCCATTCCGGCGGCAGTATCAACTAGACACTTAAACCTACCCATTAGAAAGAAACGAAAGATTAAACTCTAAGAGGGAGAACGTTTACAGGGACAGCCGAGGACAAGGTCCGAGGAGAAAAGGTTAAGAATAGAAAGAACAAAAACTTACAAAGCTGAAGATGTGCAAATTTCCACGGTTTTCTGCAGGTAAAGTATGATGGCTGATGTTTTGATGAGATTAACCCCTGGGGAATTAAATGAAGGCGCAGGTTCCCGAAGCGTCACGACGTGCAGAAAAGCGGCCTCGAAATTATATTTATCCCGCCCAAATTTTCGTGGAGTAATGAGGGCCGTTGGATGCCCATCTCGCCGTTGAACGTGGGGGACAAAATGTAACTAGCAGTAATAAATGCGCGCGTTGTTGAAAATAAAACAGCCAAGTGGCGTCTTCTAGGACGCAAAATGATTTCCACACGTGCCATCACTCACAAAATGTGTGGAGTAGGTTCTCGTCGGATCAAAACCCTATTTTTCTCCTCGGACGTTGAAAATTAGAGTTTTGAGGGGCTATTGTGGGGGGTAAACAGATCCTGATGGGAATGTGGGCCTTTTGGGCCGTGCTAAGGAAGACCGACCTGCTCCTGGATTTAGAATTTGTTAGTACTATGGGTCGGCCCATACGCCGAGGATCCGAGGGTGAACTTACCTTCGGATGGAGACCGAAGAACTCGGAATTTCATAGTAGAGATTAGGGGATGACACGGTTAAGGCCAATGGTTAAAAGGGGTGAACCCTTGAATGCCCTAGAAGCACCGATGTTGGAGAAATGTCAAAGATAAAGGCTGCTACCTCCACATTAAAGACCCTGCACCTACCACCCTAGCCGCATTAATGGGGAAGTGACACCTGAACAGTGGAAGGGAAACTTCTGGTTACTATTCAAAGGCACTGAGAAAAGAAATATCTAGGCTAAGGGAGAGATTGGACAAAACGTGTACAAAGTATCAAAAAGAGGAGTATTTAAGGGGCAACCTAGAACAGGAAGAAAGGGGGGGCTTTGTAATCTAAAAAGAAAAAGAAAAAAGAGAAAGGGAGAATATAAGAACAACTCTTGGCTTACTTCCGAGGAGATTGATCTACAATATTCTCCATTATTTTTCGAGTGTTTGCAATCTTTGGCTTGTCATTTAATCCTCACACACTTCTAACCTGGGTTTCAAGCCCACACTTTACAAATTCATATTGTTTAAGGCTCATTGGGTCTGAGCCCGTCACTGTTCTTGGGGCCAGGTGCAATTGTGCGCTTACAAACTCCATCTAAGTCAATGTTATCATTATGTTCAGCATCTTGCAAAATTATTTTTCACAGACATTTTTTTTCATCATTATCAACATTTACTATTTTTTTTGGCTTTCTTGCTTTTTAGACTCATAATAATTGTTGGGTTAAAATGAATTGATCCCTTACAAATTAATTAATTACCCAAGTTAATTAATTAGTTTCGATTACATGCAATAACGTGGTAGTACAAACAAATCACCAATTATACTAAATGCAGCGGAAATTAAATTTGACAAGGATGATTTGTTTACGAATGGGAAAAACCACCAAGGCAAAACCCCACCAAATGATTTTAAGGTCACCACTCCCAATAATCCACTATTATCAATCACAAGCGGTTACAAATATAAGGAATCTTATTAAATCCTTTAGTCTATTCCGAAATATCAACTTATAGTTGAACCCTTATCTTAATATCTAATTGGACTTGTATTGTAGCAGAATCTTTCCATTTAATGCACGAATCCCAGAATGTAACTAACCAATGATGCACGGATCCCAGTACATGACTAACTCCACAGCAACCCTTTGATTGATGTAGTTGATTTGCAACAGTTTCACATAGAAACACCAATAAGATATTCAATGATGGCGTGAGAGATTTTGCTTGGTTACAGAACCCAAAGGCGTACAAGAGTCGCAGCAAGAACTTTTTCTTTTGTAGGAAGAGGCTAGGGTTTCAAAAAGAAAACCTTATGAAGCTCTCTAGAGTTAGGTTTTTCTTTTTCCACCTCCTTGTTTAAATAGGAGCTCAATGCGCTCTCCTATTATAAAATAGTCCAATAAGGATTATACAAACTCATAAACAAATAGCCTTTTAGAATAAAAACTTTGCTAGCTATAGTCTGAATCCTGTAAGCTCGATAAATCAAGACACGTGTCGAGCTTTAATGAACCTCGACAAATCAAGCTTCTGTTGAGGAGGTATCGAGACCTGCAGATTGCACTTTTCTTGAGTAGTTCTTGAGTAATCTTCATATCTTCAATGTAACCTACTTAGATTTACCCAAATACAAGTAAAGTGCATTTTATCGAAGGATATGCCAATTACTTAAAAATATGTCCCTTACAATAATAATAAGAACAAAATAAAAAATAATTATATTTTCATTTAATATATTATTAATGGCATAGAAAATAAATTTGCACATATGAAAGTAAGTGTTATGAGTATAGTCTAAATTTTGTAGGAGAAAGAGAAGGGAGGAAAAAAGCTTATAGACTTGCTATTTTATTATACTCAATTAAGTTTCCCAATAATTTTGTGTTATAAAAGTCTAACAATTTGTTTAATCAAATAAAACCACAAATTTTAACCAAAAAACCCATTTTAAACCCATATGTCTATGTATTGTATGATACGTATGATTTACCGGTACGATATGATTTATACAATACGCATTTACGTATCAGACGATTCATGAGCACTTACGATACAGCCTTATGACACGAAAATTTTTGTACACAACACGAAACTTTTTGTATACAACATGATATGTATCATACGATACGTATCGCATATCGTATGATACTAACAACTATTATGGTATATATTACCACTCTATCATACTCTGTACTTGTTAATGGGAAACTTAAAGGTGCAATCCATCCCTTACGGGGTATCTGAGAAGGGGACCCCTTATCTCCTTATTTATTTATCTTGTGTGCAGAGGGCCTCTCGGAAATGCTAAAGAAAGCGGAGCTATCAAGGTGCTTCAGAGGCATATCGGTGTGTAATTGGGCTCCATAAGTCTCCCATTTATTTTTCGTAGACAACATCATCATCTTTTGCAGGGAAAATACTATTAAGTGTAATCAGGTCGTTAGAGTTCTCCATGAGTATGACATGGCATTGGGGCAAAAACTGAATAGAGAAAAAAAAATCCCTCTTCTTTAGCAAGAATACGAAGACAGAGACAAGATGAAATTTAAAATCTTTTTGGCATGGAGGTTATAAAGCAACATGAAAGGTACTTGGGTCTTCCCTCATTGATCGGTAGGGGAAAAAGAAAGACTTTCAACCAAATAAAAGATCACATGGGGAAAAAGATAGCAGGATGGAAAGGAAAACTATTATCAAGTGCAGGAAAAGAGGCACTAATTAAAAAGGTTGCTTAAGCCACCTTGACTTACACAATGAGTTGTTTCAAGCTTTATGACTCTCTATGTAAGGAATTATGCTCAATGATTAGCAAATTTTGGTGGGGCCAAAGGAAGGATGAGAAAAAAATGTCATAGATAGCGTGGGTAAACCTATGTATGCCTAAGGCAGATGGGGGTATGGGCTTTAGGGACTTGAAAGCTTTTAACTTAGCTCTCCTAGCCAAACAAGGTTGGCGCCCCCTCTAGAATACTGACTCCCTTTTTCACTTGGTCTTTAAAGCTAAGTATTTCATGCTTAGCTTGGTAAAATGACATCCTTTACTTGGAGAAGTATTGTTGCATCAAAAGAGGTCTTAGTAGAGAGGATTTGATGGAAAATTGGTAATGGAAAAAAAGGTTCACATTTGGGATGATAAATAGATCCCAAGCCCAACAACCTTTAGAGTTATAAGCTTAAGGAAGCATGTTGTGGGAGAAAATATTTTCCCATCTCTAATTGAGAGGGACATAGGCGCTTGGAAATTTAAAGTTGTGAGAAACAATTTTCTCCCACATGAAGCTGATGTTATCTTAGGCATTCCCCTTAGTTCGCCCTCCCTGGTTTTGATTGCATTGTATTGACTGTAACTTCAAATGGATTTTTTTTTTCCCGTGAAGTGTGCATATCATGTAGCTAAGAAGTTGAAAGCCCCCCCAAACCATGGAGAATGCTCAGATCACTCCCAAACGTCTGCTCTATGAAATTTCATCTAGAAGCTAAAATGCCCAAAGAAGTTTTGAAACTTCATTCAGCAAGCTTGTAAAGACATTCTCCCCATCAAAACCAAACTTTGAGACAGAAAAATCTAGACAGATATTGATTGTAATATTTGCGGATTTGTGGAAACATCGGGTTCGACTTTTGGAGCTGCGACCTTGCAATGGTTATGTGGAACCTTTTAGGTATTCGGCCATCAGCCCAGGATTGGCAACCAAAAACTTTTTGGGGATATTACACAAATTATAATAATGGAAG
This sequence comes from Castanea sativa, assembly GCF_040712315.1. Classification (NCBI taxonomy): domain Eukaryota; kingdom Viridiplantae; phylum Streptophyta; class Magnoliopsida; order Fagales; family Fagaceae; genus Castanea; species Castanea sativa. Next base: position 33,522,299 of record NC_134014.1, on the reverse strand, counting down.
AATAATGTTAACACAAAAGACAAACAGAAAATTAATAACTTGGAGACACTATATTGTTTTCCTTCGAAAGGGTTATCGCAAATTTGTCCCCAGGATACAACTAAGATGTTGGGTTCTACAGATAACAATTCTGAAGAATGACCACAGGGTTTCTTGTGAACATAAGCCTCTAATTATACCCATAGGGCTATATTTCATCAAAAGGCACGTATTGAGAGTTAAAATATTCCATAAAACTGTTAATAAGGCTTGAAACCTCTTCAACCTTTCTGAACAATCACTAAAAAATTCTACAGAAAATCCCGTTTCACGATTTTCAATCGGTCGAAAATTATTTCTGATCAATTGAGTGCTCTTTTCGATCGGTTGAATAGGAATCTAACAGAGTTCGAGACATCCAGAGACTCTAGGATTATTTTCTTACCATTTTCGATCGATCGAGCCAAAGCTTCGACCGATCGAAAATGCTGCATTTCGAATTTTCACTTTGAAAATTTCAGAACTTGAATTTTCACTTTATGAAACAATATTATCCAAACTCAAACATCATTATTACAGTCTATTCTTGTATATACCTATATATACAACAAAACTTCCTAGAGCTTTATGAGTTTCTCAAAGATAAAGTTCCCTCCCAAGATATTGAGCTGCTGGTGATCATCGCATGGAGTCTTTAGAAAAGTAGAATCGCGGTGAGACATGGAAAACCTTGTAAAAAAGCAATTGTAATTAGCTATTATGCATACCGTTGCCTGAAGGAATATCGTCACGCCATGACACCCCCTTCCCCAATGCACGTTGAAGGCCCTGTGGTGTGGGCTCCACCACAAGACTTTTATAAGGTCAATGTGGATGGAGTGGTAATCCACAACAACAAAGGTCAGATCATGGGAGCTATGTCAAAGAGATTTCCTTTTCCTCTTGGCACTCTAGAAGTTGAAGCAAAGGTGGCAAAATGTGGGGTCAAAATGGGTGTTTGGACTCAAAGACATCATCAGAGAAGGGGACTCCTAGGTGGTTATGCACTCTATGGTTGGTTTTCACCCTGCCCGTCTACCTATCCAGCCGGTGGTTGTTAGAACAAAAGCTTAGCTATCAATTTTTACTTCATGGAAAATAACTCTTACTCACAAAAAATCTAACTCTACTGCTCATCTCTTAGCTAGATATGCTAATGAAATTCCTAAATATACAATTTGAGTGGAGGATACACCACCCATTATTGCATCTTAGATTGAGCTTGATGTACTATCTTTGGGCTCGTGACTGGTTTAAATGAAATTAGTATCTTTCTATCAAAAAAAAGAAAGAAAAGAGAACCAATGTAAATGATAATTGGAGTCTTGAATGCTCCAAATGTAATATCTATACTATAATCTACAAGGAAGCACTGAATTGGTGCCAAACTTCACTTTGTTATTCACTCTCATGTATCATACTAATAAACAACCTCAAAATCATGAAATAAAAATACAGAGGGGGCAAAGACTAAGATCAAGTACTAAAATTGGGCAGAAACTTGGAGAAATTATAAGGTCCTCATGGTGGACAAGTAACAGGGTTCACCATTCCACTAAAAGACTCCCACCTATTTGAAATTGCTGAGTTAGAAATTTTTTTAAAATAGAAACTGATTATTGACTTAGTAAATTTTTTTTTTTAAAAAAGGGTTAGTCGAACACGAAAAAAGATAGAAGATGTTGAGTAAAAAGGAAGCATACCTTCTGGACGACACATTGCATGATACGTGGAAGAAAATCCACATATGACGCCCCATGTAATCCATTTTTGGACCATGTTACTTGTCCACTGTAAGGACCTTATAATTTCTCAAACTAAGAAATTATATAGTCCTCTATTAGGATAATTATGCATTGGTTTATTGTTGTATTCAATTATTGCCTTATATGTTGTAGTTAATCATGGTTAGTTAGGTCTGTGGTTGGTTAAGGGTAATAACTGTTCTGTGTTAGTTAGGAGCAGTTAATTAGTTAGTGTTTGTTGTGAAGAGTTGGTTAGAAGCAATTGGTTAATGAATTACTCTCATTCTTCCCTTATCTCAATCTCATACTCTTTCACTATTTCTCTCTCCCACTCTCTCTGTTTCTTATCTCTTTGTTCTAGAGGTGAAGCTGTCCTTTAATTCAGCTACTTTCAATCAAGACATCAACACTCCTTGCATCCTCATGGTGGACCATGTCATTTTTCCACCATTCCACTAAAAGACTCTCACTTGTTTAAAATTGTTGAGTCAGTAATCACTTTCTGTTAAAAAAAAAAAAAAAAAAAACAAGTGGGAGCCTTTTAGTGGAATAATGGAGAAGTGACATGGTTTGCCAGAGGATTGTATAATTTTTCGGAAACTTGGTGAGAAAAGTTTGAATTCACCAATATTTACTATTTTACCCTTTTGGTTAGTCTTTATTTTCCTTTTTTTATAAATTTTTTGATATATCTGTTAGGAAATTTAGACCCCGGTTGATAGAATTAACAAGTTTTAAATCCAAGTTGTTAATTAGATTGATTATGAATAAACCTTGTTAAAACACACTAACATCAATATCATGTCAATATCATGCACAGCGAAAAAGTAAATAAGACAAGATATGATGACCTAGGGAAACCAATGAAACAAATTAGTTTCACAGTAAAAAACCTGAGGGGAAACCTTCCCGAAAAGCAATTCACTATAGTAAGGAGAAGTTTCAGATCTAGTACAAAACCTTTGTCCCTAGACTCTACAATCCTCGTAGATGAACTTACAGCAGAAACCTTCTACCGCTTCAGAATCTCTAAACTCTTCAATATATGAACGACACCCTTTTGCACAGATCCCAGTACGTGACTAACCAATGATGCACGACTCCCAGTACGTGGCTAACTCACCAACTTGAAGAAGATTGTTGGTTGCAAAGTTCTTCACTTCATCAACAATGAATATCAAAAAGCACTTAGTTACAAAATCCTAAGGCTCAAAGACGCAGTAGCTTCTTTCAGAGAGGATAAGGCATCAGTCACTTTTTGCATGTGTTTTCTTTGTATTCTTATGCGTGACAACCTTTAAAATAAGCCTTATATATGTCCAGGGTTGTGAGAAAAAAAATCTTACACAAATACATAACCATGGGCCGATCAGATTTAAAAAACTGATTTTCGTAATTCTCAATAGATAGAATCTGTTGAGACCTCGATAGATAGAATCTGTCGAGAGCTGTCGAGACTCATTAAACCTCGATAGATAGCTATCTGTCGAGAGCTGTTAGGAATCTGACCAGTTTTAATGAACAACCCTTCTTCACTTGTTTCTTGGTCCAATCTTCATGACTTTAATACTTGGCTTGAACAACATGTTTCTTGAAGTATTAAACACATCCTAGATCTACCCAATTACAAGTAAAATACGTTTTGTCAAAGGATTAGCCAATTACATAAAATATGTCATTAACAATATCTATATCTATACTACTTTTTAAAAGGCTTCACCTGTTTGGATTTCTCTTTTTTTTTTTTGTTCAAAAATGCCCCTACATCCCTATGTTTAAATTGAGACAAAACAAAAGGACAATCTGGTAAAAATACAACTCTAACTCCCACTAAAGCATTGCATAAAAAATAGGGTCATTCTCCTGTAGATTTCAAATTTCTTTATTCACTTATAAATTAAATTTTCAAAATAAAAATTATATATATATATATATATAAAATAAAAACACATTTTTTTGGCTACAAAATAGGACCACTAAAAAAAAAAATCTTCATTGCATGCGCGAAGCGCGTGTGACAAGACTAGTTACTATTTAAAGGGTTTCCCTTGTTTGAATTCCTCATTTTCATGGTTATAAAATACCTCCATACCATTCACTTACAATTTCAACTAAAGGAGATAAATACGTAAAATAAAACTCTTTTACTTTAGTAACTCACGAACCCATGTACGCTTTGCCAATTTAGAACCGAATAACATCTACTCTCATTCTTCTTCAAATTACACAAATTCAATTTCAACTTTATATCCTCTTCTTTCTTCTACTTTCAAATTTGAGTTCTAAACAATATAGCATAAATTACACAATTCAAATGACTTTTCAAGTTCTATCTTTGCATATCTAATCTAAATAGCAAGTTGTTATTTTTTTTCTTCATCATTAACTATTGTTTGAGTTCTTACCTACCATGGCTACAAATGATTTAGAGTTTGAGGTGTACTTACTTGTGGATGAATGAGATTTTATAGGGATTCGATGATATTTGACTGTTACTTATTACTTATGACTAACTTCAATATCACGTGCCTCAAAATCTGTTTTCCTTTTGTTTTTTTGTTTTTCCTGATCTTTTCCTTCTTCTTTTTTTGTTCCTTTGCACCAAATTGTGTCTTTTTTTCTTTTTCTTTTCTTTTTCTTTTCTTTTTTCTCCTTATCTTTTCCTTAAATTTGCGTGTGAACATTTTCAAATGTTTCAGTTTTCACTCTTTTTGTTTGAAGTCGCTATACAAATAATAAAGCCCAAAAGGAATCACTTTGGCATAAACCTCTATTTGAGTGTATGTTCATACTTCATGGGTCTATTCATTTATGTATCTTGTGTTTCAGTTTTCACTGCATACCTTTGTCATTTGCATCAATGTGTATAAGTTTTTTGTTTTTTTTTTCTCATCTTTTCCTTTTTGTGTGGATATCTTCAAACTTTTCACTCAAACACAAACTCTCACTAACGTATTTCCAAAAGTTTTTCCTTTTTATTTTTATATAGGAATTCAAACACAAACAAAACTTGAGGATAATTCTGTAAAAATATATTTTTAGCTCACACTTCCAAAACTAAACTACTTTTTTTCTAATTTAAAATTTGAGCCTCTTTTATCTCTCCCTTTTTCTTTTAATTGTGCTTTCTTTAAAATTTCAATTCTCACGCTTTTTTATTTTATTTTCTAAATCTCTTCTTCCCTATTTGAAAAGTATATTTTCTATTTAAATTTGGTTACTTCTTAGTCCTTCCTTTTTTTTTTTTCCTTTTTTTTGGATTACTTTAAAGAAAAGAAAGAATAATAATAAAAAAATTCTCCTCTCAAAATCACAGTTTTTTTTTAAAAAATATTAAACAAAAATTATTAAATTTAAAACAAAGTGATAAACATCAATTGGTTACAGATAAACTTCTCAGATTTAGATCCTCAACGATTCCGAAGGTAGTCTACTAATAAATTTCTTTAAATTCTAACAAGTTTTTTTTTTATGATTTAAGGGTCTAATCCACTTTTTTTTTTTTGGTGTTGTAGTTTTTTATAAGAAATTTTTTTTATGGCAATTATGAACTTTTGTTTAATCCTTAATCCTAAAATTTAGCCATTGGCTACACATCTATAACAAAAGTTAAAAAGAACTCAAATTTAAAATTTAGCAACTGCATTTTTTTTTTTTTACAGTAAAAGGCTCATATTTTTTTTTTTGGTTTTAGTTTTTGTTAAAAGAAAGGGTCTAGGATACACATTTTAATTTTAATTTGTTGGTGTTGTTGTTTCTTAAAAGAATTTGTTAATGGCAGTTATCAACTTTTGTTTATTCCTAAAATTTAGTTTTTTAATTCTAAAAGTTAGTCACTTACTACACATTCATAACAAAAGCTAAAAAAGCTTAAACTTAAAATTTAGCAACTACCTTTAAAACCGAGAAAGGTACATAACATTTTTTATGGAGTAGTTAATTAATAATTATAAAAAAAATGTAGTATTATTTTAAGAATATTGTTAGTGAAATTAGACCCTTGAATCATACTAGCCTTTGAGCACCTACTCAAAAGCTCTTTTACTTTTTGGGTAAAGGTTAATAATTTAGAATTATTACATTTTTCAATTACAAAAAAAAAATCTAGGGGTGTGATAAAAAATTATTTCACTTGCAAACGCATAATACTCATCATCTCTAGGTTTTTTTGTGATTGAAAAATGTAGTAATCCCAAATTATAATTAATACAAATTATTAACTTTTACCAAAAACTAGAAGAGGTTTTGAGCACACGTGTGAGCGCGTGCTCAAAGGCTAGTATTTTTTTTTAAATGTTTGTTTTGACACTTATAACAAGACAAAAAATTATATTAAAATAATGTCTACAAAGACGATTGAGAACATAATTGTACAATATGTCAATGAATTGATGTGTTTTTATTGGAAAAAATTATAAATAATATCGAATTAGAAAAATGAAAATTTCCAATTTTTTGAGTTTATAAATAAAACATAAAATAAGAAATACAATGGATAAGTGGACTGAATATATATATATATATATATATATATATATATATATATATATATATATATATATATATATATATATGTATGTATGTATGTATGTGTGTGTGTGTGTGTGTGTGCATTACATAATTTTAGAACTCGTTTTTGACTAAAGGAATGATATTATAATATAAAATGCATAATTTTATACATTTTTCCTTATATATAATACCTCTAATTAAAATTATCAATAAAAATTTTTCTAATTTTTTTTTTCTAATTCCTTATTTATTAATGAAGAGGGTGATTTGAACTCAAGTAGTTAAATCTTTTCTAATGCTTGTATAAATAAGGTTATCCTAAAATAATTAATTCGAGATAAAAAAATCAATTGTATTTGTACACCTAAAAGAAATTTCATTTTTAAGTCTTATTTTGATATTTAAATCATATGTTTTAGTGTTGATTTTATTCATATGGTTAACACCCTAATTTATACAACTTGAGTAATGTCTCTAATTATATTGCGTTCTAGCTTTTAAGAACACATATATTAATATTACACATGAAAAACAATCCAAATTTCCAAACTTTTTTAACAAATTGAAAAAGAATTAGTTGAGTAAAGATAAACTTACATAGGATTTTGGACCCATGAATCTAGTTTAACCAAATATTATGTATGATCTAAAAGGATGTAGGAGGAATTCTAAATTGAATTTAGTTAGACTTTTGAATAAATATGGGGGGAATTCTGAAAACTAAGAAATTAACACAAAGCACAAATATAATTTTAAAAATATAAAAATAGATAAACATTGATAAAATTTTAACAATCAATAAGTAAAAGCAACTTGGAATTAGATTCATTGTAGCACATGAAAGACATGTTTAGAACCAAATTTTTCGCAGTGATATTCAATTGAAAAAATCAAAACACTTTCAAACTAAGTACATAGAATAACAAAAACCTAAAACACACAAATAGTTTAAAAGTTGTGAATTTAAAATAAATAAATAAATAACTTACCTAAGAGACACTAAGAACTTAAATGGGTGCCCCTTGTTTTGCTTCTTTATAGTAGACATCCTTTGATATCATATCCATACATGAAAATTTTGAAACAAATAACAATAATTAAGATGAATTTATTTAATCAAAACTATCATATATATATATATATATATATATATATATATATATATATATATATATATATAAAAGTTGCAACTTGGAAAAAAAAAAACAAAAATGTGGGCTGGAAGAAGGATTCTATGAAAAAACTATTGGTATATATATAGTACATATAAGTTTTGAAATTTTAATAAGTTAGTTGGAATAGGATTTAAATTTCTAGAACTTAAATGATAAAATTTTAACTAATTTAAATTAGGGGTAATTACACTTCCCTCGCTTGAGGTTTAGAGAAATAACACTCCACTTTAAACTTAAAGGGAAAAAACACTTTCCCCCAATTAACATTTGATTGACCAAATTTTGTTAAATTAATATTTAAAATGTTGGGTATTAACATGTCCTCTGTTTAAGGGTAGGATTTCAAAATTATCTTATTTCCTAATTAAAATTCATTATTTTAAAATTTTAATTATTGAAGTGTATTTTAAAATATTAAGTGTGAATTTTGCTTATTATTTTGTTTTCTTTTTTCAATGGGTTATGGAAATATTTGACATTGCAAGTGTTTTGGTGCTTGATAAATTTTGCATTTTTATTCTAAATTTATTAATTTTTGTACTAACTATTGTTAAACTTTTGTAAAGATATTCATATAAAAATTAGCATATTTCATTACTAATATAAAAAGGGGGGAGGGGGGGGGGGGAGTGTTAATTTTTCAAATCTCATGAGAGGAAAGTGTCTTTTCCCTTTAGTTTTGGGGTAGATCGTCGTTCCCCCAAACTTTAAGGGAGGGGAGTGTAATTACCCCTTTAAATTATAATTAAATCTTATCCCTTGACAGAGGAAATATATCCTAACAATTAATAAAATAAAATTTTCAAATAAATAATAAAACATAAGATGCAACTTGAGGGGAAAAAAGTGAGGGCTACTGTGCAGGATTCCAAATTTCAGTTTAGAATTTATTTATTTTTTCTAGGGAAGGAAGTTAAAAAAAATTATAATAGAATTTTAGTTTGAATAGAATTTAAATTTGTTAAAATTCAAATGATAAAGTTTTACATAAATTAAATTATTGTTAATTTTATCCCTTAAACTAGTGTTTTGTTTAAACACTTATTGTTACTTTATCTAAAGAAATTAATAAGGACAAATAAGCTATTGTTTCAATCAATTGAAGTTTAGGTACATGTTGCATGTTTTATTAAAAAACTTATTATTATTTTATCTAAAATGCATGTTGCATGTTTGTTAAAATACTTATTGTTACTTAATCTAAATAAATTGATAAGAACAAATAAGTTGTTTCTATCAGCTGAAACTTAGATGCATGTTGCATGTTTTAATAAAATACTTATTGTTATTTTATCTAAAGAAATTAATAAGAAAAAATAAGTTGTTGTCTCTATCTAAAAAATTGTTTTTATCTAAAATATTGCTATAATTTGGTGAAACCACTAGGCGCAACTACCATTTCTAAACCCATCTTTTATTATATAGTATATGATATAATATTTATTTATTTATTTATTTGGGTGCAATATAATAGTATTATCACCTAAAATTTTATCAATTCAATTAGATTTACAACAAAGCGCCATAAAAAATCTGAAACATGCTCATTAAAGTTCATTTGTTAATGCAATAGTGCAATATGTTATTTATATATTCATGTTATTGTTATAATCTTCAGGTAATATGAAAAATAATGAAAAAATGATTTTTTTTTTACTATAAAATATAAATTATATTCTAGCTTACTCTAAGTGTATATGCGTGTGAAACTCTTTCCTAGAAACTTGAACCCTGACCCTTGCTCCCAACACCTCACAAGCACTTATACTTGTGGAGTGACCACTGCACCAAAGATATGAGGTGATGAAAAAGAAAATGATTCTTATATAACATGGACATAGTAATAAATTGATATAAACACGGCTGAATTCAAAGCCTCATTGTAATTTCCTCACTAGTAAAATGCATTGGACACATGTTACTTTATTTAAAAAATTGATGAGAACAAATAAGTTGTTGCCTCTATTAATTGAAACTTAGATGCATGTTGCATTTTTCTTATAAAAAAAATGCATTTGCATGTTTTGTTAAAACGCTTATAGTTACTTTATCTAAAAAAATTTATTAGAATAAATAAGTTGTTGTCTCTATCAACTGAGATTTAGATACATGTTACATTTTTATTAAAACACTTATTGCTATTTTATTTAAAGAAATTTATAAAAAAACAAATAATTTGTTGTCTCTATCTAAAAATTAATTTGTATCCTTTTTTTTTTTTTTTGTAATTTGGTAAAATCACTTGGTATAACAACAGCTTCTAAACCCAACTTTTATTATATATAGTAATTGAAATAATGTTCATTTCAATTTTCTAACCCAAAAAAAAAATGACATTAATTTTTTTTAAAAGTATCCTTATCCCATATTTTTAAGTAAGATTATTAATTTTGAAAATTTAAAATTTCAGGTTACTTATAAAATCTCTCTCATTTTTTGTTTCTCTCTCACCTTTTTCGTTTTTTGTACCTGTTCAACTCTATTGAAAATAAACCCAAGTTGATATAATAAAAAAAAAAAGTTAGAAAGTTTAAGGAGAGGTAGTGCCTAATTTTATGAGATATGGAGAAACGTGGTAGAGAAAAAACTATTTTTTAATATTAAATTTACCTAAAACTTAAGAGTTTTATTTAAAGTCCATGGCTTAATTGGCTTGAAAGTCCCTTAAATCGTATTATAGATAATGCTGGATAGGGTAAATTCCACTAATATACTCTAAGGTAAGGGCTAATGCCAACCAAGTTAGAAACTTTTCAAAACTGATCAATTTGGTCTTTGAAGCCAACTTAGTCCCTAAAACAGTTGAAAAAAAATGACTAACTGGCTTAACAATATTTAAAGACTAAATTGGCTTTAGGAACTAAATTGGTAAGTTTTGAAAAGTTCTGAACCTAGTTGGAATTAGCCAAAATCTCAGGATATGTTAATGAAATTTATCCTATTAAATAAATCACAGAAGACTTTGATGAAATTTACCCTGAGATTTGGGTTAATGTCATCAACTATGTTCAAGACTTTTCAAATTTGACCAATCTGATTCATAAAGCCAACTTAGTCTCTTAGTATTGTTAAGCTAGTTAGGCATTTTTCTCAACTGTTTTAGGAACTAATTGTTGGTTTTAGGAACCAAATTTGTCAGTTTTTGAAATTTACCCTTAATGTTACTATGTTGCTTGATTTTTACTCTTTCATCGTGTTGATTGTTGTGAGATCTTTCTTCATTGACCATAGGAGAGGAGCTTGAATTTTAACACGAATCTAATCTCTCCATCAAAAGAGGTCTGCTAAGTGCTAAGCCGCTTGATTTTTTTTGGTTGTGATATTTTGATCTCCCTCGTTGGTCTCATGAGAACAATGTCTTACAGGTATGTGAATCACTTTCATGAGATCGGTGTATACAAGATTTTCTAGAATGGAAGACCAAAGCAGTACATGCCTACATGGTCCAATGCACTAGGTCATTTCACTTAGGTCGTAACCAAATTTGTTGTTGACTTGCAAGCTCGTTCTTTATTTATGCAACTAATTAGAAAAACAAAAGTCGAGTTAATGATTACTAATTACATAACATATTCCCCATGTTATTACCTATTCCTAAGACATTAGTTTAAAAACTATTTTCAAAAATATTTTATGAGAAAATAAATAAATAATTATTTTATGAGAATAAACATGGTGAAGACTGTTAGGTGGTAGTTACAAATTTTGATGAAATTGATAGCGCCACTTTGAAGCATCTGAGTTATTGAAACCACCTAACTCAAACAAAAAGGAAGGATAAGATTGCGCTACTTGGCTGCTTGTGGGCCAAGAGCCTTACCTACCTCAAAGAATGAGTCACTTGGCTCTATTGATCTCCAAAAAATTAAGAAGGAAATGTTAATAGATGCATGAGGTATTGGGCTAACCATTATTTTTAGAAATATTTTATAAGAAAGTGTTAAAATTAATAATTAATTTTTTTTGGTAACTTTTTATATTTTTCATTAGAGTGATGTCAAACTTTCATAATATAATTTAACAACAATTACTTTAAAGATATCCATTAATATGACTCAAATTAAAAATTTTATATAATTAATAAAATATTCTAGTAGTAAAAAGATAGGGTTGCCGTAAAAATTTCTAGTACCAACATCTTTTAAGTGAAACAATTGCAGCATGGATGGAAAATAGGTTAACTCAAACGTGGCAGTGGCAGTGGCAGTGTGGAACCACTTATTTTCATATATTTATCGGTTTGTTATGGAGGAAAACATCGAAGGCTGCAAAGGCCTCATTGGTTCAGACACAATGATCATCAAATTTAACAAACTACAGGGCGTGACTAGCAAATTAAGATTGCTTGACTAATAAACAAACCAAAGGCAAAGCAAAGAGACACGGGTATAGTAATAGTCTAAGCAAAGATATCCTCAATGGGCTTGCCCTCCAATTTGGCTTTCTCCAAATCCTGCGACTGTTGCTCCTTGGCCAGTTTCTTTAGCCTGGCAAGCTCAAGGTCCTTACTCATCTTCCTCCTGTACATCTCTGCAAAAGTAATGGGCTCCTCTAGCACTGACTTCTCTCCCTCTCTGATCTTCAGAGGGTACACTGTTGCCTCTGGTGCTGGGTTCTGGAAAGTGGCTATGGACAATCGGCTGCTGTTTGAGTTCACCACTGCTTGGTGATCAGCATTCTTGAACCTCCCATTACTCAGATACTGTTTCAGAAATAATCCAAGTGAATTTAATCAATTACTTGGCTAGCTGGCTAGCACAAAATTACACCGTTCGTCAATTTCATGGTTCAAATTTTATTTTAAAAATGTAAAGATTATTAAATGATGTGACAGTTTGTTTATATTAAGGGTCACTTTTAAAATGGAGAAAATCTTGTTCCAAATATTGAAAAATACGATTAGAGATTTAAAAGTAGAGAACTTACATGACCATGATCTCCGAGATTGACCACAAAAGCTCCTTCAACAGGTTGAACGGTGATCCATGATTTTCCACCGTCTCTGGTAGCTTGGAGACCACCAACCTGATCCTGAAGCAAGAGAGTGATGGTACCAGGGTCGGTGTGACGCTTGAGTCCGAGTGTGAGGTCAGGTTGCGGACATTTTGGATAGTAATTAACCACAACCTTTTGGTCCATGTCCACGCATGCTTTAGTCAAAGCCTCCTTCTCCAAACCCATGGCTTCAGATAAGACCTCCAAGAGCTTGCATGCTAATCCCATTAATTTCTCACTGTATTGCTCTGTCACTGCTCTCCACCCCTCTGGCTTGTCTGGCCACCTTGAATAGTCTCGGGTCCTTAGTGGGTATGAAAAATATGTCACAATTTCACGCCAATCTTGCACTGCTTCTCCCTGCAATAAAAATAATGATCTTAATTGACATTGAGCTTAATGGGTAAGATGACCTTATAGGTCCTTTTGGTTGGAAAATACGTTTAACACGAACGAAATGTCACTGTTGGCTATTGATTCACATTAAGACAAAATTATGTAAATTATCCAAAAAAAAAAAAAAACAAAAACAAAATTAGGTAACCCCCATTCTACATGGGTCGGTAATGGGCAGCCATCACAAATGCCAAAGGCACTGGTCCATGTGTTTAATGGGCTAAACCTATGCGTGTAGCCATCACAAACATAAAATTGTTGTAGGAATAAGAAACTTGTTAAATTGGTAAATAACAAAAAAAAAATTGTAAATCAATCCCCAACTTACAAAGTTTCTGATTGACTCTTAGTTGTGACCAAAAAGGGTTGCAATAAAAACGTGAAAAACTATCAGAAGGGTCATGAAGTTTGTGATTGAACATGAATTTAAAAGGCCAAAAAAAAGGAGGAGGTTTGGAGCATTACTTGGAGGTGGCTGGACACGATGAAGCCACCCTTCTTGCCACCGGACATGTCAAAGCGAAGCTTTTCCTCAGGAGGCAAAGCAAAGAACTCTCGGGCAAGGTTTGTCATGTCTGATACGAGATTGGTATCAACACCATGGTCAACAACCTGAAAAATACCCCAGTCCTCACAAGCCTCAACGATTTTCTTACAAATCTCAGCTCTCCTACCATGGATTTCATCGATACCAGCAAGCGAGATGATTGGAATTTCGTTGCTGAATTGGTTGTATGCAACCTTAGGACGCTCATCTTCGTCCCTAACGAAGCTAGACTGAAGGGTCTTCTCCCCTGCTAGAGCTGTGAGAGTAGTAGGAGCCATTGTAGAAGGCGGATCGATGTGATCTAGTTTTGTTTATTTCTTTGGTTCCTCAAAAGTCAAAAACTTTGTGGTTTGATTAAATTTCTGGCATGAATAGAACAAAGTAATACTAGGTGCATATGGAATGAGTGGCAATATGATGCGAAATAGGTGGGTTTGTTTTTGTGCTTACAAGGTGATGTGATATTTAAAGCTAAGCGAAGGTCTCGGGGAAGTGGCAGCTTCAACTACCACTTATGCTCGTGGCTACTTACCTTCCTCACACTATTTTGTATCTAGAAACCTACCCATCGGTATTAATAGGTCACCCTACTATCAGTTTCCTCTTCTTTTTTTATTTTTTATTTTTTATTTTTATGTATGGGCAGTGTTTATTGCACAAATTGCACGCACTGCCCAAAAATACAATTAAAGTTACTAAAATTTTTAGTGTATTTTTGCAGTGTACGTGTACAATATATTTTTAGTGTATGTAATGATAGTACGCAAAACCCATGCAGTAAAATTGTAAAAGTTGTAATATTCCTAGGCTCCTAACATTATATAATATGAGTGATGTTAAATATACCATAGATTTTATTAAATAAAACTTACAAATTGATATAACATTGATTATTAAAATACAATTATAGTATCCATAGTATTATTCAATTTGATGTCTGCTTTTAGGATCAGCTTATTTAGTTTTTTCCTAAAAGTGTACTATAATATACCAGTACTTTATAAAAGTAAGAAAAAAATGAGGTTTTAAAAAATTGATCAGACCAAGACACCAAAAGTTTTTTGGTGTAGGCAAGAATTAAATCTCAAATCTCTAATTCAAACATCAGTTAAGCTAACTGGAACCCATCTGTTAACACCATTTTATTGTTTGCTATTTACACTTTTACAGCTTCCCCCTGTGCATAAAAAAATTTGTGAACAAATTATGACTTTATTTTCTCCTTTTTTTTAACATTACGCCCCACACTGTTTTGTTTCTAGAAACCTACCCTTTAATATTAGGAGCCCTATCACTCCTCTTGTTTGGATTGAGATTTGGTGCAATCAGTGGCGGTTCCAAGATTTTTTTTCTAGGGGGGCTAGTAAGAAGATACATCTTGGGTAAAATATGAATCTTACGGTTTATACGATTTTCTTATTACAAATTTGTCTATAGTACATACTATTAATAGAATAAAAAAATAAATTACAAGTTCATTTGACATATTTTTTCTTAATATAATGAACATGTTAATTATGTTAAGCTTAAAATACTTTTATTCATTAGTTTAGGACAACTATATGTTAACATTGTACTATTAATGCAAGATTTACATTATAGATAATGATACTATATACATTTACAAAAAAATATACAATATTTTACACATTTGTTTAGAAACAATGTAAATATTACATTAATAGTACAAGGTAAACTATGTATTTTCTATTAGTTTATTTTTGTTAAGATCTAAATGGTTTTTTTTTTTTTTTTAAGATTTAAGATGAAAAAAAAAATTTACTTTTGTTGTTGGGCTTACTATTTCTCCTAGATTTTAGATAAAATTGTTTTGTTGTTAGGCAATTTTTTTTTTGTGTTTAAAAAGATCAAAATATTGTTAAAAGGATCATAATTAAACTTATTTCAAGAAGGTGTTTAAATTTTTATTTTAAAAGGGTAAAATAACCAAAAAAAATGTATATATATATATATATATATATATAATTGCTAGCTTAGGGGTTCATTTGAACCCCCTGAACTATACATGGCGCCACTCATGGGTGCAATAACCCTCTACTGCACCATGCAATACCATTTTTGATGGCCAAAATTAAAAGTTTAAAAAGTTACTTTTAATCAACCCTTGTATAAAAAATTTCTACTTTTAACATTTTCACTGTTTTATTTTTCACAACTCTTTCTCTTACAATTACATGATGCACGTGATCCGAATCCTCTTCCCCATTTCTTCCCTACTAATGCTTTGGTCTTTTAGAGTTGTTTTGTACTTTATTTTTATACAGGATACTTTTTTTTTTTTCTTGAATAGTTTAGTTTTGTATTTTTTATTTTCTTTTTTGATGGGAAGAAAACCTTTACTAAGGAACCAAAGAACTATACAGAGAGGAGCCAGAGCCTCAGCCTTGATAACTTCACCAAAACAGAGAGGGTAGCTACCGAAACAAAAGAATCAAAATACTTACAACTTAAGGACTCACATTAATTTAAAATTCAATTTTTAAAAAAGATATTTTAAAAAAATTCAGTTCAGGACCCAAGAAATGACAAGCTAAGGTCCGAGGATCAATCAACTCGTCAAAGTCTCAATAGTCTTTGTGTAGTCGGAAGTGTCCGTAACATGTCCTTTGTACATGTTCTTCAATTTTGGACGAACCTTAGCTGCAAAATAAATAAATAAAAAGGTTAGATTCAAAACAAAAAGAAAAGAGGAAAACTTTCGTCAAAAAATGGCACACAAGAGATGACACACCAAGCTTTGCCCCCCCCCCCCCCCCACACCTACGCTCCAACTTGGGAACATCACCCCAAAAATCGTTCGAGAGAGTTTCCCAACCGTCTCCAAACACAAAAAAGTATATGGATTTCCAGTAACGAAAAGATGAGGGAAGGTTAACAACGAGCCTAGATTTCATATCCCAAGGTACAAGTTCGTAATACCCAAATTCTTTTGATTCCTTTAAACGGTATAGGAACACAAATTCGTCCAATTGAATCATGTCCCCCTTGGTCACAATCATCCATATTTCCATGCAACTAATAACGATTCGCCAAGAGTTCGGCATGAGCTGCTCGGGTGCTATACCTAGCTGATGAAGGAGCTCCATTATAAATGTATGGACATGGAATCTAAGGCCACTCAGGAAAGCGGCCTCGTAAAATTGCCAAGGAGTTGGAACATATCCCTAAACCTAAAGAGAGTATCCTTGTCTAGAGAACACTCCTCCTTAAGATCATGAAAAGCCCTATGCACGGTGTGAGAAGAAGATGAAGGGTTTAAGGACGAAGGTGTCTAAATTGCAATGTCAGCTTCTACTACCTTATCACTAGATGACAACCCTCTGTCTAACTCGCTAGAACGTACCTCCTCCGACATCTCATGAAGAGATCAGAACCAATCTAAGGATTGGAACAACAAAGGGTAAAGGTTAGCTAAAACTAATTCCAAGGCACTATCCCTAGAAGCAAAGAGCCCAACTTGGGGGCAACCACTAGAAGGCCTGAGAAAAGCTCAAAAACGAGCAAAAAAGAAAGAAATGGAGGGACAAAAGCGCCTAATTTCAGAGTAGTCACACATCAAAAACAAAGGAAAAAAGAGAAGGAACTTCTAATGGAATCAAAATGAAGAAAAGGAAAGGGAAATTCAGGTAGAAGAAAGGAAAAAATTCGTACCTGAGAAGAAGAAAACCAAATCGGCTTGAGCACAGAGGGAGAAAGAAATGCAGAAATGGAAGTTCAGAGTAGAAATAGAGAGAAAGGAAGAAAGAGAAAAGCCTTTAAAGGCTTCCCAAAACCAAGACGCAAGAAAACCAAATGCCCTGTTGAGGAACATGCCCATGTTCAACCAATCAAAATGTGACATGTGGCCACGATGCGTGCAGCGTCGTCACGTCTCCTTAAATGCTATAGAAATGGAATCCCAGGGGTCATGTTTGACAAAGGCCGACCCTTCATATTCCTTAGTTCGTCAAGGTAGTTAATGATGACCGCGAAATAGGGGGCAACTAATGAGTTGGGAAATTCTCTTCATCCACATAATGTAGGGGACAACCAAATCAACATAAATAAGGCAATCAATGCAAAAGCCGTTACGATTAGATGAAGCAACTGATATAATGGCTTAGAGACATCTATTTTACAACATTAAATCACCATAGGCGTTACCCAGACAAGTAGTTAAGCCACCATTAAAGGCCCTTAATGGATAGAAACGCAAAGGCATATATAAATCACATCAAACCTAGAACAAAGATACAATTTTCACACTTATCATCATAGATACTCAATTATTGATCTCTCTCTGCATCTGACTTTGTCATTAGAGGTCCATTGGCTGGCACCACGCTGGTGACCTATTCGATTTACGTTCTTCTCGTCTTGCAAGCATCCTTGGAACCATCTAGATGACCACAACTACTGACAAATTTTGCTTCATCACATACTAAGACATATTCAGCCAAATTTTTTTTTTAATTTTAAAATACACACTTTGACTCAGACATGTTATGGATGCACTATGGACAGCAACCTTCCAGTTTTGTTAGCATACTTGTTTCCATAATGTCATCGTGGAATGCAATTTTATTGAACTCATTGATCTTCTAAACTCATATAGAATTTGTTCTTTGGAAGTAGGTTGAATTTTTGAGGATTTTAAGTCAATATGTGAAAGTTCTAATAATATATCAATTTTAATTGTGTACATTTATGATGCAATTGTATTACTCTAGCTTTTGTTAATGCTATAAAAGAGAATGAAAATGACATTGTTTGGCTAGAAAAATGCTCATCTTCACCCAGACTTTTATAACCATTCAATTTTAGATTGCATCAAGAAAATGTCCTCTTCTCCCCTCATTGCCCTTTTCTTAACCCTAATATTCCTTAAGAGTAGTGGTGTTCACCAAACCGCACAAACCGCAAAAATCGCACCAAAACTGTCCATAAAATGGCATAACCGCACTACACCGCAAGTAACAATACACTGCACTGCATGTTGTAGTGTAGTTTACGGTTTTATAATAAGAAAACCACACAAACCAAATTGCACCGCACCTTCTCTATATATTAATATATTTATTTTTTAATATCAAATATATTATTAATACTTTAATAATCCTAGTTTTCAACAAAAAAAAGTTTAATAACCAAAGCAAGTGCTGATTAGGAAAGTCAACTCAAAACAAAGAAAAAATAGCTCAATAGTTTAAAACTTGGCCCAAAACAAAGGGAAAAATCTTTTTTGGGTTGGGCAAGAAAAACCTAAAATTTAAAAAATATACCAATTTCAAACCGTATCTTATACATCGCACTGCACATGTAACAACAAAAATAGATGTGCGGTTATAGTTTTGACTAAGCTCTAAACCGCAATGCACCGCACTGCATTGCACATGTGACCGCAAAAATGAGGTGCGGTGTGGTTATAGTTTTGGCTAAACCGCACTGCAAAATGTGGTGCTAAAAATGGCCAAAAACCCACACCGTGAACACCCCTACTTAAGAGTGTAGCCTTCCTTATTACTGCTTGGACTATTTGGACAACTCTTAACAAATTGGTCACGGAAAACCAACCCTTCGTAACAAGCTCAATCTGGAAAAAAATCACATCCCTTGCAATTGAATTTTTCTTCTCCCTACCTCAAAAATCCTCTAAGACCCATGGCATCAGCCTCACCATTGAATGGAAACACCCCCCTCCCCCAAGACTTCTTTGAGCTCAACACTAATGGCTCTGTTAGAGGGAACCCGAGTAAAGCTAGTGATGGGTCTTATTAGAAACTGCAAAGGATCTTGGATTGGAGGATCCTCCAGGGACCTCGGCCACACTCATTCCATGGCTGCTGAACTATGATGGTTTAGTCCTTGCAAATGTATGTTGAAATTGATGCAAAATCCGTTGTTAGGTTGCTCACATCTCATGGCATCTCAATTGTTAATTCCCACCCTTGTAATGCTCTAATATTTTACCGCATGTCCCTCCTCCAACTTATTGAGGAAGCCCACATTTACCACGCCCTCTGTGAAGGGAATCAATGTGCAGACATTTTGGCAAAAGGAGTTTATGCTAGTAATAGTTTTGTTTTGTATTTGTATCCTCCTTCATGTATTATGTATCAATTATTAGCCAACGCTTTGGAGTTACCTACAATAGATTTTGTATTGCTTAATTCTATTTAGTTTGTTTTCCCTTTCACAAAAAAAAAAAAAAAGGAATGCTACTCTTTTCTCTTTCTATTAAATAACGTGATTCTAAATAAATAAAGTTTATTGTTGTTTCGATTGTAAAAAAAAATCTAAAAAAGAAAAAAGAGAAGATATGTTTCATGCTACCTTTCTCCACCACATAGAAGCCCTAAACCAACATAACACATTATGAGTAAGGTTGTAAATGAACCAAACCGTTTAGAAAGCACTCGGGCTTGACTCGATAAAAATCTCGTTCATATTTATTTGTTGATAAATAAGTCAAGTATGAGCCTTAGTTTTAAGCTTGTTTAATAGACAAGCCAAGCCCAAGCAAAAAAATTGTTCACGAACAAGCTCGTAAGTTATAAGGCTCGATACAAAACAAGCCGAGTATAAACTCATTTATATGCTTGATATGTGTTTGCTAAATAAACTTATTACACATATACTAATAATGACATGGTCCTCATGGGACCACTACCTCTTACCTTAATTTTACACTTCTCTCTAAACTGACCAAGCACCACTTTATACTTTAGTTATACTTATATATATATATATATATATATATAAGTGGGTCATGTACAATCCTTTTCCATCCATCATCTAATGTAAAGTTGTGAAACATTTTAATTTTTCCCATTCACAATAGTTACAAACAAGTCTTTTTCTAATTCTTCACCATCTAATATGGATGTAAAATTTATATTGTATACAATTGATGAAGCAATAGGCAAGGAAGGATGAATGAATGGTTTTAATTAAGTAAAGTTGTAATTTGAACAATGGTTAATTGCATGTGGGACTAGAAGCATGATAAAATGAGTATGCTATTTATTTTTGTATACTTGATTTTTGGAGATTTAAGCATGCATTTGATAATGTAATTTTGTTGGATCTTAAGCTCAAAAGCTTGATTGGAGCTCGAGTTTTATATTAAGCTTGAGTTTGACTTGAATAATTAATCAAGTCAAACTAAGCTAAGTTCAAGCTTTTTTGCTTTCCCACAAGCTCAAGATCAAATACTATTTTAGGCTTGTCTCGAACTCTAGCCAAGTTTAAGCTTTGACTTTTATTGATGAACCAAGTTTGAACATACGCTACTTGACGTAGCTTGACTTGTTATGATTGCTTATGATTGCCACGAATCCTCGCTATCAAAATTGACTACTGATTTTATTTTTTATACAAAATAGAAATTCTATTCTAGCCTAAAATTGACTACTGATTCTTAAAAATAAAAAATAAAAAATAAATAGTTGACTACCTACCAAAAAATGACATTTTTAAAATGACACCGCTCAGTTATTTCAATGTTTTTCAAAAAATAAATCCTTGGAAAAATAGCTATTAGTTATTAAGTAGTACAATTTTAAAAACAATTAAGTACTTTGTCCTTGGAAATCGTCATGCCACAAGCCCATAGCAACAATGCCAGCTTGGGATTTCTCACACCTTTAAGCACCTTCGCAAGGTTCCCTACTTATTATTACTACTAGTTTGAGTGGCACGTGCTATCCTTGGGTGAGAAATTTAAGATAGTTTCTGTTTGAAAAAGTATGAAATCATGTACTAAAATATATGTTATACAATGCTACCATCATTCATATAGGAATATTGATTACATACAAACTTATCATAGCTATTTAACATATGAATATCTATTTTACTATAATAGTTTCTTAGAACCTATTTGCTAAATGCAATATCCACTCACTAAAAAGATTCTAAGAATGATAACAAATAGGTTATCCAAAAAAATATAATAATAACAAATATCATTCTTCCAACAATAAACAATTAAGTTTTGTGTTAAGTTTTAGACCCCTGTAAACTAGATTGTTTATCCTAATTAATTAACCAAGTGAATACTTAGGTTTATTATTCAGATCTAGGGTAAAAAAAATAACAATCATATCATGTAAGAGCATCTACAGCAGTGGAGCTAAAAATTTAGCAATTTAGCTCCACCAAAAGTTACTTTATCTATTTTACCTACACACATGCTGCAGCAGTGGATCTATTTTAGCTTTCAACACAATAAAATAATATAAACATCACAATAAAATAATATATCTACCACAATAAAATAATCCATCTCACTACAATAAAAACACCACAAACCGATCCACCACCACGGCAACAACCGCCCACAACCTATCAACAACTAGCAAGCCAAGAAATCCAGCCACAGCCACGAAATCCAACCTAGAGAAACCCAACGAAACCCAGAGAAACCCATAAGAAACCCAATGAAACCCAGAGAAACCCACGAAGGCAGAGCCGGTGGAGCTTGGATCGAAGATGAAGCTTTGGTCGGCAATGGAGCTTGGATCGCCCGATTTTGCCGCCAACGGCGTGGCTTGGTCCAAGGCATGACTGAGAGGGCTGGATCGCCCGATTTCGCCGCCAACGGAATGCTCCGATTTGAGGCGGGTTGAGAAGTGAGAGAGGAAAAGTGGGGAGAGAGGGGTCTGTGGCGGCTGGGCGTAGATCGGCGACGGGTCTATGGATAAAGAAAGAAGGGTCTGTGGAGGAAGAAAGAAGAGATGGAGAGGCAGTAAGGAGAGAGAGACGGGAGAGTGAAATGCAGAAAGATAAAAAAAAAAAATAAAAAGGTAATGTGAATGCAAAATAAAAATTTTTTTTTTTTTTTTAGCTCTCATGAACAGTGCACATCTATCTATAGATGTGCACTGTAGCAATGGAGCTAAAAAAAAAAGATTTAGCTCCACTGCTGCATGCTTCTTTTTGGTGTTTTGGTGGAGCTAAAATAGCTATATAGCTATTTAGCTCCACTGCTGCAAGTGCTCTAAAGCAGTGGAAAATATAAAGAACACAAAGATTTAATGACCTAGGAAAACCAAACCGATAAAAAATCTGGGAAGGATTTAACCTAGCTATCCTCAAGGTAAAAAGCAAATCCACTAGAAAGAATTGAAGTTTGTATAATAGAACTTAGACCACTAACATTCTATTGCTTCCTCGAGTAGAAAACTTACTATCACGACCCCATGATAGCTCCGAGTCCAAGGACTACTTCTTTCCTTGATCTTTGCAACACAAGCACCCAAACTTGTAATAAAAAAACACAAACTCTCCTATTTGTGACTCCAAGACCACCCTTGAAGGTTTAGATCATCAACACCTTTGATAACTAGAGAAGGCAGCATCTTCTACAATACCAGATCTTGAGATTCTTCAAAGAATAACACCAGTAGAATACATGAGATAGCTTTTTGGGTAGAAAACCCTAGATACAAAAAATGCACACTCTTCTCTCTCTAAAAAGCCCTAAAAACCCTCTGTGGGTTAGCTTATAATGTCCTTTAAATATTGGAAAAAATGGCTCGTGATTTGGGCTTCAAATGGTTAAGTTATAAGCTTTTTACGTTTGCTATTTTTTGCTAATATGCGACTTTTGATCGATCGAGTATCAATCAAACGACTTTCAATCGATCGAGTACCAATTGAACGAAACAGAATGTAACTCATTTTTTTCATCCCGAACTTGAGTTTTTTTGTCTTAAACTTCAATGTAGACCATTCTAAACTAATGAGACTTAGTTTTTGTCATGGTTTGCCAACATTACAAACTCAAAACCTAACAATCTCCTCATTTGGCAATCCGTGACAAAACACACATACAATAAAATGCCCAAATACATCACAAATTCCAATATGAGACTCCTAACCTAGAAGTTTCAATAAGAGGTAGAAGGTCTTGATCAGAATGTACCTGTCTTTCTTGAAAACACTCAAAAGAACACATCACCGCATGTGTGGAAAGAAAGACATATAAACTATAATATTAAACACAATATAAAAACAAAAGTAAATTCTAACTCTCCCCCTAAGTTACATACATAAAAAAAGTTTTTATATTCTCCCCCTTTCAAAAACAATTTTATCTCCCCCTAAAGAAAACATTTTTAAAACTTTTTTAAACAGGATTCCCACATTTCATCCATTTCTCCCTCTTTTTGTCATGTATTGACAAAGATAACCTAATCAGAAGGTAGATAGAAAACATACGCAGTAGAGAATAAGAGAAAATAGAGAATAAATGGAACACAAAACAAATCAACTCTATAGAAAATAGAGACAACTCCCCTTATGAAGAGCAACAACTCCCCCTATGAACAACAAAGATTAAAAAAACTTTTCTCCCCCTATAAAAATAGGAAAAACAAAACATGTTTTGGAAAAAACAATTTTGGGGAAAATTTAGGAGGTGGGGAAAATAAAGACACACAAACCAAACTTTAAAACTAAGTTGAGGATACAAATCAAGAAAAATATTATCTCTTTCAATAAATGCAAACTTGACACTATGTGACCCATAAACAAATGCATGAGTAGAGAAAATAGTTGCACATTATTATCCATCATATCTCAAAAAAAAAAAAATTCAATCTTCAGCATTTCACACATCAAGAAAAATAGCATATTTTCCTCAAAAAAAGAAAAGAAAAATAGCATATACTAAAATGTACAAAGGACTCAAAAATTAATCAATCAATTTTTAAATCAAGTTGAGTACCCAGTTTAGCAAAGTGTATACATGTTATGTGTTAAAACAATGAGAGATATGACCGCAAAACTGCAAGATGGATACAAAAACAATGCCATGCAGGTGAATCCTAAGCATAAATGATGCATGAAAACAAGTTTGGTCAAAAACTTAAAAACTGAAAATTTTCTAGTTTCGATCAATTGAGCATTAGATTCTACAACATCGAATCTTGAGATTCTTCAAGGAATAACACTGGTAGAAGACATGAGAGAGCTTTTTGGGTACAAAACCCTAGATACAAAAAAGGCACACTCTTCTCTCTCTGAAAAACCCTGAAAACCCTCTCTAGGGTTAGCTTATAATGTCTTTTAAATACTGGAAAAAATGGCTCGCGATTTGGGTTTCAAACGGTCAAGCTATGAGCTTTTTACGTTTGCTGATATGCGACTTTCGATCAATCGAGTACCAATCGAACGAAACAAAATGTAACTCATTTTTTTCATCCCGAACTTGAGTTTTTTTTTTGTCTTGGACTTCAATGTAGACCATTCTAAACCAATGAGACTTAGTTTATGTCATGGTTTGCTAGAATTACAAACTCAAAACCTAAGATTTTGGTAAGACATTGTCACAATATTTGAATTTTCGCAAT
Source organism: Castanea sativa (assembly GCF_040712315.1). Classification (NCBI taxonomy): domain Eukaryota; kingdom Viridiplantae; phylum Streptophyta; class Magnoliopsida; order Fagales; family Fagaceae; genus Castanea; species Castanea sativa. The sequence continues at coordinate 33,497,554 of NC_134014.1, read as the reverse complement.
GAAAAATACCATATGCAATTGAATTAAGCTCTTCGTCCCATACCTACAACCATCCACATCGAATATTTTGATCCATGCTTCATTCTTTATCATATTACATTTTATGCGTCTAGATATAATGTTTAGCTTATTTAGTTTTAAATCAACATCCTTTTAAGCAAGAAAATAATTTTATTTTAAAAGAACAAGATAAGAAAAGGCATATGTGTCATCCAATTATATAAAATTATAAGTTTAGAAGATTAAAACCTACTAAATTTTTGTTCTTTAGTTAACAACTAGAACACCCTATATTACCATTCCAACTTTCCAAGCATGACTACCACATAATACCAAAAAAAAAAAAATGAAGAAAATCTTTGGGATACTATAATTTAGTGGGGGTAGTTTAGAAATTGCGCAATGGGTATCCTAAGATTCCATTAGGGTTTAACTGAGAGAGTAAAAATAGTGCGGTATTGACTTATTTCCAAAATATATATGGAGAATTTGCTTGGTTAAAGTTTAGGGGAGAAATTGTGAACTAACCCAAACATAAGGGAAGAAAGTGAATTTTTTTAGTAAAACTATATGTCAGTGCATGAGAGAGAGAGAGAGAGAGAGAGAGAGAGAGAGAGAGAGAGAGAGAGAGAGAGAGAGAGAGAGATTCTAAGAAAACTATGCGTGAAATAGTAAATTTTAGCTCACCAAAATTGACTAAACCAAAAACGTTTAGGGGCATAAATGTCACAATATTTTCACAATAACTTTATTTTTAGTTGTTGCGAGTATCGATCTGATAGTTTATTATTTTATTTTTGACCAACAAGAAACTTACGCTTGAGTAGTTGTGAAAAAAATTGTGACAACAACAAAATGTCACAATAATTTTGCAATATGTTTATTTTTAGTTGTGATGGGTCCTAATCTAATAATTTTTTATATTATTTTATTTTGGCCCATAAAGAACTTACATGTGAAAATATTGTGATACAACAAAATGCCACATTTTCACAACACCTTTATTTTAAGTTGTGGTGGATAATGATATAATATTTTATTGTTTTATTCTATTTATTTTGATCTATAAGCTACTCACACTTTAACAATTATGAAAATATTGTGACAACAACAAAACCAACATTCACTCTCTTTCTTCATCCTCAAAAAAATAATAAAAACTGAAATGCACAACAACAATGCTTGTGTATATTTGCATAAGTACTATAGCTAAAATGAATTTTACATAATAAATGCATAAGCTAATGTAGGTGACTTTTGGGATTGGTTGGGAAAAATTTGTCTCTTATGCTATTTTGTATAAGTTGATGTGAATGCTTTAAGAAACTTAGACCTAGCAGTTGCGAAAATATTATACAACAACAAAATGTCACATTTTAACAATACATTTGTTTTAAGTTGTGGTACGTTTTTATATGATATATCTTATTTTTATTTTATTTTATCTATATGCAATTGACACCTTAGAAATTGTAAAAATATTATGACAATGCCAAAAATGTTATAAATTTTCACAATAGGTTTTTTTTTATACAAAATAGAATTTATATCTAGCTTAATCTAAGTGTATATGTGTGTGAAGCTTTCTCTTGGAGACTTGAACCTCGGCCGTTGCCCCCACAACCCACAAGCACTAATACCTGTGGAGTGACCATCGCACCAAGGGTGTGCGGTGGTTAGTTTATTTTCAATTGTAGTTGGTTTAGGTATGATAGTTTATTATTTTGTTTTGTTTAATAAGGAATTGACACCTCATCAATTATGAAAATATTATGACAATTTATTGTGTAGGAAATCAGGTGTATCAACTCTAGAACAGAAACACTATATCTTTAAAAAATAAAAACGGAAATAAGCTCAAAGAATGATTTATAACACAAGTGTTACACAGCTACTTATAAATGTTAAAAAGAAAGAAAGAAAGAAATAAATAAATAAAGGCCCAGCATGTTAAACACTATGCATCAAGTTTTGTTTTGGTCTTACAGTGAATGAATGACTTTTGCCTTTTGTCACCAACAAACACTTTTTGGCTTACTAAAAGATAAAAATTGACTAAAGCTAAACTGTAGAAATAGCTGAAGACACTTTTTATATAACAAGTGTTGGTAGCACGTGCAAAGCACGTGCTATTACCTAAGTAAAAAAATTAAGATAAAAATTATATTTAAAGAAGTATTAAGCTATATACATAAAAAAAAAAAAAAATGTATGTTATACAAAATTAATCTCATTAGTATAAAAATTTTGATCACCCACAAAATTTGGATAGCTATTTAACATATAAATATCTATTTTACTATAAGTTTCTTAGTACTTATTTGGGGGAATGTGCAAATTAGCGGTGTGGATGGCATCAATATAGTAAGTTAGGCATGGTTCGAAACTATAAAGGAAAATAACAACTCGAGTTTTTGAAACTCGAGATTTACACAAAAACTCGAGTCTCAGAAACTCGCTTTATGCTCGCTTTGCGCTTGCTGAGGTGGACAAAATGCCACCTAGATCTCGAGTCTCTAAAACTCGTTTTCCTCTAGATAAAACTCGAGTCTATAAAACTCGAGTTTTACTATATCTTATTTTTAAATTATGATATCATACGCATGGAACTCGAGTCTTAGAGACTCGAGTTTTATCTTTTGAGTAACTCGAGTCTTATAGACTCGATTTCCTCAAACGTATATTTAAAACACGGCCGTGGCATTAACACTCACAGAGACTCTCACATTAACACACTCACAGAGAAAGCCTAAAAACGAGCTCCTCTCGGCCCTCGCCTAACTCTCACTCACTCACCCTCACTAACTCTCACTCACCCATAACTCTCTCACACCACTCACTCTCACAAAACCACATTGTCCACTCTCATTGCTCTTCCCTCTTAGCAAATTCATATCTCAGGTAAGGGTTTGCATAATTTGATTGTCATTGTAGTTGGGTATGTTGTCTATGGGTGTGGGTTAAAGAGTTTTACCATTTATTTTGTAGATAGTTAACATAACTTAGTTAATTTATCAATATTGGGAATTATAGAACTTTGTTTTGTTAGTGTTAATTTTTTGAGTATTTATTTGTATAGTTTTTGTTATCAAAATTTTATTCATCATTTCTAGGTTTTTATTTTTATCATGATCTTACAAATTTCTTTGACTTTATTTATCATTGGTTTGGATATGAAATGGGTAGTGAATGAATGTAATGAATGGGAATGGGTATGTAATTATCAAAATTTTATTCATCATTTCTAGGCTTTTATTTTTATCATGATCTTTCAAGTTTTTTTTACTTTATTTATCATTGGTTTGGGTATGAAATGGGTAGTGAATGAATGTAATGAATGAGTATGTAATCATGCTCCTCTACCCACCTAGTTCTTTCAGAACCCTTTTAGGCATTATAGGTCACCACACAATGGAGTAATAGATAATTCTGTCTCTCCATCCACTAGGATTAGAAGGTTTACGTCTTGGCCTTTAGATATTAATGGGCACTCTATAACCTGGCTTGAATATGTTCATTGGTAAGATTGCATTACTTTTTTCCCTCACTTTACGACTATGTGATTTAACTAACGTAGGACTTGACTTGAACAGGTTCACAATGTCTGATATTGTTATAATCATATACCACGGTGGTCCGCTTAAGAATCCTAATGCGAACAAGGGATTGCCATTTGAGGGGCCGGGTATGAAGACCTATTATGCCCAAATTGATCATAGGTTGAAAACTTTTGACAAATTGAAGATGTTTGTCATGGAAGAGTTGTGTAAGAATCCTGATGTGCACAACATACAAATTACTTATCGTATGCCAAATGAAATCTTCAAGCACCGTATTAATTACAAGTATATGGTGATAGAAATAGACAAACATGTAAAGATCATGTTAGACAAGTTGGAGAGTATAGCTGAAGTAAGTAACATTGAGTTGTACATACAGTTGGAGCCGCGTGCAGGATGGCAAGAGGATATCCAACAAACAACCACAAGCTTACAGGTTACGATTTCGAATGCTCAATATGAGTATTCTACACATGTAGAGGATAATAATGTTCATGCCGATGATGATGATGATGATGATGATGACGACGACGACGACTACGTTGATGAGACTATTGCCGTTAACAATGATGATGACAATGATGATGACGATGATGATGACGACTATGTTGATGAGAATTTTGCCATTAACGGTGAAGATTTTGCCGATAAAGATGAGTATGAAGACATGATTGACAGAGGGGACTTTCGGGACTTTGAGGACTTTGAGAGGGACATTGATGACGATGAGACATTGGACGGTATGCGGAACCGATGCGTGCGGACAATGTTATTAGTGTCCAAAACATTACGAACACAATCCATTGCCCTACGCACCTCTGCGTTGTCATTCTCTGCAAATACTTGGGAAAATATGGTTGATCCTTCACATATTGAGGTGCCATTTGTGTCTACTTGGAGAGAGGGGATGAATTTGTGCAAAGGGTTGACTTTTGCCAGTAAAGTGGAGGTGAAGCGCGTATTAACAATTTGTGCCCTCAAGGAAAACAAACACTTTAAGATCACTAGGTCGACGAGGAAAAATTTTTGTGCGAAATGTGTGCATGAGTCATGCAAGTGGTATGTCTACGCAGTTATGAAGCCCGAGCTCCAAAATCTATGGATGGTCACCGTGTATGTGGGTCCTCACACGTGTATACCGACTGGGGTGCGAAATGATGGTAGAATGATGAGTTGTAATTTTATTGCAGCAGAAATCCATAACAAGTTACGTGAGGATCACACTACTCAAATTAAGCATCTCAGATCTGCAATCTAACTAATTGCTCGCGATAGTGGATCAAGGCCATGCCGGATGGCCTACTCTTCGAGCTTGGCACCCACACCCACCTACAGTTACGAGCGAATAACATAAGATAAGATAATACCCATATTGTAGTTACTAAGAAGAGTACATTGCAGAACACACACAATATCAGAAAACTACTTACTTAAATGCAAGTGGAGCATATGGCCATGGGCCATAATCACATCCAGGTGGGGGCTCTATCCTCGGGCACAAGAATGGCAACCTTGCCCATGCCCAATACTGGACCAATGTGCACGCCCCACCAATCTGTGATGCCCCTTTCTCGCTTGCCCGACACAACTCTCTGTACAACCAAGCCAAGCAACCACTACCCCAACTATACTGTGGCGGATCACGAAGGTCATGCAAGAACGCCAAGAACATCAAATGCACCCTATCTCTCGACTTGTCCATGAAAAGCTTATCCCCTAGCAGCGCTAAAATATAGCACCGGGCATACTGGTGTATCTGCATCTTTGTTGCGTCATGAGGCAGTGGCGCTGCAATGGCGTCAACAAGGCGGCTAATGAGAATTCTTTGCCCCACCAAAGTTTTGTTGTCATTCGCCGGAGTAAAACCAAGCAACTCCATGCACAGATCTCGCCAATCCCCATCCACCACAGCAGTCGGCCCAACCAAGACCTCATCGTCTATAGGAAGTCCGAAAATGACCTCCACATCTTGTAGGGTGATTGACATCTCACCATGTGGAAGATGGAACGTATGCGTCTCCGACCGCCATTGCTCAACTAGGGCCGATATTAGGCAATGATCTATCTCTCTGAAAGGGACCCTAAACAATCCTTCTAGCCTTAGCAACTTGATAATATCAATCACCCGATTATCTCCCATCTGAATGCTTGCCATCTCCTTAGTGCGACCACGGCACGTAAGTGGGCCCGGGTCCTGCAAAATCCATAAAAATTATAGCAGTTGTTACAACTACAAATACAACTTTGAAAGAACTTGCTAACTAAAAGTCAAAGACAACGTAAAAATTAAAGTGGTTGTTAGAGCTAGATATTTCACCTCGCCATTCCAAATGTCCTCTGATCGATGATATTGTTGTCGCGTCAACAATGACTCATCAAGCGGACCAGGGTGCAAGATCTGTGGCTCGTCATCAATCCGAGGCTCCATACTGCAAACATTCAAATACTCAACTGTGAAATCATTAATAGTGCGGGGGCAAAGGAATGCTATTCTACATGCAACGAAAATCTATACTGAAGAGCAGCTTATTGGCATTATTTTAAAAAGGATGCTAAAAGAATGGAAAGCAAGAAGAAGTACAGCCTTGATCTTTTATGTTCCTATGTTTACCTATTCACTTTTTTTTTTTTTTTTGTTGATGTTTTTTGAATTTACTAAATTGATCCTATCTGGGTTTGCAGACTTTTTGATTATTTCTGAATTGGTTTCATTTGACATTTGTTACTTAGTGACTGAAACAGTAAAAATTTTGATGTTTCAAGCTGGTTAATAGGATAATTTGGTAATTGTGAGTAAGCACTCTAATTTAGTTACTGCTTGATTATGGCCATCTTTTTAATGGATTCCTATGGAGAAATCTAGAGCTTGTGCAATTAAAAAATCCCATGAAAGTTTGATGGTTTTTTTGGTTAGGTAAGATGTTGAAGTCACTAAAATAAGATGAAACCATAACATAACTGTTAAGAGGAGATTCAATTTGAACAATGCCTTCTTAGCTGCATTTATTAGTTCCTTTTTTTTATATATACAAATTAATAATAACACCATCTCAAATTGCTTTGTCACATAAAATCATCAAACACAACCTTGTGAATAAACAAATCCACCAGAGTCTAGAGCAGAATTCCATAAGGGTTGTCTTAATTTGATCAAAAAATAAGCAACTATTGTCTTCAATATAAATATGAAAAAGTTGACCCCCCCTGCATGGTTGAATAAGCTGCATTATATTTTTGAATAAAATTTCCCTGGAACAATCTACTTGCTGATAAATTGAAAATCACGATTGTCTTGTCACTTCTACATGCAAATGCTTTAAAACTTGCTTGCCAATACTTGTATCCAAGCCCTCTCCTAAAAATGTTCCTCAACATAAACTGACTAATACATCTAGTTTACCTTTTCAATTACACCCTTATTAATGCAACTAAGCACTTACGTAAGGATGTTTTGGTTATTTTCTTGTAAACTTTTGCAACATATGCATATGAATCACATAAGCTAGTGCCCAAGAGCTTTGTATTTAGTGTTTAAAATTTTTGTTGCTACAATAAAAGGACTCTAGTGCCATGTATATGAACCATTCCTTGTTGATTTAATAGTTAATACCAAGTAATAGGTGTGCCAAGTGGTGGGTTTTTCATGTTTGTGGCAAGCAGATTTGCTAAGGAAGTTTTTTGTTTTTTCACATTCTGTTGTTGGCAATACTACATAATTATAGCTGATAGGAAAGAAAATCTTCTCATCAAGGTTTGTTCCACCTGAATTTTGTGATAGAGAATTTGCCAATTTTTATGTGTGATAAGTTGATCCCTGTTATTTTGAGATCATATTTAGTATTAAGAGTTTTCCTTGAATTAGTACCACTCTCGGGGCCTGCACAAAAACAATGCTTTGCCCCTAATGTCCAATCAACTAATGTGCCTGAACACATTTCAAGGAAAATCATCTATCTCTGGGTTTGAGTGGCATTTCACCCTAATAACAACAATTTCTACCCTCTGCCCAAATGGAGGGCTAAGCTGAAAAGAAAACAACGGCAAAAAAAACTAGTTGTAATGATTTGCTTCTGAAACATTGAGATATCTAAATAAAAAAACTCTCTCCGACCACTCTCATTCCAAATTTCCAATTATTAGTATTATTTTATTCTATAACAACACTCTCCGACGACTAAACGGAAACTCTCATTCCAAAGGAAGTACTCGACCCATTATAAACAAGACCCAAATTAGAAAAACAACACTGAACTAAAAATCCTTTCTTTCCTGATTTGTACTGGGTCTCCACTCTCCAACTCAATCAAAATTTGAAAAAGCAAAAAAGAAACTAAAACAAAAGCAAAAGCTTGGGGTTGCAAAAGCAAACAATGGCGGCTTACCCGGGAATGAGCATGGGAGAGGCGCACAGAAATAATAATAATAAGTAATGCTTGATTAGGCTTGATGAAAAATATAAACAACAAGCAACGGTGTATACCAAACTTTCAACGATCAAACTTTCTTAGCATTCAAGAGCGAAAATTTGAAAAGGATTTACCTTGGTACAAATACTGTGGAATAAACTGAATCGGAGAGAAAGACTGAATCTTGAAGGGACTGGTGTGAGAATAGAATGAGGAGAGTATCCGTTAGAGTGAAAATCAAAGAGAGCGAGTAGAGTGAGAGTAACTGAGTGGGAGTGAGGAGAGAGCTCTAGACAGGTATAAGTGAGATTTTAGGTTTGAAGCGGTCAAAAACGTATTTCTGAAAGGGGTGTTTAAAAACGATGATTAGATATCGAGTTTTAGAAACTCGATTTTTTAAACATAATCGACTACTAAAAACTCGATTTTTAGTTGAATACCGAGTTTTAGAAACTCGATTTTGCAAGAATCCACATGGAAAAATTTGTCCACGTCAGTAAATGAAAAACCCCATAATCGAGTACTAAAAACTCGATTTTCGTTTCAATCTCGGGTTTTAGAAACTCGAGTTGTTAGTTTCCCATTTTCTTCCAAAACCAGCCAACTAACGAAATCTTTAGCACAATAATGTTATTTGGAAAGAGTGTTCTACTTATTTGCTAAAAGCAATATCCACTCATTAAAAGTTTTTACGAATGACAACAAATATCATCATCTTTCCACAATAAGCAACTAAGTTTTGCTAAGACATTGTCACAATATTTAAATTTTCGTAATAAATGATATCATATACTACAATTAAAACTTTTTATCAAATATCTTTAACAATGCATAATGAAAATTTTGTCATTTATAATTTCTTCTTTATCATTCTACATGAGAATACTTTTATCTTTATCATTCTACATGTGTCTAGGTCCAATATTTAGCTTGCTTAGTTTTTAAATGAATACCCATTTTAGGCAAGAAAAGAAAAGGAAAAAAAAAAGGATAATTAAAGTAATGTGTCATTGAATTTTCCATTAGATAAATTATATGTTTCGAAAATTTAAACTTACAAAATCAATATTCTCTAGGTAATAAATAAAACATCTTATATCACCATTCCAAGTTTCTAAGCATTATTACTATCTAAAACTCAAAACACGTTAAGAAAATTTTTGGAGTGTTAAAATTTGGTGGGAGTATTTTAGACATTATGGACCTGTTTGATTAGATATTTATAATATTGTTGTTTAAGTGTTGTGGAAATAGGTGTGGGTTAAAAAGTGTTGTAGAAATACATGTTTCAATGTTTAAATACTGAAAACTGTTGTTTACAATTGTACCAAACACCTCCCATACAATGGAATATTTTAAGAATCATAAACTTTAATTAAGATTTAATTGAGAGAATAACAATATAACATATTTGCGCTTTGTCAAAATATTAAAGGACAAATTGCTTGATTTTAAAGTTCAAGGAGGAATTGTGAACTTTAGGATGAAATGTGTTTTTATCCTAAGTTTATATATATATATATATATATATATATATATATATATATATATATATATAGGAAAAGAATTGATAGTTCAGTAGTTGTGAAAATAATATGACAACAAAAAGATGTCTTAACATTTTCACTGGAGAAATACTATGACCACAATATTTTCACAACAAATCATAATTAGTAGGTTGTTACAGGTTGTTATTCGTAGGCGAAAAATTAATTTCATTGGTAATTTCTAATTAGAACCAATAACAATTTACCACCTATAATTTATTATGAAAGTACTGTGAAAAATGTTGTAGATTTATAATTTCTTTTTTCATAATACCTTCATTTTTAGTTAGGGTTGGTTCTAGTATTATATTTTATTTTGATCTATAAAGAATTAATACATTAATAATTGTGAAAATATTACGACAATTTGTTGTATTACTAACTTATTGTATATAAACCGGGTAACTAACCGTTCATATGTCTATAAAAGTTTTTTTTTTTTTTTTTTTAAGTTCAACTAATGTTAACAAAAAAAAAGGGCCAGCACAACATGAGTTGAATAAACCAAACACTGTGGCTATAAGGATTGGCTCTTTTTATTTATATATATATATATATATATATATATTATTTTGATCTATAAAGAATTAATATCTCAATAATTGTAAAAATATTATGACAATTTGGTGTATTGCTAACTGATTGTATATAAACCAGGTATCTAACAGTTCGTATGTATATAAAAGTTTTTTTTTTTTAAAGTTCAACTGACGATGTTAACAAAAGGGGGGGGCGGGGACGGGGGAGAATGAGTTGAATAAACCAAACACTGTAGCTACAAGGATAGGCTCTTTTTATATATAGATAAAGATAAAGAAAAGATTAGTAGCAGTATAAAATTTTAAATACGTGTGGATAGAGAGACGGAGCTACCCTACCTTTCATAATTCGTAGCCCCAAAATTTTGAAAAGTGCATTTAGCCTTTAAATAAAATAACTTAAAAACTTATTTATTTTTCTGCTTCCCCCAAGAAGAAAAAGTGTAAATTTTTTTATATTCTAATATTTAAGAGTTTCCATTTCAACGTTTAAGAGTTAGCTCAACTCGGATCAAACAATAATCCTATATCAGTCTTGTCAAATTTCAAGTGATATGCCTCCAATGGGAATCAAGCAATAACTCAACAGTAATAATTTTTTTTTGTAATTCTCTACCTATGGTTCGAAACTCATCATCTCCTAGTATTTACCAATCTAAAAAAATAGTGATATGACTCAAAAAATAAGAGGAGGAAGTGACCATCGATCTAGGATTTGGCTCTCTAGAGAATTATCCGTTATAGATTTTTTTTTAAATTGTATTTTTAGTCCCTTAAATATGATCTTTGTTCGATTTTGGTCCCTCAAATTTAATAAGTTTGATTTGGGGCCTGCAAGTTTTTAGAAAGTAACAATGCAACCCTTCTGTTTATTATTTTTCATTTACGTGACAAATAGAATGTTAAAACTTGAGACACACCAATATATCTAAGGGGCTAAAATCAAATCGACTCCATATTTATTGAGTAATTATTAATAAAATCAAATAGTAAATTTTATTAATTAAATTTATACTGTGATTTACTTTTTTATTTTTGAAAAATGTGTGATTTACTATTTATGTAAAAGTATGAAATATCATGTCTCTAAGCTATACATTGAAAGTACTTAATAATTTTTCATATTCATGAAGACTAAAATCAAACCAAACCCACATTTAAGGGACTAAAATAAAATTAACCTCATATTCTAAGGAATTAAACTGTACGTAGGAAGTAAACATAAAGCAATGCACTAACGAAATCACTAGATTGTTGCAATTTAAAATTTTGAAGGACTAAAATCAAACTTTTTAAAATTGAGTAATAAAAATCAAAACAAACCCATATTTGAGAGACCAAATATGAAATTTACCTGCTCTTAATTTGGTTACAACTTTTTTTTTTCCCTCTGCATCAATGAATGTTTGAAACCTATTCGATTTTAAAACACTGATTAATTTGTCCATAATTAAAAGTTAAAACGTTGTAGATTTTTTCCCCCCAATTAACCCAAATTCAATCAGGGCCATCACCTGGTTCCAAGCCAGATTAAAAAAGTAATCCTCGGAAACATATAATAATTCGCTTGTTCGGGGTTAAGTTGCATCACGTGCTTTGCACCTAATTTTTTTCTGAAAAAGAAATAATATTGGCTTCGGCTAGACAGGCACGTGTCTACCAGTCGTGTTGTTGAACTATGAAAGGTATTGACCTTATAGTGCAACTATTTTTTAATTAAATCAAAACGTTTGCTTTGCTACAAAGAAATTCAGGAAATTACATTTTAAACCTTAGGATGTATAATTAATTTTTTAATTTATTAGGATGCAAGGGTGTATAATACATTAAAAGGTAAATTATGAAGCTGATCTATATCTTTTTATCTTTTGTATAATTTATTTAGGGTTTATTTAAGATTCATTTATTTTGCTGAAATTGAAAATTTTTTGTTGAAAGTACAATAAATAAAGGTAAAAGTCAGTTAAAATAGTACAGTGAGACTCATAAATAATACCAAAAAGCGCAGTGGGACCTATAAATAATAGTAAAAATAAGCTGAATAGTCAAATAAAATAGCTTTTTTATTTTTGCCAAACACAGTGTTATGCGTTTGGCATGGATTATTTTTGCCAACTTATTTTACTATTCAGCTTATTTTTGCCACTATTCACGGGTCTCACTGTACTATTTCAGCTAACTTTTACATTTATTTACAGTACTTTCAGTAAAAAGTTTTCAGTTTCAGCAAAATAAGCGGATCCTAAACGAACTCTTAGTCTTTAACTTTTCAATTGCGGTCAATTTAACCCCAATTATTTTGATACCGTGTCAATTTGGTTAATACAATTAAGTGTTGGACGAAAATTATTAAAGAGTCTAAAGAATTGAATAAAAATTATTTTTTTGTCGAGCACTTGGAATACTAAGTGCTCGTCAGAAAACACACAAAGCAACAACAAAATATATGCATGCCTTTCACTTGAGTGCCTACTGCCTATTTGGGACTTAGATCAGATCATCAATCCTCATCATTCTCACGCATCCCTCCATAGCCAGCTTTTTCAAGCTTTGGTTGAGAATGGAGGTTGCAAACGGTGAGCACCGATAGCAAGGTCCGAGTAGTATTCTCTCTCTCTCTCTCTCTCCCTCTCTCTCTCTCTCTCTCTCTCTCTCTCTCTTGCAATTTCAATATAGACCCATACTAATATGACCGGTCTAGTCTTATAACCTCAAATCCAAGTTCAATATGATATGGCTCTAACAACGGCATGAGTTTCCAACACAAGTAACTTTAAAATGGGTTCACCTATTTTGAGTATTGGTGGGTCTCTGATTTAGATGGGTGTTGGATTTCAAATGGGGTTGGTTTTTGATGAGGAAAAAATAAAACAAGATCGTCATTCCATGTTAATGATGACCAAAAGGAGTGTTAAACATTCATTGCGCGCATTGATGATGAAACGTAACGGACGGAGCAACGATAACAAGTGAATTATGCACTTCAGAGCTCCCATTGATAATATATTAGCCGTTGCTCATAAATGCCGAGATTCATTACCTATTAATGCAGGAAACAACTATAAAAGAGAGGGACAATGTTATCCAAATGTACACACAAATACTCACCCAGAATTCACTCCAAATTATTTTCTCTCTGAATGGTTTTCTCCCTTTTCTCACTTAAGCATCAGAGTGTTTCTGTCAAACACCACACCAGTGTATTACGCTTCTTTCCCAAGCTTTTTTGCAGGTTTCTATTGGAGACACGACCAACCATAGGATTGTCCATCCAATGAGATGAGGTCCTTAACTTGGTGATTTTTCATATCGTCAGTTTGGCGCTGTCTGTGGGAAACACTGATCATTTAAAGCCATCTTCCCTAAGTGACAAAAGAGAATGTCGTAGCACAAGATGGATGCCGAACAAGCTGCACAGCAAATTCAAGCCTTGACAACTAGCTTGTAAGAAGTGACTCTCAAGAATGAAGAATTAAGTAGAGCCATTGAATCCCAGAATGAGGAACGATAGTGGACCATGGAGAATCAAAATGAAGAAGAGCGTTAGAGGATCGAAGGAAACCATAATGAAAAAGGATTGGATAGCCAAGCCAACAGGAGGACGAGAATGTCAGAAGACAACTCGTCCAGAATGGAGAGCGAGCTTCATAATATGAGGAGGGAAATGGACGAACTCAGGAATGCAGTAAAAGACAGAGCTGTAGAGAACTTAGATGGAATTTTCCGAAGGACAGATTCACCATTCACCACAGAAGTATTAAACCGTCCACTCCCACCGAAGTTTCGCCTTCCCCAACTGGAGTCCTTTGACGGTTCAAGGGATCCCTTGGATCACATTGAGTCATTCAAAACTTTGATACTTTTGCAGATGACCCCAGACAAAGTAATGTGCAGGGCCTTCCCAACAACGCTGAAGGGTGCAGCTAGGGTGTGGTTTAGCAAACTACCCTTAGGCACCATTATGAACTTCGACCAGCTTAGCAAAAAATTTGTTCATCATTTCATTGGAGGACAACGACATAAGAAGCCAATTAGACATCTTCTTAACATATGCTAGGCAAAGGAAAAATCACTGAGGCAATATGTGACACACTTCAATAAACAGTTGCTGTAGGTGGACAAAGTGGAAGATCAAGTCATCCTAGTGACCTTCCAAGTAAGGTTGCTACCAGGAGATTTGTTCTTCTCAATCACCAAGAGTTCGCCAAAAACAGTGGCATAAATACTTCACAAAGCCTAAAAATATATGAATGCAAAAGACGATGTGACTACTAAAGGTGTGACAACCAAAAGAAAACGAGATGAAGGGACCAGTTACAACCTTGATAAGAAGAAGGAGATATAGGACACTGGGCATACGTTGGACAAAAGGAAGAACCTTCCAGATTGAAGGCCTATTTACTAGTTTCACTCCCCTAGTGATGCCTATCGAGCAAGTATTGATGCAAACAAAGGACAAACCTTCTTTGCAATGGCCCAAACCCATCTATGCTCTAGCAGAAGTAAGAGACAAAAGCAAGTACTGTAGGTTCCACCTGAACCACGAACATCATATTGACGAATGTAGGCACCTGAAGGACCAAGTAGAAACCTTAATCCGTCAGGAAAAATTACAAAAGTTTGTATGAAGAATAGAGCTGTATAGAAGACAATATAGGGACTAGAAAGAAAGGGAGCCAGAGATGGGAGGCAATAAAGCTCCCATAGGAGAAATAAGGATGATCTCAGGAGGATTGGTAACGGGAGGATCCTCCAAATCATTGAGGAAGGCATATGCCAGAGAAGTGAACAGCATACACTTGTTGTTCCCACCATCAAAAATGCCTAAATATAATGAACCGAACATCATCTTTTTTGAAAAGGACGCTCGTGGTGTTAGACAACCCCATGATGATGCGCTGGTTATAATGCTTAAGATGGAAGAATTCAACATGCATCAGGTACTGGTAGACAATGAAAGCTCAACAGACATCAGCTATCTACCAACCTTCCAACAAATTGAGCTAAACAAAGAAAGGTTTTGACCATTCACTTCTCCATTGGTAAGTTTCACCAGGGACAGGGTTATTCTTAAAGGTGTTGTTAAGTTAACCATAATTGCAGGCACTTATCCAGCGTAAGTCTCCAAGGAGATTAATTTCCTTGTGGTAGATTGCATGTTGACGTACAACGTCATCCTTAGACAACCAACACTCAACAAGTCAAAAGTGGCAACGTCGACCTATTATCTAAAGGTTAAATTCCCTACAACCCATGGCATAAGGGAAATCAAAGGAGACCAAGTCCTCATAAGAAAATTCTATTAAGCTGCCCTAGCATCAGGGGAAAACCACACGTGGATGATAGACGAACCTGAACCAATCCCCAAACCATCAGAAGTGCCACAAGAAATTGAGATCGTCCTTGGAGATCTGTCCAGAGTCTTGAAGATAGGTTCCTCACTTTTAGCCTTAGAGAAGACAAAGATAACAAACTTCCTAAAAGAGAACCAGGACATTTTCACTTGGAAGCATAAGGATATGCCAGGAATAGACAAAGAAGCCATCCAACATCATCTCAACGTTAATCCAAAGTGCAGATTGGTGCAGCAGAAATGAAGAATACATGCACCTTAAAGCAATAAGGTAGTAGAAGAAGAGGTTGAGAAACTCTTAGAGGCAGGCTTCATAGGGAAAGTGTTCTACCCTGAGTGGCTAGCCAATGTAGTGATGGTAAAGAAGAACAATGGCAAGTGGAGGATGTGTATCGACTTCACAGATCTTAATAAGGCATGCCCGAAGGATAGCTTCCCCTTATCCAAGATTGACCAACTAGTAGATTCAACTGCCAAACACAAGTTCTTAAGCTTCATGGACCCCTTCTTTGGCTGCAATTAGATCATGATAGATGAGGAAGTTCAAGAGAAGACCGCATTCATCACTAGCCAAGAGTTACACTGTTATAAGGATGCCTTTCAAACTGAAGAATGCTGAGGCCACATACCAAAGGTTGGTTCATCGCATGTTCTCTCATCAGATAGGAAGAAATGTGGAAGTGTATGTAGATGATATGTTGGTGAAAAGCAATGACGAAGCGAACCACTTGGATGACCTAAGGGAAACCTTCGACACGCTACGTAAGTATAAGATGAAATTGAACCTAACAAAGTGTGTCTTTGTTGTCTCACCAGGGAAATTCTTGGGATTCATGGTATCTCAACGGGGCATAGAAGCTAATCTAGACAAGATAAAGGCAATAATGGAGATAAAGTCTCCAAAGACAGTGAAGGAAGTACAGAGATTAACAGGAAAAATTGTAGCACTGAACATCTTCATATCTAACACAGCTGCCATTGTTAAGCCCTTCAATAACTAGAGAGAAGCTACACTTCTATTTGGTAGTATCCAATATAGCAATAAGCTCGGCATTGATCAGGGAAGAGGAGGAGGTACAGAGGCCGGTGTACTATACCAATCAAGTATTCTAGGGAGCTTAAGCAAATTACCCAAGGCTACAGAAGATCGATTTCGCTCTAGTAGTCGCCTCTAGAAAACTACGCCAAAACTTTCAGGCACATCCTATCGTCGTCATGACAAACCAACCTATAAGAAAGACGATAAACAAGATAGATGCAACAGGGTACCTCGTCCAATGGGCTATAGAGCTTGGCCAGTTCAACATAGAATATCAGCCTTGGGTAGCAATCAAAGCCCAGGTCCTCGCTGATTTCATTGCAGAATTCATTTATCCTCAAGATGAAAAAGCGCCCTAAAAGAAGACATGGATGGTCTAGACAGATGTGTCTGCCACCAAGAAAGCTAGAGGAGTAGGCGTGGTCCTTATATCACCAGAACGAGAAATCCTGAAGTACGCAGTTAGATTGCAATTCCTAGCAACTAACAATGAAGCCGTTTATGAAGCACTTCTAACAGGATTGAGTCTTGCAAGAGTCTTTGAAGCCAAGACCTTTATCGTCCAAGCTGACTCTCAGCTTGTAATTGGCCAGGTAAAGGGAGATTATGAATCAAAGGAAGAAAGAATGTAGAAGTATCTGAAGATCGTCCAAGAACTCACACAATACTTCGATGGTATCAAGTTCCAACAGATCCTTCGTGCAAAGAATGTTGAAGCTGACTTCTTAGCATGACTAACTTCGTCAGACAAACATGGCATATCTCCTGAGTTATGCATGGAAATAAGGGGACAGCCTAGCACCGAAAGGGAACAGGTGATGAAGATACAGGAACAAGACAAATGGATGACTCCCATCGTCCGTTATTTGAAAGAAGAACAACTCTCAGACGACATGAATGAAGCACGGAAGGTACAGATCAAAGCAACTCGCTTCATCATTATTGACGATGTCTTACACAGACAAGGAAACTCCCTTCCTTACCTCTGTTGGGCTAACAAGGAGGAGGCCAACTATGTACTTCGAGAGATACATGAAGGAATCTGCGGTAACCACGCGGGAGCAAGGTCTCTTACGGGAAAAGCACTCGGAGTAGGTTATTATTGGCCAACATTACAGAAGGATGCATATGATCTTGTCAAAGCATGTGACAAGTGCCTAAGCTTTGTGAACATCCAAACGCGACCAAGTGAGCCAATGACCCCAATAACCACTTCATGGCCTTTTGCTCAATGAGGGATTGACATAATGGGACCACTCCTTATAAGAAGGAAGCAGTACAAGTTCCTCATCGTCGCAATCAATTACTTCATGAAATGGGGGGAAGCCGAGCCAACAACAACGATCACAGAAGCCAAGATCACCAACTTTGTATGGAAGAATATAATCTGCAAATTCGACATTCCAAACATAATCATTTCAGATAATGGAAAGCAGTTTGACAACACCAAGTTTCAAAAATTTTGTCAAGATCTAGGCATCAAAGGCCATTACTCCTCTCCAAGACACCCTCAAGCCAATGGCAAACCGAAGTGACGAACAAAAGCATGCTCAAAATTATCAAAACTCGGCTTGAGAGGGCAAAGGGTGCATGGATGGAAGAGCTGCCTAACATTTTATAGGCGTACGGACGACCACAAGACTGCCAACAGGAGAAACACCATTGATGATGACTTATGGAACTGAAGTCGTCATACCTGTGGAAGTAGGATTGATAAACATTTGGATCAGGGTGTACGAAGAGCAGAGGAACCACTAAGAGCTCAACAATGATTTGGACCTGATCGACGAGGTGAAAGGCAAAACTATGAAGCGGATGGAAAATTACAAAGGAGTGATGGTCAGGTACTACAATAAGAAGGTGAAGGTGAGAAGATTCAACATAGGTGATCTCGTCCTTAAAAAAGCCTCGCAGGCAACAGAAGACTTGTCCCAAGGGAAGTTAGGTCCAGCATGGGAAAGACCCTATCAAGTCATTCGCCACTCCAGAAAAGGATCATACTACTTGAAGACCTTGGATGGCCAAGAACTACCTTGTCCATGGAATACAAAATACTTAAAGAGATACTATCAGTAAGAATCCCCAAGTATTTCAAAATGGTTACTTTTATTTAGATGTATTTCCTCCTTTTATTATTGTTTGTCTTACATAGACGGAAGAATATTTTGTCCCTCTATCAATTAAACATGGGCAGAAGTACTTCTAAGGAATTATACATAGTAAATTCTTCCATTACGAACTATTGCCGAAGGCATCATTGATACATGACATAGAAAATGTATTAACACGTATTAATAAACACCATTCATGCATGAGAAAAGTTATTAATACATAACAAAACTGTCATTCATACATGACATAATAAAAGTTATTAATACATAACAAATTCGTCATTCATACATGACTTAATAAAAGTTATTAATACATAAAAATTTCTTCATTCATTCATGACTTAATAAAAGTTATTAATACATAACAATTTCGTTTGATAAAAGTTATTAATACATAACAACTTCGTCGTTCATACATGACTTCATAAGAGTTATTAATACATAACAATTTCGTCATTCATACATGACTTAATAAAAGTTATTAATACATAACAACTTCGTCATTCGTACATGACTTAATAGAAGTTATTAATACATAACAACTTCATCATTCATACATGTCCTGATAAAAGTTATTAATACATAATAAGTTCGTCATTCATACATGACTCAACAGAAGTTATTAAGATCATCATTCATACATGAAGTTATTTAACACATAGCCACACCGTCATTCATATGTGACATAAAGACATTTGCCAAACAGGTTCAAGAGTAAAAATATTCATAAATTATATGCTTAAAACAGACGAGCCCGAAAGATTATCCAAAAGACCGATAGGCATGCTCAAAACAACAAGCCCCAAAAAAGATAATGTTTTTGCCTTGTAAATATAATGAAAGTAATGAAAATCTTCAAGGAAGACTAGAATGGGAAGGATTTGTAGGGATGCTGTTAGCTACATCTGGCAGAACCCACCTTTCGTCGCAACCTCAAAAGGACAATCCACCAAAACTTCTTTCTCCACCTCTTCCATATCAAGCTGGGAAAAGTCCATCTCGAGATGATGCTTTGCCAAGTACTTACGAAATAGTTCAAAACTATCCACATAGTAGTCGCAAAACTTATCTAAAAACTCATCTGAAGCCTTAAACTTCTCCATCGCTTCAAAACCTTCCTTCTCAACCTTCCTGAGGGCCTCGTTAATCTACTTATCCTTTAATTTCGAAAACACCTTCTTAGTTTCGATATTTTTCTCCAAAGTTTTTAGACGATCTTTGTCCTTCATGGCCTCGTCAGCAAGAGTGAAAATTTGGATCGTCAGTGACTCATTCTTGGCAGAAAGAGAAGCAATCCTAGATTGAGCCTCAACCAACTTCTTATCATAGTCCAAGTACTTTCAAGAGATGTACAAGGACTCTCCTAACACCTGCAATGACAAATAAGTGACAGAGAGAGAGAGAGAGAGAGAGAGAGAGAATGAGAAAATAAATGTGTGCATAAGAGATAAGAACGCATACCTGCATAAGCTTATGAACGTGTGACGACATTAGCTTAGAATGAGGCTTTTCCATCAAAAGCTCCAAATCCTCCACAGAGATTGCGTCATAAGCCTTCTGCATTGTAGTCCCTGTGTCTTCCCAAAAGGAGGAAATCGAGACCATGCTCATGGCTTTGGCCTTAGAGCCACCCCCAAGAGAGACGATCAGCTCCAAGGAAGAAGTAGGCGAGGCAAGGCAGCGGTCTTGAAACTTGGCCATCGAAGAGGTCACCATAACATCGTCCTTGGATGGTTCATTCTCCCTCTGGCATTTCCTCGACAAAAGGCCAACAGACAAATCGGTCTTGGCTTTCTTCTCCTAAGCCTCGACGAGTTTTGCTTTGTTGAATCTAATCGTCATTCTTGAAAAAAGGATA
This sequence comes from Castanea sativa, assembly GCF_040712315.1. Taxonomy (NCBI): domain Eukaryota; kingdom Viridiplantae; phylum Streptophyta; class Magnoliopsida; order Fagales; family Fagaceae; genus Castanea; species Castanea sativa. Next base: position 33,477,141 of record NC_134014.1, on the reverse strand, counting down.
AAAGAGATGATTCCTTAAATAAATAAATAAAAAGATGAAAAAGAAAATATCATTGGTGTGATTACTCTTTTTTACGGTCACAATGTTCTTTTAAACCTTGCAGGAGGGTTTTGGATCGAGAAAGTGGAAAAATAAAGATTGGGGGGAGATGAGCTCGTCAAAGTCCTTGACGATCTCCAAATACTTCTTAACCTTCTCTAAATAAGCGTGATATCGCCTTTCAGTAGGGGACGAACTTTATCTATACACAAAAAAGAGAGAGCAAACAACAGATTCAAAAAAGCAACGAATACACGAGCATAGAAACACTCAAACGCAAAGTACAAATAAAGGACGCACCAGGCACAGGATTCCCCTAACTACGAAGCAACTTGGAAGCTTCACTCGGATCCTCACCGGGTACGGTCTCCTAATCTTCACTAGAGACGAAGAAAAAACTCGTCTTCCAGTTTTGAAGAGAAGAAGGGGAAACAAGAATCAACCTTGAGCTCCTATCTCAGGGTTTGAACTCCCAATAACCAAGATCCTTGGAGCATCTCAGGTGGTACAAGTGCAGAAATTCATCCACCCTAATGGTGTCTCTGTCATTAGCTGACATCCATGCCACTATACAACAAATAACTATCCTCCACAAGTTGGGGACAAGTTGGGCAGGAGCAAGCAACAAATAGTTGAAAAGCTCCCTAAGAAAAGGGTGGATGGGAAAGCGAAGACCACTGACAAAATTAGCCTTGTAGTAGCACACCTCGTCAGTGTAAGAACTGCGAGTCCTATCGTTGTCATTAGGAATCCTAATCTTGATCGACGAAGGGAATTGAAACCTATTCCTAATTTTACCCTCATCTTTCCCTTTCAAAGCACAGCAAATATCCCAAGCTTTGTAGGGAGTTGACGGAGAAATGATCTCAAGAACCTTACGATCCTCAAACAAGGATAACCCTGTCTCAAGTTCGCTAGACCTAACCTCACCCTCTCCAGACATTATCAAAATTTGGGCAATCCCCACAGAACAATGAACCAAAGGAAAAAGGAAATGCAAAGCGAACCTAAAGGAACAATCTCTACCTGTGAAGAGCCCAACCTCGGGGCGTTGTCTACCTACAACCTCAAGCGAACAAAGAAAAAAGAGATTAAGGGACAATTCAGCCTAATCACAGAATAGTCTACCATTAAAGAACGAAAATAGATAAAGAAAATGTGAAAGACTTACCAGGAGATGAGAGAGGAACGAGAGAGGCTTCAGAGCATTTGAAACACCACGAAGAAGGAAAGAATGAAGCAGAAAATGGAAAGAAAAGAAAATGGAGGGAAAAGGTAGGGAGAAGGCAGAATAAATGGAAGATCGTGTGTGGGAAAGCCAAGACATCTTAACCATACACGTGGCACACAGCAGACAAGATATCAATTCGCAATAAATGCACCAAACATGGGACACGAAGCGACAGATGGTTATGTTCTTATCTTATCTCAAAGACGAGAATACAAACATGGGGCAGCTGATGAGTCAAAAAATAACACGGAATCGTCATTCCATGTTAATGACGACTAAAAGGAGCGTTACACATTTATTACACGCAATGATGATGAAACACAACGGACGAAGCAACGGTAACAAGTGGGTTGTGCACTTCAGAGCTCCCATTGATGACATACTAGTCGTTGCTCATAAATGCCAAGATTCATTACCCATTAAGACAAGAAACAACTATAAAAGAGAGGGACAACTAAATCCAAAGGTACACACAAATACTCACCCAAAAATCACTCCAAGTCATTTTCTCTCTGAATAGTTTTCTCCCCTTTTTGACATAAGCATTAGAGTATTTTTGGAAAACACAACACTGGTGTATTACGCTTCTTTCTTAAGCTTTTTTGCAGGTTTACACCAAAGACACGACCAACCATGAGATTGTCCATCCAGTGAGACGAGGTCCTCAACTTAGTGATTTTTTGCATCATTAGTTTCGATGAATTTTTCAATTTGGAGTTTGATTGGGGTTGGATTTATATGGACTTCAATGCGGCTGTATAATTTTTTTCCTACATTTTCTTGCAATCCAAACAAAGGTTGAGGAAGAATATTTGAGTTTTGTGTTTGTTTTTTATTCAAAGAAAATATTATGTGATTTTTTAGGGAAGATTAGAAGTTTGTTTATTTCTTGTAACAGATCCCTATCTCTAGAAAAGATTTTTCAAATGCTTGTTTATTCGTTCATGTGTAATTTACCCTTTTCATTTTTTTGGGTTTATAATTGTTCACTTTCTCACTCACAAAGTCACATTTGAAATAGTCATTACCGGATGGGAAATTTATTCAGTATAATATGAAAACAAGTAATTATTTATGAATAAATATTGAAGAAGAGCAGTTAATGAATATGCCCTGGAAGTGTTTGATAGAATGCTTTAAAGAAAATATCAACTATTGGAAGGTTGCTTTGATTTGATGATTGTTGAGAATTATTCCTGTAAAATGGAGGCTTTGTAGAGAAAAGCAATTTTATTTGATAATTGTGGGTTCTTTTTAAATTTTAAAAAAGGGATAATGTCAAAGACTAAATTGACATAGCACTAAAAAGGTTGGGGACCAAATTGACATATAATGCAAAAGATAAGGACCGATTTTGTAATTTACCCTACATTAAACCTTAAGTTTCAAAAAGACAAATTAAATCTTATAGTAAAAAAAAAGGGTAATAAACTAAACTTTAAAGTTTTGAGAAGTAACAAATTAGATGCAAACCATTTAAGTGGAATCATATTGTGTTTGGCATTTGATATGAGTGGGGATATAATTTGCCATATTTTGATATCTCAGTGTTTAATAGGTTACATTTTGAATCTCAAAGGTTACTTTTTGTTACTTTTAAAATGCTAGAGTTTAATTTATTGGGTAAATTCTAGAAGGTTTAGATTAATGATAGTTAGGTCCAAGATATTTTAAAAGTGAACAATTTGGTCCTTAAAGACAAAATAAACCCTAACACCTCTAACCCTCCGTTACTCTTTTCTCTTCTTCTTTTTTCCTCAATCCTGTCTTTCTCTGTCTCTCTGTTTCCTCTCTCTCTCTCTCTCTCTCTCTCTCTCTCTCTCCAAATCGATCCACTCTCCTCTATGCCTCTCTACTTCTCAATGATGCGTAGGTTTGGTGCCTATGACTTGTAGTTTGGGTGGTTGTTTTGGAGGTTGGTTTTGGCTTGTTGTTGGATTTTTTATGGTGGTGGGCTTTGATGTGTGGTTGGTTTGTTGTTGGGTTTTAGGTTTTTTTTTTTTCTTTGGGTTGTGGCCAACAGTGGTTTTAGATGGTAGGGTTAGGTTTCGTTATGGGGTGGATTTCTAGTGGAGGTGGTTGTGGGTTCCAATGGGGTAGTGGTTTGCTATAGGTTTTTTGGATTTGGGTTTCGATGCTATGGTTTGGCTGGGTTTTATGGCTAGTGGTGGTAGCAGTAAATCTGAGGTTAGAGAGGGAGTGTGGGGATTTGCTGTGGGGGTGGTGGTGGGTTTCGATGTGGTAGTGGGTTTGTTATGGATTTTTGGGATTTGAGTTTTGTTGGATGATTTAGGTTTTGTTGCTATGGTTTGGCTAGGTTTATGACTGCTGGTGGTTTTGGTGGTGTGATGGTAATGGGTTTTGATATAGGGTGGATTTTCAGTAGGGGTGGTGGTGGGTTTGCTATGGAATTTTTGGATTTGGATTTTTGTTTAAGGATTTAGCTGGGTAAAGTTGGTTTGTTAATTTGTTGTGGCGATGGTTATGGCTGATCTGAGGTTAGAGAGACTGGGATGATTGAAAAGAGGAGAGAAGGGGAACATAGGAGGAGAGAGTCACGGTGAAAGATAGAGACATTAACAGAGGGTAACGGGATTAGGGATTAAGTTGTCTTTTAAGGACCAAATTAGTAAATTTTAAAATGTCTTGAACTGGTTGGTATTTGCCCAAATCTCAAGGTATGTTAGCGGAATTTACCCAATTTATTTTATTTTTTAAAACTTTAGGGTTTGATTTACTATTTTAAAAATTTTAGAATTTAATTTGTTACATTTGGTGAATTATAGGACTTCAAATATAATTTACCCAAAAATTACTAAAATGGAATAGACAACTTGGAAAAGAAGTCATGTCTATTTAGATTATTTTGGTCAAACTGTAGATTCTCTTAAATGAACTTTACAATTATGAAAATTTTCCCAAAAATAATATTTTTACTTTACTATAAATGGTCCTAATACGTCTAGTTATTGGAATGACTAATTTTTGTAGATATTTTGCTTTTTCTTTCATCTCATGAGAATATGCTAAAATATGAAAACAAAAAGGGAATTTGCAACTAGGGCATTTTTCAAAAAGGAGTGATTATCTTGCTGTGATTGTAGATTTTCTTTAAAAAGAACTTTACAATTATGGCATTTTTCTCAAAAATAATATTATAACTATATGTCTAGTTCTTGGCATTTTTTTGATTAAAAAAAAAAGTTCTTGGCATTTTATGCTAAAATGAAAAAAAAAACAAAAACAAAAACAAAAGTGCAACTACACAAAGTTAGTGAATCACCCAAATTTAGGACCTAATAATACAAATTTTTCAAAAAAAAAAAAGTAAAATTATGTGGACAATGACATTAAACTCTTTAGTTTTTTTCTTTTATATATTAAAATATATGTTGACGATGCAAAAAATTAGCAGTTGAGATCCTCGTCGTAGTGGATGGACGAAGCTGTGATTGGGGTCGCTCTATTGGAGGAAAACCTACAAAATGAACTAGGTGGAAAAGTAACATGCCGATGTGGCATTAGCCAAACCACCTCTGATGCTTAAGTTAGTAAGGGAGAAGGATTTTAGAGAGAATTGACTGTAGCATGATTTTCGTAAAGTATTTTTTGTGTGTACTTTTAACTTCTGTTGCCTCATGAATGGGCAATGAATTACTGTATTTATGTTCAAATGGCTAGTGCGTTACAAAATCTTTGTCTAAATTCACAACTCACTCTGTGACTGTTGCGCCATCCGTTACTCTTTGTCATCAATGAGCGTAATAAATGCTTAACGTCTTCTCTTGGTTAATAACGATCTCCTCTTAATGATGATCATAAATTTCTAACTCATCAGCTGCCCCCTTGTTTGAATTTTCGTCTATTAAACGAGATGAAAATGTTGGGAAATTTAGACTCCAGTTGATAGAATTAACAAATTTTAAACCCAAGTTATTTTTTTTAGATTTATTATGTATAAAACTTGTTAAAACAAACAAACATCAATATCATGTCAAAACTAAGTGCAGTGAAAAAGTAAATAAGACAAGATATGATGACCCAGGAAAACCAATGAAACCAACCAATTTTACAGTAGAAAACCTTGGACGAAACCTTCTCGAAAATCAATCCACTATAGTAAAGAGAAGTTTCAGATCTAGTATAAAATATTTGTCCCTAGACTCTACAATCCCCGTAGATGAACTCACAACGGAAACCTTCTACCACTCCAGAACCTCTGAACTCTTCAATATATGAACGCCACCCTTTGATGCACGGATCCTAGTACGTGACTAACTCCTTTGCACAAATCCCAGTACATGACTTATTCACCAACTTGAGGAAGAAGAATGTTGGCTGCAAAGTTCTTCACTTCATCAACAATGAAGATCAAGAAGCACTTAGTTACAAAACCCTAAGGCTCAAAGACGCAGTAGCTTCTTTCAGAGAGAATAAGTTTTCAGTCACCTTTTTCATATGTTCTCCTTGTATTCTCTTATGTGACGGCCTCTGAAATAAGCCTTATATATGTCTAGGGTTGTGAGAAAAAAAACCCTACACAAATACATAAGCATGGGCCGAAAATCAAATCTGAAATTTCTGATTTTCGTAAACTCAATAGATACCTAAATAGATAGTATCTGTCAAGCCTCATTAAACCTCGATAGATAGCTATCTGTCGAGCAACTGTCGAAATTTAATGAATCAGCACTTCTTCACTTGTTTCTTAGACAGACTTGCATGACTTCAATGCTAGACTTGAACTCTTGCTCTTTGAAGTATTAAACACATCCTAGATCTACCCAAATACAAGTAAAGTGCGTTTTGTCAAAGGATTAGACAACTACATAAAATATGTCCTTAATAGAAAACATAACTATCTGACGTTTCGTATTCCGTGTACAATGCATTTATGACAAATTGATGTTTGATTCTGCTAAGTGCCACGTGTACGGTCGAGATGTGTCTGATGTGTAGACTTTCCTCGGTTTTCTTGCTCACGTTTTGGCCATTTATCTCGCATTTTCCCTCCTTTTTCCTTTTCTTCATTTTCTTCCTATATATAGTTGGCGTTCTAGGGTTTTTCTCTTCTTCAAGCTTTCTTTTTTAGTTCTGCGGTCCCTGGTAAGTTCTTCATGCTCCTTTTTCTTTTTCTACTCTTCCATGGTAGATTATTCTTTTATTAGGTTCGATTGTCCATCAATATCTTTTCTTTTTGCTCGCTTAGGTCATTTGCTTGAGATTGTGGAGAGAGAGTGTCTCAAGGGGGTTAGTCTTTTCGTGGGGGAGGACTTTCAGTATAGGTTTGTCCTTTCCTCTTTATTTCCTTTGGTTTCTTGTTCTGCTATAGTTGCTAGGTCTTTGAAAATGTCTGGGGAGGTTAGGTCTAGTGAGCGGGAAACAGGATTATCTTCATCTGATAATTGCGGGATTCTCGAGGTTACTTCCCCCTCTACTCCTTATAAAGCTTGGAACATCCAATGTGCCCTCTCAGTGAAAAATGAGAAGCGGATCAGGGATAGGTTCCAATTTCCTAATTTGGTTAGAATTAGGATTTCGAGTGACGAAGATAGGGCCTGCCACTCATATGCTGATGAAGTCTATTTCTATGAAGCAGATTTCTCTAGTGGTCTTTGTCTTCCCGTTCATCCCTTTGTTAGGGAACTTTTCGCATATCTACATCTTGCCCCGATACAATTAGTGCCTAATTCTTGGCAGATCGTCATTTGTTGTATGGTGGTGTGGATGCCTGCCAAAGAAGTAGACCTCATCAAGAGAGACAAATTTCTCCATTTTTATCGTCTGAGAAAGTCCAAAAACCCTAGCTACTGGGAATTTAAGCCATGGGATAGGGCTTCTAGGTTAATACTTGACTCTCCATCGTCCCTCCGCAATTGGAAACCAAATTTCTTCTCTATTTCAAGCAGTGGTTGGGAGTTCTTCCCTGGTGAAGGCCTAGACGAAGCCATCAAGTTTTTTGGTAGTTGGGGAACTTCTGTGTCTAGCGCGTCCTTCTTGTCTGCTCTTTCTATTTTTTATTCATTCTTTGTGATTGATGATGGTATATGATATACTTGCTTTTTGTAGTTCCTCAACGCCCTCATCTTAAGAGGAGATATCACGGCCGTGTTGAGAAGGTGAAAGAATACTTGGAGACCGTCAAAGATTTTGACGAGCTCATTTCTCCCCAATCGTTGTTCCTTCACTTTTTGGGTCCAGAACCGTCTTGTAAGGTTCTAAAATACCTCGAAGTTGTGAAGAAGAGTGAGTGCTCCTTTTTCTTTATTCTTTTTTTTTATTTTTTTAGTTTCTCCTTCCTATTAGGAATGACGACCAAATTCAGTAAACAAAAGCTGGCTGAAGCTTAGGAAAAGAAGGCAAGAGGTGGCCTCATTAGTGGCCTCCTAGCGAAGAAGCGTTTAAAGGTGGGCGATGCTTCTAAGGATGACCCTGTGGTGACTCCTCCCTTTGCCCATTCACCTGCTAACCGCCCCGCCTCCCCTACCTTGTCTTTGGAGGTGATTGCTTCCGTAGAGAAGGGAACCAAAAAGAAGAAGGTTGCTAGCAAGCCTTTTCTCCCAAGTTTTTGGGATGATGCCGATGCTGCTACCCTGAAGGCACACGAGACTCTCTCCGTGGACGACCTAAGCCGTTTGATGGCGAAGTCGTCTAGCGAGGTGATGTCGTCTCATATCCAAAAGCTTGTGCAGGTATATTTTGATAATGTGGGTTATCTCTTTTGGTCTAGATTTTTCCTTTCGCTTTGTTTTGACTAGAATCCTTTTTGTTTTCCTCATAGGCTTTGGGGGAGTCTTTATTCATCTCTGGGAAACTCTTGGATTTTGAGAAGAGCGTAGCTACTGCCTAGCATGTGGTCAAATCGCTCTCTGCTAAGAACGAAGCACTCAAGAATAAGGTTGCTATCCTTGCTGTTGAAGTCGAGAATAATAAAGAGCATGTGACGACTCTGGAAAAGAGCCTTCTGGTGGAGAAATATTTTTCCAAGCTAAAGGATAAACAGATAAGTGATCTATAGTTTAATATTGAAAAAGCTGGACCTAAGGCAGTGCAGGAGTTTAAGGAATTCGACTTATACTTAGGCGACCTGTATGAGTATTATTTGGAAGGCTTTGAGCTCTTTAGAAAATGGATGGTGAAGCATCACCCGAATTTGGATCTTTCTGTTCTTGTCATGGGTGAGGTTGAGAAAAAACTACTAGCTGATCATCTTTCCGAGGCTATAGCTAAGAATGTGATGGAAGAGGCCACGACCATAGCTCCTGCAGATCTGGCTTCGTCAGCTCCTAAGGAACAATGATTTATTTTCTTCTTTCTATTTTTTTTATAAGACGAAAACAATGTCTTTTATTGGCCCATTGTTTCGAGCACTTCTTCTGAACAATTTCTTTGGGACCGTGTGTTTTGGGCATGCACTTTCTTTCTGACAATGACAACTCCTTTGATGAACTGCTGACATATAACTTTTATATATATATATATAAGTAAATCTTCGTTGTGTTCAGATGACGATTGTGGTTGTCTTTTGGATACCTTCATGCTTGATTTGTGTTGAACAACTTTTTCATGCTCAGTTGTGTTTGGACAACCTTTCATTGAGTCATGTTTGAACAACTTTTTTACATTCAACTGTGTTTGAACAACTTTTTTATTGAGTCATGTTTGAATGACGATATTAGTTGTGTTTGAACAACTTTTTTATGTTTAGCTGTGTTTGTACAGTTTTTTTATTGAGCCATGTTTGAATGATGATGCTAGTTGTGTTTGAACAACTTTTTTATGCTTAGCTGCATTTGACCAATTTTTTTATTGAGTCATGTTTGAATGACGATATTAGTTGTGTTTGAACAACTTTTTATGTTTAGCTATGTTTGAACAACTTTTTTATTGAGTCATGTTTGAATGACGATGTTAGTTGTGTTTGAACAACTGTTTATGTTTAGCTATGTTTGAACAGCTTTTTATTATTGAGTCATGTTTAAATGACGATATTAGTTATGTTTGAACAACTTTTTTATGTTTAGCTGTGTTTGGACAGCTTTTTTATTGAGTCATATTTGAATGACGATATTAGTTGTGTTTGAACAACTTTTGATTTAGTCGACTTTGATATTTGTGTATTAACAACTTTGATGGCTATGAAAACGTTGGTTGTGTATAAACAGCTCTTTGACGGAGATTCTTGGGACGTCTCCCATGAATGACCCCCTCCATATTACACATGCTTTTGCTGGTAAATAACTCATGGATAATCATTGATGAATACGCATGGATAATGCTTTCGTGTATTATCGATCTATGAATGACAAAAGTAATAACTGATGTACGTACTGAGATGAAGATTGGGCAACTTGAAATATAAAAGATTCCTTACTAGTAGTACTTCTTCAAATGTTCTATGTTCCATGGTTGAGGCAGCTCTTGGCTGCCTAAAGACTTTAGGTAGTAGGGGTCTTCTCTGAAGTAACAGATTACTTCATAGGGACCTTCCCAGGCTGGTCCCAGTTTTTCTTGGGATGGGTCCTTCGTTGCCTGTGATATCTTCCTGAGGACGAGGTCTCCTGTGTTGAACCTTCTTATCTTGACTTTTCTGTTTTAGTATCTAGTCATTGCTTCCTTGTATTTGGCCATTCACTTCATGGCTTCCTCTCTAACTTCATCAATTAGATCTAAGTTGCTGTTAAGCTCCTGCTGGTTCTTCTGACCTTCATAAGTTTTGACTTGGAGGCTCGTCAGTCCCACTTCCACTAATATGACGGCTTTAGTGCCAAATTTCAGTCTGAATGGCGTTTCTCCTGTTGGAACTCTTGTGGTCATCCTATTTGCCCAAAAGACATTTAGTAATTCTTCAGACCATGCCTCCTTTGCCCCCTCAAGCAAAGTTTTGATAATTTTGAGCAGGCTTATGTTCATCACTTCTGTCTGACCATTGGCTTGAGGGTGTCTTGGAGAAGAGTAGTGGTTCTTGATTCCTAAGTCTTGGCAAAATTTTTGAAACTTGGGATTGTCGAACTGCTTTCCATTGTCCGATATTATGATGCGTGGGACTCCAAACCTGTAGATGATGTTCTTCCACACAAAGCTAGTAATTTTAGCCTCGGTTATCATTGTTACTGGTTCTGCTCCTACCCATTTTATGAAATAATCAACTGCGATGATCAGAATTCTGAGTTACTTCTTTCCTAAAGGGAATGGGCCCATGGTGAGGATATAGGTGTCATCATCTCTCTTAGTCTCATCTGGAGGTCGTGTGCGTCCTTTTGTAAAGTCTGCCAGTAGTATCCTGCTCTGTCTTTCTTGCTAAAGACCTTGCTCTGGTATGATTTCCACAAATTCCTTCATGTATCTCGCGGAGCATATAATCCACTTCTTCTAAGTTAGCAAATCTTAAGTATGGGAGTGAATAACCTCGTCTGTACAATACATTGTCAATAATGACAAAGCGAGCTACTCTAATCTCTATCTTCCTTGCTTCTGTTTTATCTTCTAGGAGCCATCCTTCTTACAAATAACGGACGATGGGAATCATTCACTCATCTTGTTCTTTTATCTTCAGAACCTGCTCACCTTCTATGCTTAGTTGCCCCCTTATCTCTATACATAGCTCGGAGGGCGCATTGTAGTTATTTGACGAGGCCAATTTGGCTAGGAAGTCAACTTCTCCATTTTTTGCCCGAGGGATTTGCACGAAGTCTAGTTTGTCAAAGTGCTACAAGAGTTGTTAGACGATCTTCATGTACTTTTGCATCCTCTCTTCTTTGGCTTCATAATCTCCCTTCGCCTGTCCAATTATAAGCTGAGAATCAACTTGGATGATAAGACTCTTTACTCCAAGAGCTTTTGCTAGACTTAATCCTGTTAGCAATGCTTCATACTCAGCCTCATTATTCATTGCTGAGAATTGCAGTCTAACTGCATACTTTAATATTTCTTTTTCTGGAGATATGAGTACTACTCCTGCCCCTCCTACTTTCTTCATGGCAGACCCATATGTTTGAACCGTCCATGTTTCCAAGGGGAGTTCTTCTTCCTTGTAGGGGTAGGTGAATTTTGCGATGAAATCTACCAATACTTGGGCTTTGATTGCTGCTCGAGGCTGATATTCGATGTCAAATTGGCCTAGTTTGATTGCCCATTGGATAAGTTGTCCCACTGCATCCATCTTGTTCATCATCTTTTTTTTATTGGTTGGTCTGTCATGACGACGATGGAGTGTGCTTGGAAGTAAGGCTAGCGTTTCTTGGAAGCAACCACCAATGTGAAAGCTATCTTTTCCATCCTTGGGTAATTTGCCTCTACTCCCTGGAATGCCTGGCTGGTATAATAGACTAGCTTATGGACATTTTCTTCTTCTCGGATCAGTGCCGAACTGTTAGGACATATGTGGTTCACTTGATAAGAATATATGTCATTCTTTTATGTAATTGGCTAATCCTTTGACAAAACGCACTTTACTTGTAATTGGATAGATCTAGGATGTTTTTGATACTTCAAGAAATAAGGTTTCAAGATCAAGTGTTAAAGCCATGCAAGTCTGTCCAAGAAACAAGCTGAGAAGTGCTCTTTATTAAAGTTCAACAGCTGCATCAATCGAGCTTTAAGAAGTTGTTCCAACCCCATGGCTCGACAGCTGCTCAACAGCACCTCGACACCTCTAGCTATCGAGATTTAAGAAAAACAGTTTTCAGTACTGTTTTGATTTTAATCCGTGGACATGTCTTTGGACCTTCTTTTCTCATAACCCTAGACATATAAAAGGATTATTTTAAGGGCCATCAAAGTAAGCACAAGTTGCACAAGCATTGAGCAAAGTCTATTCAAGCAATTTGTCCTAGTTCATCTCTTTGTGAAGAAGCTGCTGTGTCTTTACACCGTAGGGTTTTGTAATCAAGCATCTTCTTGTTCTTCATTGTGAGGATGAACTGAAGAACTTTGCAGCCAACATCTTTCTCAAGTTGGTGATTGAAGTCACGTACTGGGATCCACGCAATTGGTTAGTCACGTACTGGGAGTTGTGTATTGAAAATGAGATATTATCACTACAGAACAAGTCCAATTCGCTATTAGGGTAAAGGTTCAACTGTAGGTTGGTATAAGGTACTAGGATTCCTTTACTTGTAACCGCTTGTTATGATAATAGTGGATTCTCGGGAGTGGTGACCTTAAAATCACTTGGTGGGGTTTTTGCCTTGGAGGTTTTCCCCATTTGTAAACAAATCACCGTGTCAAATTTATTTTCCGTTGCACTTTGGTTTATTGGTGATTTGTTTATGCTACCACGCGTTTGCATGCTAATTTGATTAATTAATAAACTTGGCTAATTAATCAACTCAATCTATCACAAGGGGTGAATATGTTTTTGGCCTATCATGAACTTACTGTGGTGTTAGACACTGCTAGGTACAGGTACAATTCTTCTCCAATCATCGAGGGACTTAGCAATGGTGGCTTCGTTAGGTACTCTTTTAATTTTGCAAGGGCTTCTTCACATTCGTCAGTCCACTAAAAGGCCTTTTTCAAGACCTTGAAGAATGGCATGCACTTGTCCATTACCCTGGAGATGAATCTGTTTAGAGCTACGACATTTTTAGTCAAGCTCTAAACCTCCTTCATTATTTTTGGTGATTTGAGCTTGATTATTGCCTTTACTTTTTTTGGATTTGCCTATATGCCTCATTGGGACACCATGAACCCCAAGAATTTTCCTGAAGAAACAGCAAAAACACATTTTGCAGGGTTTAATTTCATATTGTACTTACATAGTGTACTGAAGGTTTCTTTCAGATCATCCAAGTGGTTGGCTTAGTCCTTACTTTTCATCGGCATATTGTCTACGTATACCTTCACTTTCCTTCCAATTTGGTGAGAGAACATGGGGTTCACCAATCTTTGGTATGTGGATCCTGCGTTCTTCAATCCAAAGGGCATAACTTTGTAGCAGTACAACCCTTGGCTGGTGATGAATGAGGTCTTCTCTTGATCTTCTTTTGTATCCAAAAATGCGTCCATGAAACTTACGAGCTTGCGTCCATGAAACTTACGAGCTTGTGTCCAGCAGTTAAGTCTACCAGTTGATCAATCCTTGGTAAGGGGAAGTTATCCTTTGGGCAAGCTTTGTTCAAGTATATGAAATCAACGCACATCCTCCATTTGCCATTGCTCTTTTTTACCATTACCACGTTTGCTAGCCAATCTGGGTAGAAGACTTCCCTAATGAAACCAGCTTTTAGCAGCTTCTCTACTTCTTCAGTTACTACTCTGTTGCGCTCTAGTGCAAATATTCTCCGCTTCTGCTGTACAGGTTTACACTCTAGGTTGACGTTGAGAGGATGTTGTATGATCTTCCTCTCAATCCCAAGCATATCCTTATGTTTCTAGGCGAAAACATCTTGGTTACCCTCAAGAGGGAAACCATCTTCTCTTTTTCTAGAGTCGGGAGTGCTGATCCTATCTTCAATACTTTTGACGAATCTCCTAGGACGACCTCAACTTCTTGTAGTGCTTCTGATGGTTTGGAGATGGGCTCCGGTTCATTAATCACCCATGTGTGGTTCTCCCTAAATGCTAAGGCATTTGGTAGCACTCTTTTGCCAGAACTTGATCTCTTCTGATTTCTCCTATCCTATTGGCTATTGAAAATTTCACCTTCAAGTAATATGTTGACATCACTGCTCTTAGCTTATTGAGTGCAGGTCTTCCCAAGATGATCTTGTATGTTGAATGGCAGTCAACTATAAGGAAATCAATTTCCTTGGTGATCTGTGCTGGGCAAGTACCTGCAATCACGGTTAGAGTGATGATGCCCCTAGGGACTATTCTATCCCTGGTGAAGCTCACCAGATGAGAGGTGAAAGGCTTGATCCTTCTTTTGTCCAGTTTCATCTGTTGAACTTCTATTATCAATAAGTACTCGGTGGATGTTGAATTCTTCCACTCTAAGCATGATTACTAGTGGATCGTCATGGGGTTGTTTAATGCCGCAACCGTCTCTCTCTGAGAAGACGATATTAGGTTTGTCACTCCTTGGCAACTTCACTGGAGGGAGCCTTTCTTTCTCATGGGCTTTTCTCAAGGACTTCAGTGTTTTGCCTGCTGTCAATCCTCCTAAGATCGTCTTTATCTCTCCTGCAAGAGGTTTGCTATCTTCTGCTTCTCGATCTCTGTCTTTATCGTCCTTTTGTTGGTACCTGTAGGGCTCTGTTTTCCTGACATACTTCTATAACTTCCCTTGCCAAATTAAAGTCTCCACCTGGTCTTTTAAATGTCTACACTCGTCGGTGCGATGCCCGTGGTCCTAGTGGAACCTACAATACTTATTCTTGTCTCTTCTTTCTACTGGAGCACTGATTGGATTCAGCCATTGCAGGGAGGGATCGTCCCTTATCTGCATCAATACTTGCTCAATTGGCATTATTATAGGAGTAAAGTTAGTGAACTTTGGCCTCCTATCTAGAATTTCCTTCTTTTTTCCTTTTGTTTGCTTAACACTTCTTGTCTCTTGCTTCTTATCGCAATTGCTACTTGTTCCTTCCTCTCTCTTCCTTTTTCCTTTCATTTCTTTCGCAAGCACTGCATCTTCTACATTCATGTACTTCTGAGCTTTTCGAAGTAATTCCGCGATCGTTTTTGGTGGGCTTTTGGTGATTGAGAAGAAAAAATCCCCAAGTAGCAACTCTGCTTGGAACGTTGTTAGGATGACTTAATCTTCAACTTTGTCTACCTGTAGTAGCTTCTTATTGAATCGGGGCACGTACTGTCATTGAGAAGAAAAAATCCCCAAGTAGCAACCCTGCTTGGAAAGTTGTTAGGATGACTTGATCTTCAACTTCATCTACCTGCAGTAGCTTCTTATTGAATTGGGGCATGTACTATCTTAGTGATTCTCCTTCTGCCTATTGAATGTTAAGGAGATGACCAGTTGGCTTCATGTGTCTTTGCCCCCCAATGAAATGACGAACAAAACCCTTATTGAGTTGTTCAAAATTTGCAATAGTCCTTAGGGGTATCTTGCTGAACCATACTCTGGCTACTCCTTTCAGCATCGTTGGGAATGCCCTGCACATCACCTCGTTTGGGTCCATCTGCAACAGCATCAGTGTCTTGAATGATTCAATGTGATCGAAGGGATCCTTGGAACCATCATATGACTCTAGCTGTGGGAGATAGAATTTTGGTGGGAGATAGAATTTTGGTAGGAGAGGACAGTTCAATACTTCAGTGATGAATGGTGAGTCCGTCCTTCGAATCATCCCATCCAAATTCTCCCCACCTTTGTCCTTCATGGCACTTCTTAATTCATCCATCTCCTTCCTCATGTTGCGAAGCTCATTCTCCATCTTGAATGAATCTCCTCCTGAGGTCCTGTCTCACCTGTTGGCTTAGGAGTTTTGATTCTTCTTCATTGTGGTTTTCAACTGTTCGCTGACGTTCTGCATTTTGGGATTCCATTGTCTTTCGCAACTCTTCATTCTAGCAAGTCAGCTCTTCCACATTAGCCAAGAGGGCCTGAATTTTGTTGTTGTTGCACAGCTTCTGGCTGTTGTGTGGCCTCTGGCTCCATCTTGTATTTCGAGGAACTCTTTTGTCACTGGGAAAGATGGCTGGAATGATTAGCATTCCCATAGATGGCGCCAAACTGATGATGCAAAAAATCTGCAATTCAGATCCTCATCATAGTGGATGGACGAAGCTATGATTAGGGTTGTATCTGTTGGAGGAAAACCTGCAAAATGAATTGGGTGGAAGAGTAACACGCCGGTGTAGCATTAGCCAAACCGCCTCTGATGCTTAAGTCAATAAGAAAGAAGGATTTTAGAGAGAATTGACTAGAGAGTGATTTTCATAGAGTATTTTTTGTGTATACCTTTAACTTCTATTGCCTTCTCTTTTTATAGCTACGTGCCTCATTAATGGGCAATAAATTGCTGTATTTATGTTCAACGGCTAGTGCATTACAAAATTTTTGTCTGAAGTTCACAGTTCACTCTGTGACCGTTGCTCCGTACGTTACTCTTTGTCATCAATGAGCGTAATAAATGTGTAACGTCTTTTCTTGGTTAATGATGATCTTCTCTTAATGACGATCATAAATTTTGGACTCATCATTTGTCTTCCTATAAAAGTCAATATTCATAGTCATTAATCTACCCATGTTGTTTTCCTCTTAGAAAAAAAAAAGTCTTTTATTTCATTCAAGTTTACATTATTTAAAGTTTATTAAAGCATTCACACCAATCTCAACAAAATATTCACTAAATTAATACCAAAAAAAAAACTCAATTTTGCTACTTTAATAAACACATACATACGTTAGCCTCAATATTTATTTCTCTACTTTATTTATATATTATTTTTTCTCTCTCCAAAATTAAATGAATAATTTCTTATATATTAATTCTCTATCCCCAACAACATCACCTTCTTCTCAGACGCACGCTACCACACAAACCCACTTTTTCCTTTAATTAGAGCACTACCACACACACCCGCCCTCTTCTTCAATTAAAGTTGGATTAGCTTCAACCAGGCCTAGTCACCACGGCTAATGATCTTCATCTCTGACTTCACCCCTTGTTTCTTTCTCAAGAAGTTCTTTTTAAGGCCATGTTCCTTTAATACCAAATCAATTGAAGCTGCCACAAGAACATCGA
The DNA here is from genome assembly GCF_040712315.1 of Castanea sativa. Classification (NCBI taxonomy): domain Eukaryota; kingdom Viridiplantae; phylum Streptophyta; class Magnoliopsida; order Fagales; family Fagaceae; genus Castanea; species Castanea sativa. The sequence continues at coordinate 33,460,221 of NC_134014.1, read as the reverse complement.
TTAAGAAGCTGAAACATGGGTCATTTGACAATCATTCTCACTTTCAAACTAAGTGCTTTCTTCTTATCAATCGGAGTTGGGATTTAAATCAAAGACTCAAGGAGTGATCTATGAATACTCTTTATATTTCTCCTTAAAACATAGACTCATATTTCACACAAAAAAAAATCACCAATACCACCCCAAAAAATACAAATTTCTCAACAATAACAACACAAACCCATATGCCTCAACCACAAAAAACACTAAAAGTTCACAAAGAACATAGACCCACCTTAACAACTGCATATGAAAAAGCAAACCCACCTCAACCTCGCAAAAAACGCAAACCCACCTTAGCACCGACAACCTCCGCGACCACAACAACCAAAATCTGAGGGGTGCAGCCTGGAAAAAAAAAATTGAGGATGAGAAGGGAGGGTGCAAAGGGGAGAGGGAGAGAGAATGGGTGAGAGAGTAGAGGGGAGAGACAAAGAGAGAGTATTTGTGTTTGAGCACTTTGGCCCATAACTCATTGCTCTCACTTTTCATTCTCCAGCAAAGTTTAGTAGCAAGTGTAAAATTTCTTTCCTTTGTTGCATGAAGCCCAAGCTCCCCTCTATTCTTGGGCTTCGTAACTTTGTTCCTGCCAACCATATGAAGCTTTCTCTGTTCTTCCGTAGATCCCCACAAGAAATTTCTACTAATTTTATCCAGATTTGATTGAATTCTTTAAGAGGATGTAACCTTGCATAACATAAGAGGGGATGGCTGGGAGCAATGATTTTGTTAAGGTTAGTCTTCCCTCCATAGAAAGGAGATTAGCTTTCTAGCCTTGAAGCTTCATTTGGTGTTTATCAAGGATGATGCCAAAATCATGGGATATAGAGCCTGGGTGCTTGATGGGAAATCCCAGGCATTTCCCAAAGTTCTGGGTTTTGGAAAACCCAAGAAAGTTGTTGAGGGAAGCTCAAGAATTAGTAGCGACATTAGCAAAGAAGATGGCCTATCTGTAAACCCAAAGCATCAAGGGCCTATCTACCTTTTGCAGAGAGCCTATCTGTAAACCCAAAGCATCAAGGTATTTAAGTTTACCTTTTGTCCTTAGAGGGAGTATAAGATATCTAAGACTTCCTTGATACTTTGGCAGTTCTCCCTATCTGCTTTGGCAAATAAGACTAAGTCATCCGCAAAGAAAAAAAGAGAGAATGTTTGGCCTAATTGGGAGGCTTTGAAGGGGTTCCATGAATTGTTGGCACACATATTATCAATTAAGAATCCCCAGTATTCTACTCTAAGCTGATTCTCTAGATTGATAAGAAATTCACTAGGTTCATTAGCTAGGCCTCTTTGAATACCATTCAATCTAGCCTTAATTCTGGCTTTCTTTTGGAAGATGTTTCTGAAGATTTCCTTGTTCCACAAATTGACTTCCTCTATAAATTTCAATAAGTTTCCTTCTAGACTGTGAGAGCTAATCCAATTATCAGATAGGAGCTTCCCAAACAGCAGGTGCGACATCCAAACTAGTTGGAATCTAAAAGGTCTAGGAAGATTCATATTTAGGAATTTATCCAGGCTAAAAAGGATGGAGCAGTGATAGGAGTGGGTTCTGGTGAGATAAAGGACAGAAGCTTTGGGGTACAAGTTACTCCAATCAGAGTTGGCAAAAGCTCTATCGAGACATTCCTGAATGAAGTGATCAATGTCTTGCTTATTTACCCATGTGAAATGGGGCCCTTAGAACCCCAGATCAATCATGCCATAGGATTCAAGACATTCTTTGAATCCTAGAGCTCGGCTTGTGTTAATGGGATTGCCCCCACTTTTATCTGCACTAGTTAGGATTTTATTGAAGTCCCCCATCATGACCTAAGTCAGGTTGTGAAAGGGAGCAACTATGGACAGGTTATTCCATAGTAATTTACGTTCAGCAAGTATAAGGCTAGCATAAATACAGGAAGGTGCCCAAGAAAGGTTCAAGGAAAGTACCTTTACGCTGACATGGATTTCATACTCTATTTTGGCGAGTTGGGTGACTTCCACATAATCAGATTTCCGTAAGAGCTAGAGTCCTCCAGCATAGCCAATGGTATCAATGTGGATAGCTCCATCAAACGACAGATTGTCAGTGATGTCTTTAGCTCGATTACCTCCAATGCGAGTCTTAGTAACAATAACCAAAGTTGGGTTATTCTTGATTAGTAAGTTGTTCAAAGTAGGTTGAAAGCGAGGGTTGAGAGCCCCTCTACAATTCCACTACATAATATTCATTGATGCTAGGGAGGATGGGGGAAGGTTTAGAGATTTGGAATTGGTTCCTTGCTTGATTCAACAATTTCCAACTCAGATCTCTTATATGGACCTTCGGTGTCCCATCATTCTTCGATATGCATATCGCATGCTCCATTATTCCCATCAGTTGCTCCCTAGAAATGATTAGCAAAGAAATATGTGGGTTTGTGGCACAAACTTGAATCAACTTTATTGCTTCCAAAGACCCCATCTAGCTTGTCGCAGTTAGCAAGTCTACTAATATTTTCCTTGTTTGTATCTCCTCCAAAAGGCATGATTTTGGTAAAAGGCGCTCCAACGAAATTGGCAACAGTCCCCTTGCCTTGGATGAAATGTCTATCAGGAATCTCCACCAAGGGTTTTCCCACTCTAACCAAGCTGGATCTACCAAAGGGAGGAATCTTTGTTTCCGACTCTTTAGGGTTAGCGGGAATATGTGACTTCAAGCTACCATTTGCTCGTGTTCGAACCACCCCTAAACCATTGAGGGACTTGCTTTGATCTTATTTAGCATGGATGAGAAGAGTGGCATGATTTTTCCATTGATTTTGATTGCCCACTATCACAAATTTCTTGTTTCCATGAGAGGCCGAAGTTCTTTTACCCTTGTTATTCACTTTAGCTCCATTTTTTAGTAGCTCTAGGGAGGAGGAGGGGTGCTTGCAGGGCTGGCTCAACCATTAGTGGGTCCTTAAGCGAAAATTTTAAATATGACCTTTTTATAATTAAATATTAATCAAATAATATTTATATATTAAATTTTTTTAATTTAAAATTTATTTTTCTTACTTTTTGAGATGCAAAATTATTAATTAAGTTTTTGTATTTAAGTTCCTCTAAAAATAAAATTTAACTAAAAATAAAATTTATAAATATAGAACAATAGAACCTAGTTATTGCAATTTTTCTAAAGCCGTGACCGTTTTAAAATTTAAACCTGCACAAATAAAAATTAATTTAATACATGATTTAATAAATTAATATCACTATAATACAAATGAGTTGATATAATACACATCAAATTATTAATTGATATAATAATTTATAATAATAGATAAAGTGTAAAAAAAAAAAAAAAAAAAAAAAGGAGGTGAGAAACCATGTAAGACACTTAAGACTATGGGCTGTACAGCACTACAGGAAGCACAAAAAAGGTAAGAAACCCTGTAGACGTGTAGTCTACAGCCTGAGCCTATACTCCTCTAAACAAAAAAAAGTGATAAACCCTCCACTACTCCTATCATTCATTGATTCCATTCATCCTATGGCTAAGTTTAAAAGTAAAAAATATGTCCTATCAAATATCAATTATCATGGCAGATTGGCAGTGGTCCACAGGTCCAGAGATGGTCAGCCGGTCAGAGAGGCAGAAAAGCTATAAATAAAAAATTAAAAAAAAAAGTGTCCCATCCCATTGTGTGGTGAAAACTGAAAGTGTGAACAAACTAAAAATATATATAAGTTAAATAAATGGAAGACTCAGCCTCTTCAGTTTCAGAAAGACAAAGAGAATTAGAGAAATATGGGAAAAACTGAAGAATACCTCTGGCTCTTGTCTCTGGTGACTGGTACGCTGGAATCAAAGCTAGATTGACTGAGTTTATGGAAAAAGATCAAGATGAAGATGAAGAAAAGAAAGGTAAGACCGTAAGAAAATAGATGGAGAGGCGGAGAGGTAGAGAGATAGATGGATGAGAGGTTTTTCTTTTGTCTTTCAAATTTATAATCTCTATTTTAGCATATTTTAATTACGTTGTATTATTAATGAGTAATTCTTAGGTACTCTCGGAGCACGGAGAATGGTACTCCCTCCTCTCACATTCATGGTGGGATCCGCTCATTAAATTCATGATGGGGTCCACCATGAATGTGAGAAGAGGGAGCACCATTTCACTATACTCCGGAACTACCTAAGAATTTTCCATTATTAATGAATTTATCTGGTCTTAATTTTGATTTTAGCATATTTTAAGAATAAATTAATAAATTTGTCTGCTAAAATTTAATTTGGTTAGTTAACGGTTGACTATTTTATTTTTTCCTTTTTAATATTTTACCTTTTAAGATTATATGGACCTTTTTAATGCATTTTATTAATCAATAAAAATACTTAAAATTTTTTTAATTAAAATATATAGATAAATATATTATATATATAATTTTTTTTTTTTTTACAATTGGTTTTTTTTTTTTTGAGGCCTTACGCGATTGCATTTACTATTGAGCCGGCCCTGGGTGCTTGGTCAAACTTAAACTTGCTACCCTGGCTGCTTGGTCAAACTTGAACTTGCCTGGGGAGGAAGGATGGGTGTATGACTGATGGGGGATTCAGCTTTGTGTGTATTAAGAGGGCTGGAGTGGTTTGTGGAGTATAGGGTCTGTTTGGATAGAATTTATTGCTGAAAACTGAAAACTGAAAACTGAAAATACTGTACAAAAATAATTTTTTAATGTGTAAAAATTACTGTTCATCTCAAAAAAAATACTGTTTATTGGCCTAAAATTACTGTTCATGGCCAATGAACAGTGACAGATGCGCGTGAAAAAAAAAAAAAAAAAAAAAAAAAGCTGAACGTGGACGCAAGTTTTGCTATCCAAACGCCCTCATAATCTCATTAATTTCCTTTTACCCTCGGGAGAGACACGAGGGGGGCTGGATGGAGGAATCACAGAGATATTTGGGTGAAAAGGACTACCCATATCTTTCGCATTAAATGCAAATGCCTAGGATGGGCTAGCATTGGCTTGGGATGGGTGATTTGTTCTGGGCTTATAACTTTGTTTCCTGCGCCATACAAGCATCCAAGGCCCATATTCCTCTTTTACTGTGTCCACTTCCAACGCCCCGGGAATCGTAGTTTTTGTCACCATCGCATTCTCCCTTATGGGCTCACTGCCTGGGGTGTGATCCACTGATACTTCCTTAATGACATAAGGGCAAGCTTCTTTCCAATGACCAATTCTTCCACAAGAGAAACAAAGCAAACTGATACCCTCATAGATGATTTCGTGGCCAAACCTTCCAATGGGAACTTTTTGGTGAGGGGCTACTCTTAAGTCCACTTGCATACGTATTCTTGCGTTCCTTCCCCGGGTACCCGAAGCAATGTTAGTGTCGATGCGAAGAACAAGGCCAATAGAATTTTCAATTTCTTTCGACACTCTTATGTCGTAAAACTTGATAGGGAGTTCTGGTAGGCGAGCCAAGACGGTCACCTTGGAGCAAGCCGTAAAGTTGGGCTTGAAGTAGGGTTCCCACGCATGGATGTTTAAGTAATGTTCTCCAATGAACCAAGGCCCACCTTTTAACACTTTATCATAGTCCTCAACCAGACTAAATTGAAAGAAAAATTCTGGTTTTGTATCTCATACAAAACACACAGCGGAAGTAATAAACAAGGATCTATTTCATTTATGATTGATAACGCGCACAAAGTAAATTTCAGAATTTAAGAACAAGATAGCGTACCTTGGTGTGGAGAAATTCAAAACAAAGATTAGAAACACTTGGGAACACTTTTAATCTTTACTCCAATTCCACCTTACGCCCAAGACGTGTGGTCTCTCAATCAGTTTTTTAAAGGGAGAATGAAAGTGTGTCTCACACTCTCTTATACACCGTTTTTTTTTTTTTCTAATATCTTCTAATAAAAATTCTGTATGTTTCTCCCTTTATAACTAACTGATTATCTAATTGGGCTGGCCTTATTGAGCATTTCCAATTGGGCTTTAGTGTGTGGCTTGGAGTGGGACCAAAAATGGACCAATAAGACACTAGTTCCAATGGATCTTGGGCTTTTCTGTCAACTCTTGATAAGTCCAAAGTTACCATTAATTATATTTAATATCACTATATAAATATAATTGCACTCTAGGCCTTATTAATAAATTATATCTCAAGACTTTATTATACACATAACCCCTTTATAAAATATTCGTAGTAACACAAAGTCATAAATGTGGACTGCCACTTTGTAAATTACTACATCTTATCCTTGAGTACCCGGTTTAATTCTTTAAAGTTATTCATTATATATTTATGAAATTCAATTTCATAAATATATACTTTAGTAATTTCTTACTAAAGTGGTTAAGCCTAACTCTCTGAATAACTGAACCAATTAAACTTATCTCAAGGGAATATTTTATATCTCCATCAAGAGACTATGAATTCCATCTTGAGAATATATGTTCCATAAACACTAAATGTGGCTGTCCAACATACTGAGGTTTTGACCGTAACTTTAGATCTCACTCCTGATATATCAAAGCAACCTACACTTCATGATCAGGTCCATTATTCTCTCACGATTAAGAGTTCATGCAAATAGAAGTCGTGAGATTTATTATTCATTTGACAGTCGTTAGAAAAATAATAAATCTCACAACGGTCCTGTTCAATATGTTTTAACTCTTAAAACATATCAACATATCAACTAGAAGTTTCCACTTCCATGATCAAGACAAATCATCTTAGTTGACATGTTATAATCTTTGCAGATGAAATGCCCAATTTCATCACCGACTACGAACTATAAATTCTGAGTTTACAAAGAACTTGTGATTTACATCTTTCTGTGACTTTTCACATAAATCACATACAATGCATCTCATGGACTATATGATAATGTCCCATATTCATGTTACCATTATTTTAGATAATAATAAAATAACTTTATCAATCACAATATAAAGTCATACATCATGTCATACATAATATCATACATAGTATCATACAATAGGATTTAAGGGCACAAATCCTAACACAAATTTGATTAAGAAGAAATCCTTGCTTAAATCTATACAATCCAGTCTTCTTGCTGGCTTCCATAGCTGCATGATTCTGGCATGTAGGAAATGGAACCCTCTGTTCTTCCATGCACCTTAATAATGAGAGAATGGAACCATCTCTCTCTGATACATCTTTGTTTCCATGGATAGCTTGATGGCGACCACACCTTCGAATAGGTCCTCTACCTAGAAGCTGAAGGTTTGAGCGTAAGCTTCGGGGATTCCTCCAACAAGCTTAGCTTTGTAATAGAAGGGTTCATTTCCATTATTGGTTGGACTACTAGGGGATGAGATGGGAGGATTATCCTCCTTGACTTTCTTCGTACTGCATTGTAGCTTAGGCTGCGTTTGTTTCGGCAGTAAATAGTTTCCGGAAAAAATTTTACACCACTGGGCGTGTTTGGTTGTCTTGGAAAATTCAGTCAAACGGAAAATGATTTCCGTTGACTGTAAATTATGCCCCAAAACCCTGTAAAACCATTTCCGTTCTTATTTTCACTTCAAATGATTTTCGGGCTCACAGACTTGCAAAGAGAGAGAGAGAGAGAGAGAGATCGCGCCAAGCACCGGCGAGTCGCACCCCACCACTGGCTCCAACCCCAGATCGCACCGGTCTCGTCACACCCCAGCACCGGCGAGATCACGCCTTCGCCATCGCCGATCTGATTCGCGCCTTCGCCTTCGTCGATCGCGCCTTTGCCTTCGCCAATCGCGCCTTCGCCTTCGCCGCGCCGGCGCGATCTCCCCTTCGCCATCGCCAGTCGCCTCTCTCTCTCTCTCTGTCTTCGTTCTTCTCTGACCGATTTGGCTTTTGTTGATTTGAATGGAGAAAATTTGATGAGTTTTTTTTTTTTTTGGGTTTTGTTGTTCTAGATCAGGAAATGATATTTGTTTGGAAGTTGAGAAAATGTGAGAAAATGTGAGCAACAAATACAAAATGTATTTTCTATAATATTTTCAAGATGACAACCAAACACCTGAAAATATTTTTCAAAGTATTTTTTCAAATGTTACCAAACACCTAAAAATATTTTCTTTTCCCGAAAATGTTTTCAGCTGAAACCATTTTACACCCGGAAACCATTTACTGCCGAAACAAACGCAGCCTTAGTTTCTTCTTCTCCAGACCTCTCAAGCTTCGAGAACTCACGCCCCATATTCAAATCAATAATTACAACTATTACTTCAAGGAAATTTATTGCTTAAATTGGCATGTGCTCTCCATGCTTGGCCAAAATTCCTTTAAAAAAAAAGAAATCACTTTCTATTTAGTCATTTACCGTTCTCATTTTTTGGGTTTATAACTAGTCACTTTCTCACTCACAAAGTCACAATTGAAAAAGTCATTAACTGATGGAAAATTTATTCAGTATAACATGAAAACAAGTAATTTTTGTTGAATAAATATTTAAGAAGAGCACTAAATGAATATGCCTTGGAAGAGTTTGATAGAATGCTTTAAAGAAAATAACAACTATTGGATGCTTGCTTTGATTTGAGAATTATTCCTATAAAATGGAGGCTTTGTAGAGATAAGCAATTTTATTTGATAATTGTGGGTTTTTTTTTTTTTTTAAATCCAACGTGGTGGTTCCATTGGTAATTGACATGGCATGGAAAATATTTTTTTATTACTGTTTGACACGTAAACTTTTTTCCATTAAAGAGATAATGTCAGAGACTAAATTGACACAACATTAAAAAGGTTAGGGACCAAATTGACATATGATACAAAAGATAGAGACTAATTTTGTAATTTATCCTACATTAAACCTTAAATTTCAAAAAAATAAATAAATCTTATGGTAAAAAAAAGGTAATAAACTAAACTTTAAAGTTTCAAGAAGTAACAAATTAGACACCAACCATTTAAATTATTGTGTTTGGCATTTGATAAGGGTGGGGAAATAATTTGCCACTTTTTATGATCTCAATGTTTAAAATGTTACTTTTTGAATCTTAGAGGTTACTTTTTGTTACTTTTAAAATGAAAAAAGTTTAATTTATTTTATTTATCAAAACTTTAGGGTTTAATTTATTATTTAAAAAATTTTAGAGTTTAATTTGTTACATCCTGTAAATTATACGACTTAAAATATAATTTACCCAAAAATTACTAAAATGGAATAGACAACTTAGAAAAGAAGTCAGGTCTATTTAGATTTTTTGGTCAGACTTTAGCTTCTCTAAAATGAACTTTACAATTATGAAAAATATTCCCAAATATAATATTTTTACTTTTCTATAAATGGTCCTAATACATCTAGTTATTGGAATGACTAATTTTTGTAGATAGTTTGCTTTTTCTTTCATCTAAGGCTGTAAATGAACCAAGTTGGTCATAAACACTCGAGCTCGACTCGATAAAAAGCTCGTTCATGTTTGTTTATTTATAAACAAGCCAAGCTTAAGCCTTGGTTTTAAGCTTGTTTAGTAAACAAGCCAAGCTCAAGCAAAACTATTTGTTCATGAATAAGCTTGAGAGCTATAAGGCTCGATACAAAACAAGTCAAGTATAACTCATTTATAGGCTTGATATGTGTTTTCTAACTCATTACACATATCTTAAATATAAAATGTCATATATTGGACCACAACCATTTACCTTAATTTTTCACTTCCCTCTAAATTGATCATGCATCACTTTAGACTTTAGTTACAGTTTTAAAAAAATTTATAAGTGGACCACATATGATCCTTCCTTATCCATTATCTAATGTAAAGTTACAAAACATGTTAATCCATTTGCATTCACAATAGTTATAAACAAGTCTTTTTCTAGTTCTTTATCATCTAATGTGGATGTAAAAATTATATTTTAAATAATTGATGAAGCTATAGACAATAAAGGATGAATGTATGAATTTAATTTTGTCAAGTTGCAATATGAACAATGGCTAATCATAGGTCGGACTAGAAGCATGATAAAATGAATATGCTATTTTCTTTTCTTTTTTTACTTGATTTTGGGAGACTTAAACATTTGATAAGAAAATTTTGTTGGATCTCAAGCTCAGAATCTTGATCTAAGCTCAAGTTTGAGCTTGATATGAAGCTCGAGCTTGGCTTGACTAATGAATCAAACCAAGCTCTAGTTTTTTGGCTTTTCCTCAAGCTCAAGCTCAAACAATTTTTTAGGCTTGTCTGGCTTGAGCTTTTTAATTTTACCGACAAGCAAAACTTGAACATACAAAACTCGGCAAAACTCGGCTCGTTTACAGTCCTACTTTCATCGCATAAGAATATGCTAAAATATGAAAGCAAAAAGGGAATTGACAGCTATGGTATTTTTCAAACAGGTGTGATTATTGTGATTGTAAATTCTCTTTAAAAAGAACTTTACAATTATGGTAATTTTTCTCAAAAATAATATTATAACTATATGTCTAGTTCTTGTCATTTTTCATCCCATGGGTATATGCTAAAATGAAAAAAAAAAAAAAAAAAAAAGTGCAACTATACAAAGTTAATGAATCACCGAAATATAGGACCTAATAATACATTTTTTTCAAAAAAAAAAAAAAGTAAAATTATGTGGACAATGACATTAAACTTTTTAGTTTTTTTTTTTTGGATTTCTTAAAATATATTTCTTCCTATAAATGTCAACAATCATAGTAATTAATCTACCCATGTTGTTTTCCTTATAAGAAAAAAGAAGTCTTTTATTTCATTCAAGTTTACATTATTTTGACCATATTTTCATCAATTATTTAAAATTTATTAGAGCATTTACAGTAATCTCAACAAAATTTTCACTAATCTAATCCAAAAAACTCCACTTTTGCTACTTTAACAAACACATACATACATTAGCTCCAATATTTATTTCTCTACTTTATTTATATATTATTTTTTCTCTCTCCAAAATTAAATAAATAATTTTTTATATATTAATTCTATATCCTAAATAACATCACCTTCTTCTCAGAGCACCAGCATTGAATGGGCTAAACCCATTTTCTATGCCAAATTATAAAGTAGTATAGCATTGAGGCCCAAAACTCTTCTCCATTGAAAGTTGCACAATACCAGAATTGTAAAAAAAAAAAAATGCAATTGAGCTACAGTGCGATTCTAAATGTAGAATCGCACTGTAACTCAATGGTATAAAAAAAATTATTTTTTATTCGATCGTGGTCTTCTCTCTTCGATAATTTCTGCTCTCTCTTCTCTCTTTCTTTCTATCTTTTTCTCTTTCTTTCTACCTTTTTCTCTTTCTTTCTACTCTCTCTTCTTCATGGTCTCTCTTCTTCAACGGCATGGAGGCAACGGCGTGGAGGCTCGATCAGCTTCTGTGGTGGAGACGTGGAGGTCGTGGGTTTGTTCATGGGTTTCCGGCGTGGGTTTGTTCATGGGTTTCCGGTGTTTGGGTTGGATTTGGGTGGCGTTTGGGTCGGATTTAGGTTGGCGTTTGGGAGATTTGTTCTGATGGGTTTGATGATGGATTTTGATTTTGGATTTTGATTTTTGATTTTGATTTGGCTGGATTCTGCTCAACGGAGGTGGGTGGTGTGACCAAGAATGGTGGAGATTGGCGTGGGTTTTGACGAGATTGGCGTGGGTGTTGACAACGGTGGAGATCGGCGTAGGTGGGTGTTTTTTTTTTTTTTCTTTTTTTTTTTTCTGGGTTTGCTGGTATATGTGATCGGCGTCGTGGTGGCTGTGGCGTTGTGATTGGCGTGGGTTTTGACGAGATCGGCGTGGGTGTTGACAACAGTGGAGATCGACGTGGTGGTGATCGGCGTAGATGGGTGGTTTTTTTTTTTTTTTTTTTTTCTGGGTTTGTTGGTATATGTGATCGGCGTAGGTGGGTGAGAAATAAACTAACAGAAGATTCGAGAAGGAAGATAAAATTGAGAAAAATATATATATATATATATATATATTTTATTGTGAAAATATATTATTTTAATGAGTAGAATAGAAAAATAGAAATTTTAATGTTGAGTGTATTGAAAAATGGTATTGTATAATTGATAAAGTGATTTTTTGATAGTAAAATAGAATAGAATTGAGAAAAATGAATGTGGATGCTCTCAGACGCACATTACCACACAGACCCACCTTCTCCTTCAATTAGAGCACTACCACACAAACCCACCTTTCTCCTTCAATTAGAGTTGGATTAGCTTCCACCAGGCCTAGTCACCATAGCCAATGATCTTCATCCCTAACTTCGCCCCTTGCTTCTTTCTCAAGAAGTTCTTTTAAGGTCACGTTCCTTCAATACCAAATCAATTGAAGCTGCCACAAGAACATCGATTAAGAAGCTAAAACATGGGTCATTTGCCAATCGTTCTCGTTTTTGAACTGAGCGCCTTCTTCTTGTTAGTTGGAGTTGGTATGTAAATCAAAGACTCAAGGAGTAATCTATGAATACTCTTTATATTTCTCCTCACAAACACAGACTCCTATTGCTTTAAAAAAAAATCACCAATACCACCATAAAAAATGCAGATTTCTCAACAACAACACAAACACATATGTTTCAACCACAAAAAAAAAAAAACAAAAAAACAAAAAACAAAAAAACAAAAAACAAAAAACAAAAAAACAAAACAAAACAAAAAACAAAACAAAAACAAAAACAAAAAACCCCGAAAGTTCACAAAAAACGCAGACCCACGTCAACAACTTCAAAAGAAAAGCAAACCCACTTCAACCTCATGAAAAATGCAAACCCACCCTAGCACCAATGACCTCTGCGACCGCAACAACCTAAATCTGAGGGGTGCAGCCTAGAAAAAAAATAGGAGGAAGAGAAGGGAAGGGGAAAGGGAGAGAAAATGGGTGAGAGAGCAAAGGGGAGAGGGAACGACAGAGAGAGAGAAAAATTAAGTTTTATAAGAAGTACTTGGGCTTCCTTTTCTTGTAGGGAAGGGTAAAAAAGCTAGCTTCAGTTACATTAAAGAGTGTGTCTAGAGGAGATTGCAAAGGTGGGAGAGGAAGCTATTATCACAAGTAAGGAGAGAGGTCTTTATTAAAGCGGTTATTTGGGCTATCCCTACATATGTCATGGGATGTTTCAAACTACCTATTGGACTATGTCATGAGATTGAAGGTTTGATCAACAATTCTGGCAGGGATAGCGTGGAGATAAGAGGAAGATTCATTGGCTCCGTTGGGAAGAATTGATGAAATCAAAGGTGGTTGCTGGTATGGGGTTTAGAGATTTAGTTATATTCAATGGCTTGCTTTTAGCAAAACTAGCATGGAGGCTAATGGAAAATAAAGAAACACTATTCTATAAAATTTTAAAGGCCAGGTTCTTCCCTTATTGCTCTTTTTTGGAAGCAAAAGATTCGGCATCAGGCTCCTATGCGTGGAAGATCATTCTTAAAGGTATTTGGGCAACTTTGGATTGCTTGATGAATATTGGTAGCAGAAGCTGGAATTCGAAGATGGTGGATGGAATTTTTGTTCCAAGTGAAGTAGAAAAAAAAAAAAAAATCCTGTTTCGTGTTGCTGCAGCAGATTCTTAATTTTAGCCAATGTCTAAGGATGAGCAGTACTCATGTAAATCTGGATACAAGTTTCTAAAAAAGATGAGGATCTTAACTTTCACGAAGAACCTCTAAATGAAGAACAAAAACTTTGGAAAGGTATTTGGGCTCTAGCATCTTTGAATAAAGTGAAAATTTTAATTTGTAGAGCATGCCTGAAGGAACTTGGTTCGCTGGACCATTATTAACGATCCAAAGTGTGATCGTTGCTCATTGTCACCAGAGTGTATTTTGCATGCAGTTTGGACTTGCACAAAACTGGATGCAGTGTGGAGTGATGCAGTGCTTTGGGGCTTTCAACACCGTGAAGTTTTTCAAGAGTTTAGAGTGCTAATGGCATGGGTTTTGGAAAATAATAAATTCCTTGAGATGTTTGCCATGACAATAAACTTATTGTAACTAAGTTTTGTACCATTCTTTCTCAAAAGAAAAAAAAAATTGTCCAATTAAAACATTTAAAACAATAAATGTATATGCAATTTTTATTTATTTAGAAAAATGTATATGCAAAAGCTAAACCAACATAACACACACTATTTAAAGTTTAAAATTTTAAAATAAAAATTTAACATGTTTTACCCCCCCCCCAGTTTCTCAAACCATTAGTGCCGTTAGATTAATCAAAATACAATAAGCTATTGAGAATGGTTCAACATTAGACAGTAACAAGAATAACATCTTCTCAACCCCCAAAAAAAAAAAAAAAAAGAATAACAACATTAAATTTGAAATAAAAGCGCAATAAATTCTATAGCTCATCATTGCGGCAACTCACTAGTTTGGTAACTAAATCACTAATTTGGTTCGTTCATCACGAAACAAAAGAAAAGATATCAGGTTTGTAATCATGTTTTTTGTTCAACTATGAGAAACCCCTCTACCATACTCGTACTTACAAATACTAATCATTATTTTTTTTAAACAGCTTTAAAAAATGAAAAATCTTAGCACAATCTCATAATTTGAGGAAAAGCAAGGTGAGTAAAACAAATGAGTCATTATTATAATAAGAAAGCAATCATTACTGGAAACAAAAATAAATAATAAAAAAAGCCCTCAAAACAAAGTAAGTACCTAAACAAAAAGAAACAGAAGAACAATTGAGAAAATTGGTCTCTATCTTTTGCACCAAACTAGCCTGTAACTCAATAAAAGGAACAAAATGCTCTAATGTGATTCTTTTTTTTTTTAGAGAGAGTTTCAACCTATGTCGTCCGCTCCTGATGATAGCTCTAATGTGATTCAAACTAGTTTGTTGAGACTAACATGAATGCTCCTATAGAGTGTTGTTTTCTTTAGGAAAAGGGTCATTAAGGTTGCAATTTGAGGTTAGGCTTATATTTACACTCTGTTTGTTTAGATGGAAAACTTTGTGTTAAAATAGTTTTCTATGTTATCCAATGTTTGGTAGCATCATAAAAACTAAATTAAATGAAAACTATCTTTGGTCAACAAAAAAAATATGGCTTATTTTTAAAGATTGTTTTCCACTAATTATTTTTTAAAAACAACTCTATCTCACAGCAACCTTAATAAGAGAAGTTAGGACCACCGCGCACCCTTAATGCGGTGGTCACTCCACAAGTATAAATACTTGGGAGGGCAAGGGCCGGGGCTTAAGTCTCCAGGAGGGAACTTCACACACATATACTTTTAGATTAGGCTAGAGTAGAAATTCTATCTTGTATAAAAAAAAATAAAAAATAAAAAAGTTAGGAGATTACTTTTCAACTCATTTAAGGTTGCTACCAAATATAGAAAAATGAGATAGTTTTATAGAAAATATTTTTTGAAAAAATGATTAATTTTCTAGAAAATATTATTACTAAAACAAATAAAGCGTAGGGTTTTCATTTTATCTTAAAAATAAATATCTTCTCATCAAAATATAATAATAATAATAATAAATATTTAAATCTAATATAATAATAATAATAATAATAATAATAATAATTGTAAGTGCACAATTGCACCTGGACCCAAAGATTATTATGGGCTCAGGCCCAATGACCCTTAAACAATGAAATTTGTAGAGTGTGGGTTTGCAATCTAGATTAAAGATACTGAGAACTTGATAACGGGCTATAGGGTGCAAACACTTGTAAACAATTAATGATAAATGCAGGTGGACCTCCTCGGATGTGAGCTGAGGATTACTTCTGTATTATTTCTCTTTTTTTTTTCTTAAAGATTACAATTCTTCCTCCATATTAGTTACAGAATGGTCCCTTTTAAATACTTCCTTTCCTGACACTTTATCCACGTGTTGCTCAATCCCTCTCCCCCCTAAATATTTCTTCCCTTAGTGCCTTTGAATAGTGACCAAAAGTTTCAGCTCTACTGTTCAGTGGTCACTTCCCCATTAATGCGGCCAGGGAGGTAGGTGCAGAGTCTTTAATATGGAGGTGGCAGCCTTGGCTCATGATACTTTTCTAAAATCGGTGTATCTAGAAGGTTCAAGGTTTCCCCCTCTTAACCAACAGTCTTTCCAGAGTTCTGCCTTGACCTTCATATTGAATCTACGAGCTTTCTTGGGTCTGTTCGATGAGGAACTCACCCTCGGATGTGTCCTCGGACCCTCGGTGTATAGGCCGATCTGCAATACTAACAAATTCTTAGCCCAAGAACAGATCGGCCCTCCTCGCTAGAGCACAAATGCCTAAATACTCGCTTGGGTCCTTTTACTCCCCACAATAATAATAATAATAATAATAATAATAATAATAATAATAATAATAATAATAATTGTAGAGACACAATTTTAGACCAAGCCCAAAATGTAAGGGATCTTGGCCCAGTGAACCCAGTACAATAAATTTGTAGAGAGTGGGTCAAAGAGCTAGGTTTTAGTATTTGGATAACAGTTAATATGGTTTTGGATGATGAGCCAACAAGAATTGAACCTGGTTTGTGCGAGAAAGTTGGTTCTCGGCACAGTCCGAGGAGCTCTGTTCTAGCATATATTGGATGACAATAGTTATAGAAGTTGTTGAGATTGTTATAGTGCTTTCTCTTCTCCTTTTTTCATCCTCCTTCTCTGGGATCTCTACCCTTATTTATATTACATCTCTTCCTTCATCCTTACCCTACACGTGGACCATATGTGGACAGTTGATAGTTGTCCCATCAGCCCCCTCTAAAAGTCTTCTGGGGTGGCTGTAAGGCTGCCATAATACTGTTCAGAGGTCACTTCCTCATTAATGTGGTGGTAGCAGTTTTTCCTTAGATATTTTTGAGTCCTTATCCCTCTTGTACGTTCATGATACTCGTTGCTATCATTAGAACTTCCTAGAAGGTCATCCTTGATCATTAGGATCTATACCAGATTTGCGTTTGGCTTTATCCAAGGAGATAGTACTCCTCGGACTCGGACTCGGACCACCCATGCTTCTCGGCCAAAACCACATGCTCTCGGCCAAATCCCAAAATGCATGACCCCACAATAATAATAATAATAATAATAATAATAATAATAATAATAATAATAATAATAATAATAATAATAATAATAAGGAAAAATTACACTTTGTCCAAAAAACACTTTACCCACCTGAGGTTTAAAAAATGGCACTTTGCCCACCTGTGGTTTAATCCATTAGCAAAACGTTACCCACCTCTAAACATGCCGTTACTCTAACACAAATTCACTCAAAAAAACAATAACAATTGAATTAAAACTCTTTCCTTTAAAAAAAATAATAAATAAAACTTCCCTGTACATGTACACTCCCTATTCCAGATTGTGATCCACTCCATGAAGATAAAAACTTAAAACTCTCAACATCAAGAGAATTTGGCAGCCCGATCATAACTCATGTGAAGGATCTTGAAGATTTTCTCTCTTGATTTAAACCATAGGTACGTTTTTCATAATTAGGGTTCTTGATTTCTTTTTCAAAAATTGCTGGTAGATTTTTTTTTTTAATTGCTGGCAGATTTCTACCACAATTTTGATTTATTTTGAAGTTTTTTTTGAATATTTTTGAAGATTTGCAGCTTATTGCTGGCAGTTCACGTTTTTGAAGTTTTTTTTTTCTTGCTGGCAGATTACGTTGTTAATTTGTCTTGGTATTTGCTGGTAGATTTTTTTTTTTTTAAATTTCTGGTAGATTACTTAATGTGTAGCGTGTTAATGAAAAAAAGTTTTTTAAGAAATTGGGTCTGTGCTATACATTTTTTTGCTCTGTGCTATATATTTTCGCAGACTTCTCATTGGAGTTTTGATCCAATATTTGTGCTCCACCCACCACGTATTGTCGTGCTTCACCATCTAATTCTATTTCTAAGGTGCTTTCTCATATTTACAACATTTTCTGACTTTTCATACACGTACAAAAACAAAGCAGATCAATGATTGTTGTTATCTCAATGTGTAGCGTGTTAATGATATTTTTTTTTTTGGTTGTTGAGAAATTGGGTATGTGCTATACATTTTCTGCCAAGAACGAAAAAAGAACTATTGCTGTTATCTGTGCTATACATTTTCTTGGGTCAGCGTCTGCGTGTGTAAAGGTTAGTTTGGAAATTGCAAGATATGCTCTGTTATGAAATTGAAAGTCATGCTCTATTATGGTTTCTCAAAGGAAAGAGTTTTGATTCAATTGCTATTGTTTTTTTTTGAGTGAATTGGTGTTAGAGTAACGGCAAGGTTAGAGATGGATAACGTTTTGCTAACAGACCAAACCACAGGTGGGCAAAGTGTCATTTTTTAAACTACAAGTGGGTAAAATGTTTTTTGGACAAACCACAGGTGGGTAAAGTGTAATTTCCCCTAATAATAATAATAATAATAATGTGAAAAATTGTGAGGCTTCCAAAACTATGTAGGAAAATATTAGGAGGTAAAATAAAAGTAAAATATTTTATATTTTATATATTTTATAGATAAGGATAATTTTAAAAATGCAAAATTTTTTAGACATATATTATAAAAGAGAAATGTTATGTAAATAAAATTTTCAAAATAAATTATAAGTGACAGGTTGTTATTGGTTATTAGTAGTAAACAAAAAAATAATTTCAATAATGAGTTCAAATTAGCACTTATGATTTGTTATGAAAATGTTGATGCAGCACATGGGACCCACCATGGAGAGCAATTTTTTCGTACTACACAATTATTACTCGATGAATTCAAGGGAGGATTAGTTGAAGAATCAAATGCTTGTCCCGTTTTCAAAAGTTATCATCCAATTTTATTAGTCCAAATCCCAAATTGGAACATTTTTTTTATTCTAGAGATCCATTAACAACACTTTTTATTTTTTAATTCAAAGTGATTTCTCTAATTCATTGTGTGACGGCTTCATTGAGTATTTTGCACATTTTTTTTAAATGATTTATGCATCATTTAAATAAGTTGCATGACTATATTAATAAGATACATTTAATAATAAATGTGAATGACTTTTCATTTCGATCATCATGCACAGATTGGAGAAAAATATTTATTTTTTATTTCCTTTTTTGAATAGCTCTAATGTCTTATCTTTCTCAAAGGAGAAAAAAACAGAAGAAAAAAAAAGGGCCTAATCTCTAAAAAGTTATTTATTGCCCTGCCTAACAATTAAAACCCAAAATTGGACCATTTTTTTATTAATTTTTTTAGGTAAGTGTACAATTCAAAAATTCATATAAAAAAATACAATTCAAAAATAAAACCCTAACGGCTAGTTTTTTACAATCGTGTGAATCGATGTTGCCTCCGCTGGCTCCAACGGTCATATTGACGTTTAAACTTCAAACCCCGTCACCGAACCTCATTATAAAAGCATGTCCACACACGTCTGCCCTAAAAGCATATATTTTGTCTTTCTTTACAAATTCAAATCTTGCATTGTCTCTCTCTCTCTCTCTCTCTCAAACTCTGATCTTTTACGGTGTCCCTGCCAAAACACTCCGTTCAGTTTTAGCCCTTCAACATTCTTGATTCAAATCCTATGGAGACCCCATCATCAATCAGAAGAGTCACAAGGTCACAGGCTTTGGCTGTTTCGAAAAACGACAACAACATTCCCATCTCAAGTGAGTGTTTCTTTTTCTTTTAAACAATCATAGGCTGAAAGAAAATGGGTTTATTCCATTTCTTGAATTGGTTTTTCTCCACACAAAAAGAAAAAAAAAATCAAGAAATTTGATTTTTAGGAAAATGGGTTTCTTTTTTTTTAGTCGTTTTCTTGTTTTGATGGTTTCATAGGAAAGATGGACGATTCCTCTGAAAAGGGTCTCTCGAAATCAAGGCAAAGAAGTGTCAAACAACAGCAAGATCGGTCTGCGTTGATCGACATAACGAATGATTCTCCGATTGTTGGGCTAGCAATGGGGAGCTTGGAGACCCCATCATCAGACATAACCAAACAGAGGAGCAGTAGAGCCAAGAACAACAACACGCCGGGGTCCGGAGAGGCCTTGCTTAGGGGTCAAGTCAAGACCCTCTTGCAGAGAGTGGAAGAAGAGGCCGAGCTTTCGAAGCTCTCTCTCGAAAGCCGTCCTTTTCTTCAAGCCTTTGTCAATTCTCCATCAGGACTTCTTGCCCCAACCCCTGCGAACACACCCCATATCTTGAATTTGTCGGCAGACAACAACAGCGGCTTGGTTTCTACATTGCCTTCTCCGATTGTCGAAGAACAATTTATTTCTCAGGTTGGTTCGACTTGTTAAAAGATTGCAGATTTCAATTGTGTTCTAATTTTACCTTTAATTTTATGTATTTGAAAATATTACTCTCGGATATTTGTTATACCTTTATGGCATTTTTTTCTATACAAATATAGGATTTTATATCAGATCTGTCAATTTTAATGTTCCTTTTCCTGGAATCAAATCTTGACGAAATCAAAATCGTGACTTTTAATTGGGAAATTTAGAAAACTCATTTGGGTTCTGGTCCATCTAACAACTTATCAGGGAAATTGGAAGTTTTAATTATCTATTGAACTTCAGTTTGTTCTGTGAAATTGAAATTTTGTTCACAAAAGATTTTTAATGAAAAAGTTATGACTGGGCTCATGATATTTAATTGTGATTTCATTTAAAATATGAAAATCTTATATGGGCTATTTGTTTTGAAAATCTTGGCAGGTGATCGGAAATATATTCGATGGAAAGAAGCAAGAGAGTCTTGAATCTGAAAAGAGTCTGCTAACCAGGTCTTTACTGCTGGATTTCACTGAGAAATCTGAGAGTCCTGATTCATCAGAATGCTCATCCGTGGTCACTTACCAAGGAGTAGGAGGAGGAAGTGATTTGAAAGAGAAGTCAGCCACAGACGATGATGATGCCTCTCTCTGGTCTATCCAGGTTAATGCAAGTAGTACCCATGATGAAGATGAGGAAGAAGTAATTGAAGAAGAAGAGGAATATGAAGACTATTATGATGAAGACGACGAAGAAATTGAAGGAGTGGAGGAAGATGAAGGTTTGGTTGATGAACTGTGTGAGGGTATTAGCAATATTTTTGTGAATGAGAAGAGAGCAACTCCCAAGTTTGCTGGAAAGCACACAAGGTATGTTTACAACAGTGATGATGAGCTCGTCGGAGAAGAAGTGGAGTGTGCACAACAGAGTGAGGATGTTGCTGGTGGTGTTTCACCTAGTATCATGCGCATGAAGGGCTTGCCCACCCCAAAAGGGAAGCATGTGCGTTTTCCTTTGGAGGAGGAAGATAACTGAAGTGGAAGTTTCTGATCATATTCTGACAATGGTTGGTTGTCTTTCTTGACACCATCTCGGGGGCTTTATCATGATTAGTATATTCATCTTTTTGTTGTATCTCAAAAGAAAAAAAAAATCACCTTTTTGTTTTGGATTCTTTTTGTGGTTGGGGGGGGGGGGGGGAATGACAGAAGCTCATATGACCACAAATGCTGTAGCGAATGTTCAAATAATACATTGATTGAATGAATGATGAGTATTTTTGAGATTGAGACACCGTGTGATGGACGGATTGATACATCAAGTTAATGAAAAGAATATTCCATTCTCTTACATGAAAGGACCATGATTAATTAGTGTGTGAGAAGTGAGATCCACACCAAAGACCAATTCAAGTTTAGATTTGAAGGCAAACTTTGTTAAAGTTTGGGCATATTCTGGATTTTTTCTATTCTTTCAATTCTCGGAAGCGGGAGAGTTTATTTGAACTGTTATGATTTTTTCTTCTCTTTTCTTTTGTTGAAATTCTGGTTTTGGGTGGAAATGTTATGATTTAGGTGATTTGTATCCATAATATTTGGTTGAATACCGTGTGGAAAATCTGAGTGCTTTTGAATTGAGTAACACACGTGTGATATTTGTGAAATTTTGGGTAATGGTTCAAAGTTTTTTTTTTTTTTTTTTTTTTTGAGAAAGCAAAATAGATTTTAGTTTTAAGGTTAGTGCTTTACAGAGCAATAATGTGCAACTTTGGAGGTAATCTTTTTGAGCAATGGACTCACTTTTTGAGCAATATCTGTGTAATGTAATAAGCATACCACTTTATGTAGAAGCTAGGAAGAAAGTTATGAGAGTTAGAGAGAATGAGGGCCGTTTAGTAAGAAATTTCTAATAACGTCGTTATTGTTTTGTGAAAATATGTTTAGATAAAAAAATGTGTAGATAAAAAAATGTTTTTTTAAACATTAAACTGTTGTTTATACGACAATAACAAACACCCCCGGGATTGTGCAGGCCGTCAGTAGTTGTGTCCTGGGTATTTTTCGTTTTTGTAATGTTGTTCTGTTTTGCCTCAATGAACAATATAAGGGTGATAGGAAAAAAACAAAGCAAAATTTTGACACTCAAAGATTCAGTACTCACCCCAAAGACAGAATCAATAACACTTTTGGATCAAAACCCAAATGGTTAACGAAACTTTAAAATTTCATCACCTTGTTCCCTGCTTAATCTGCCAGATGTTAGCCTCCATCTTCTCCTCAGTTTCCTTGCTTGAAATACCCAAAGGATTCCAAGCTAAACAGGTGTCTAAGATCTCAGTTGGGTAGCATTTTGCTTTGTATAAGTGAGCTCGCGTGAGAGGGTTCTGTGGAGAGGGTGTTTGATTTGTTTTTTGTTGTGTTTTTGGCATAAAATGTGTTGGTCTAATGGCAAGTGGGGGGTGGGTTACAGATCACTAATGGAAAGGATCACAAGTAAGTAGAGTGTCAAAAATTAAACCTGAGTAAGTTGAATTTCGGGCAAACCAAAGATCAGTAAGTTGTGTAATTTACCCATAATTTTATATTTATGCTGTTGAATTTTCTTAGCATATAATATATAACTCCAAAAATACAAGTTCAAATTGATTGCCGGCATCAAAACCAATGTCAATATACAGACATTTCCAGACTGGGCAGTAATATGTACATCATATTTACAATGGAAATTTGCTATCGACATTCCAACAGAGCCAACCATCCAATCACCAGCTCTACATACTCCAGTACTCAAGTCAAAACCAGGGATGCCATGTTGGATCCATCATGCACAAGTTCCTTGGGGTTAAGGCTGCTTCAACCAACTCAGTGACACCCCTCTGCACTGACTGTGGTGGCTCCATGGTGTTCTCCTCCTGAGTGCAGGTAGAAACACAACAATAATCAGAGGTTTATTATGAAACAGAAGAAATACAACACGAAATGAGATACAAATAAAGCGCATATGCCAAGTCCATCATTGTTGTGGGCACAACGAAGTGAAAAACACCCTGACATGTGTCTCTGTGGATGCATGTGTGCACAAGTAGCCGGAGAAAGTAATGCTGAGAAGTGAGAACATTTCCAATCATGTAACTGATTAAATTCTGCACCACTCTCCCCCTCAACTTAAAAGGAAAAAGAAACGAAAGAAAGGCACAAATAATAATTTTTCTTAAAAAAAAAAAAAGTTATAACAATTAAATCACAGATTTCTTTGCTCTCCACCCTTCTCTTATCTTGAACATCTAAACAAAGATATGTTAACATCCCTATCCTTTTTTGTCTGTCCCATTCACTCTTCGTTCTATCATTTGTATCTCTTAAAAACTACCAAACAGTGTGGGGCTTACCTCTTCAGAAATATACTGTGGGGCTATCCCATTAATCCGGCCAATAACATGCTCGACATTGGTTGTAACCTTCTGTTTAAATTCAATGGGGTTCATACTACTTCCTCCAGCAATAGGGGCTAGGGGCATGCCAAGTGGTCTTCTCCAAGACCAAGACAGCAGCTCATCACGGAAAAACATAGCTAATTGATGCCATAGATGCTGACTTTGCTGCAATATGGAAAGCATGGAAACATGGTGATTAATAAGTTAATTTAACTATCACAAGAGACATATTTCTTTAGTAAAACTCACTTTAGGTGAAACCACAGCCTGTGCCGCAGCACACATAGCAGACACAATAAGGCCTTCCACTCCAAAATTGGAGAAGAATGCTTGCATGTTCCTTGTCAGACGAAAAGGTACAGGCTCATTGAACTCAATCATTCCATTTGCATCATATGCAGGATGAAAATCTGTTTGAAATATTTTCCCAGTGTTCTTAGCAAATAATATTTTGTTCGGGGACCTTCCCCCAATTTGTAGCATGAAAGACATGAAACTTGAAAGAGCCAACTGAATGGCAAATTGCTTTTTGAAAGCCCACATATGGTTGCCGCTCAGCAGAGTCTTGTACATGTATTGAGAGAAGATGCTGTCAGTTACATAACTTCTTGTTATTTCACCATAAGCTTGGAGACGGAGATCTACAATAGCCTCTGGTGAGATTTGTCCAGATATAGCTTGGTTCAATTGCTCCTTGAAATAGGTGATGGGCAGATCTGCCTCTCGGTCATTCCTTGCACAGTGGTTCTCGTACACCTCAAGGAAGGTGCTGTACATCAAATCATCTTCTACCATGCGGACCTATTCATGAAGTGATCAATTATTAGGATACATACTTTCCTTTAGTGATCCAAAACTGAATCAAGAAAAGGAACCCAAATTTTTATTGGACCAACTATTTGCAGGTCCTACAGTCCTAACACATGTAACGCTACTACTAATTTATTTATTAATACGTTAAATAAGTTTGTCATATTAACAGAGGACAGGGAGAGTGCAAAAAGGAAATCAGATTTTTATACAAGAAGCTTATAACCTGAGACCAAACGGGAATTATAATTGGTGTGTGAATACAGATGTGACGGCGTCTTGATTCCTTGTGTTTATCAAACATTTGGTTCATCACCCGGAAAAGCTGCAATATGCGTTCATCACTTCTAGCATTAGGGGTCAAAGATGTCTGGACAATAAAATGACGTTGAGAGCCATCTGAGCCAATTAGTGTCAGACGCCGAAAACTACTTCCATGCCTTCGCACAATTGGAATATCAGCTCCAACCCTGTCCAACTTTACTGTATGATCGGGTGCAATTTCCTGCACGACGCAGTGTTTTCATAAGAATAGCAAAGTAATTAAAGAACAGTATGATGTATGAGCCAACTTTAAGCTTTGACTTGTCTTTGTAAAAATATAAGTAAGAAAATCATTTTGGTCAACTAGAAAAATATATAAAATTCACCCCACCCATCCACACCCCCCCCCCCCCCCAAAAAAAAACCAACTCCATTAATTCTAAAATCACACAAATAAGTCAGGGATTCTGCTGACAGAACCAAAATATGCACGCACTGATTTAATTTACCTGATCACTAAAATACTGTCCAGGAACCTCAACATCAACCACATGGAAGTCACGAAGCACCCTGCTTTCCTCTTCCAGTTTCAAGACAGCTGGAAACCTATCCTCAACATTGCTCTGGAGAACATTTTTCCAATGTTTCAATCGCTCGGTCAGTTCAGAAAGGGTGGCTGGGAAAGTAGCTGTGCTTTCTGGATCAAGATCTCGTTCAAAATCCTGTTTGTACTCTCTCACAAAATCAACGTGTTTAACCACAGCATCTGCCGAGAAGCAAGCCTTACAAACACCAGAAAGCTCCTTCTTGAGAGATTGGGGAACCTCTGCTGTAGTAGCAGTTGGGTACTTGTAACAGCGGTGGAGCAATGCATTAACCACTGCTAGAAGTCTCTCCTCTGGCAGAGTTACAAACCTTGAACCAATTTCAGTAAGCAGAACCTACAAAAAATGGAAAGTTTAGTTTATACCAGTTAGTTGCCCATAGTTAAAGCAGTATACAATTCAGAATACTCAAAAGTCTTTTACCAACATTACTGAATAAGTAAAACTGTGGCAAACAAAGAAGATAATCCCTTTCCCTTTTCTAAAATCTAGCACTCTAAGTCTCTCTCTTGGGAGCTCTGCGGTGCTGCAAGGAAACTATTGGCTGCCTTCAGGAAATCACAGTTCATGTTTAAAGGAACATTCTTTGGTAATGTCTCATCTCCTCTTTGCTGACAATACTCTCATTTTATGTGACACTGATCTTGATCAGCATTTACTACTCCGTATGGTGCTCATCTGGTTTGAGGCAATTTCAAGTTTAAAAAAAAATATGGGTAATTCAGAGTTGGTTCCGGTGGGAGCAGTTCCAAACATTATGCTATTGGTGGATCTGCTAGGATGCAAGCAAGGTTCGCTTCCTATGAAATACTTGGGTCTTCCTTTGGATGCTAACTTCAAAGGGAGGATGATATCAAATCCAAGAGAGGTAGAGTCAATTTTAATTATGAGTACTCTATCGAGCTTGCCTACCTACTTCCTCTCTTTATTTTATGGGGGAAGAGACTAAATTCAATATCTACTTAAATGGGTGACTGTTTGTGCTCCACTTTCTTCAGGTGGTTTAGGTATTATAAGATTGAGACTGTTTTATGAAGCTTTGTTAGGGAAATGGTTGTGGCAATTATGGTCTTGAGAGGGATGCTCTCTGGGGAAGAGTGATTGACGTAAAGTATGGAAGTGAATGGGGAGGGGTGGGGGGCCGGGAGTGCGTACTAGCCCAGTTCTTGGCCTTTATTTAGTTTGTGGAGAAGCATTACACATGGTTTGGCCTTCTTTGTCATGTCACATTCAATATGAAGTTGGGGATGGACCATGTGTGAAATTTTCGCAAGACGGACGAAGGGGGGAGAGTTCTCTTGCTGTATGCTACCCGAGTTACTTAGAATCTGCCGTAACAAGAAGGCAAGTGTGCCAGATTTTATGCAGTTCATCAATGGGGTTCTTCGGATTTACACTTCGTACAGGCCATACAAGACTAGGAATTGGAGTCCTTGACGACCTTCATAGTACCATTTACGGTACAATAATTAGGGGATTGGGGAGGATAAGATGTGCTAGAAACTAGACAAAAAAAGGGCTTCAAGGTTGGTGAGGTTGGTGTTATTACTGATTTCTAGGTGTTGCTGCTATTACTAGTGATCCTTTCCCTTGGAAAATCATATGGAGATTAAATGTCCCTCTGAGAGTAGCATTCTTTGTATGGACTGCAACTTTGGGTAAAATTTTGACAATTGACAATTTACGGAAGAAAAAGGTAAGGATTAAAGATTGATGTTATATGTACAAATGTAATGGTGAATCTGTCGATCACTTTTTGCTACAATGCCCTATTGCTTCAAACTTGCAGTCCTTGATTTTGGGTTTGTTTGGAGTTTATTGGGACCTGTAGAGCTTTCAACTTGCTGGCAAGGTCAATTTTGTCGTCATCAGAATGGTCATATTTGGATGGTTATCCCCCATTGCTTGATGTGGTGCATCTGGAGGGAAAGTAATAGCAGGAGTTTTAAAAATACCGAAAGTTCTACTCCAATTTCAAGTTGTTCTTTTTCATAACATTATTGGAGTGGTTGTCAGCGTTGAGGAATCTTTCTTTATTTTCTATTGTTGATTTATTAGATTTATGCAATTTTTGTAACTGACTATTTACCCTAGTAAACTTTCTGTATATTTGAGTGACTCCTTTTTTCTGATTTATATATATTTTTATTACTTATAAATAAATAAGCTCATAACATTCCCTCAAAGTGGATATGATGGCGCAACAATAGCATGGTTAGTGAAACAATAAGTAAGAAGTACATGGTAGTTAATTAGGTTTTATATATTTTATTGTTGGGTATGGGCCATAGGTTTTCTTTCATTAATAAGTAAGTCTTATTTAGTTTATTTAGTTTATGGGTAGCTTTGATTTAATTCAAATAGGGTTTGGTTTACCATTCAAAGTAGAAGTCCTGGCCTTACTAGGAGAAGTTAAGAATAATGTCTATGTAAGTTTTTTATTATACTCAAACAAGCTAGAGTTGACTAATAAAATTATTGAGTCTTTTGAGCATAGAGGCACACTGGCCTTTGTGAATTCTTTTCTTCCTCCTCCTCTCTTCTTTCTTTCTTATCTTCTTATTTTATTTCTCTTTGCTATTGTTCATGGGTGCTGCTCATACAGCCCCTAAAGTCCTAAACACCATAAAAATCTATCCTTTACTTCTTCCTTACACCCCAAATCAAGCACTTTCATTTACCCATCAAAACCATAAATCCCCACATACTTTCATGTATTATTGTCAAAACGTGAATCGTATCGTAAATTGATTTTTGATTTTTCCGAATCGTGTATCGAACCGTATCATAAGATACACAAACACTTAATAAAATTTATAAAAAATTATAGATATAGATATATAAAGGGTATATTCATTATAAATTTTGAATATATTCAACTAACGACTAATTTATTCATCACTAATGTAATAATATTTAACAAGCTAACTAAATAAATCAAACTAGCACGTGTTTATAATATACTTATTCAAATTGCTTAAGTTCAAATGTGATAATATATTACAAATGACCCAAAAATAATAATTTATTTTCATCATATTCAAAAATAATAATTTATTTTCATCATATTGCCTAATTAACCCCATCTAAGTCAACACTATCATCATGCTTATCATTTTGCAAACTTATTTCTTCAGTAATCGTCATTAACATTTACTATCTCTCCTTATTCTTTTTATTTTAATAATTTTTTTATACAAAAATTTCTTCTTGGACTTATAACAATAATGACAAAAATAAAAAATAATTATATTGTTAATTAATATCTTAGTCAAAGTCTAGAAAATAAATTTGTAAATATTAAAGTGAAGTGTAAGTGTGTACTATGCTGTCCAAATTTTGTAGGGGAAAGAAAGGAAAAAAAACTTATGAATATGTTACTTTATTAGGCTAAATTAAGTATCCTAATAATTGTGTTAAAAACAAGTCTAACAACTGTTAGATTCAAACAAAAGTACCAATTTTAACAAAAAAATTCTCATTTTAAAGTTTTTTTTTATGTATCATACGATACGTTTGATTTTATGATACAACATGATTTAATACGATACACTGTATCGTACGATTCATGAGCACTTACAATACGCCGATATGATATGGAACTTTTTACACATGATACAATATGTATCGTACAATACATATCGCGTATCGTACAATACTGACAACTATGTTTTCATATACCAAATAGCCATCAAATAACCCATCAAACCACCTTTAATTTCCTATCACAACTTCATAACCCTTTCTTCAGCAATTCTAAACCTCAGATCCACAAATTCACCTCACCCTATACCCACCACAACCACATGTAGACAAATTCCCCAGTTGGTCCTACATTAGGATAAGGCTATGGGTCAATGATTCCAAATGGTTTGGATCAAGACTATGCAAAGCTTAAGCTAAGCATGGGGAATCAAGAGCTTCTCAAGATTGACTCAAAAAGGTTCCAACTTTCACTTCTATGGGAAATTTGGATTCATTAAAAGTTCTTGAGAGACATGGGAGATGATTTGAAGTGGATTGGGTATATGAGTTGAAGGATCATTAAACTCCATTGCTTTTCAAGAATTTTCGTGATGGGTATAGGGCCCTCCATTTGATTGGATCAATCAACTCCATTGTTTCTCAAGAATTTTTATGATGGGTATAAGGCCCTCCATTTGATCAGATCACTCAACTCCATTGTTTTCAAGCATTTTCATGACAGGTATAAGGCCCTCCATCTGATCCTCTGTAGTAATCGTAAAGCCTCTTCCAGGAATTATTGGAGTTTACATAGTGGGTGTTGATGTGAGGTGGTTCGTATTTCTAAAGGCAAAGACAAAACAGGGTGACATTACGTGCAACTCCATTCCTGAAGACAATTGTAGTTTTGGATAGATTTGAATTTGGTGGAAAGTGGAGGAAATGTTTGGTTCAGCATTTCAAAAATTCAATTCTTAATCATAGTTCAAGAGGATTAAGACAAGAAGATTCTCTATCCCTTTTCAACTTTTTTCATTTTCAGTACAAAGATTCCCAGAAGGATGTTAAACAAAGTTGCACGGTTCAATAACTTAGCTGGGTTTTAGGTTGGGGACATAGCAAAAGGGCTATGGAAACTTCCCGTCAGCTTTTAGCTGATGATACAATTTCGTTTGGTGATGCTTGGTTGTTTTTTATGTGTTTTTCCTTATTTTGCAGAAATGTCAGGACCAAGTGTTAATCTAAATAAAAGTGAACTAGGTGATGTGGGCAACAAAGCAAGTCTCAGAAGTGGGTTGAAAGGTGGGGTACTCTACCTACAGTATATCTAGGATTGCATTAGGGTTCATCCTTTGAAGCAAGAACAGTTTGAAATGCAATCAAAAAGCGGAAAAAAGACAGATTGGAAGAAGCTTATTTATCAAAAGGAGGAAGTTCGCTCTTACTAAAAATACATTATCTAGCCTACACATGAATTTTATTTCACTCCACAGCATCTATTGATGATGCTAATAGATTAAAATAACTTCAAAGAGATTTTGTGGGGTCAATTGAGTGATGAAAACAAATTTTGTTTGGTTGACCAGAATGTGGGGTGTACACTACAGCAATGATTGTGGAGGTTCGACTTGAAAATATCTTTTATTGGAACAAACCCAAAAAAAATCCACTACTCTAGAATGAGGGTACCACAAAGGGTCTGTTTGGATGCCGCTTATTTTGCTAAAAACTGAAAACAATAAAAAATAATAATAATAATAATAAAGTTACTGTCCACAAAGAAGTTACTGTTCATAAGCCTAAATGGCGCTGTCCAGGAAAAAAAAAAACGCAAAATGCAGGATGCTTTTCAGCTATCCAAACGCTCATTAAATAAAGTTCAATTTTCGAGAGTAACATATCTGAACAGTTTGTATTAAAAATTTTGAGCCACATAATAAAAAGGAAATCAATAGATTAACTCAAGAAATTTAATATGGAAATCATTACCTCAAGTTCACTGGCCAAATTAGTGTGCTTGCTTCTAAGAGCCTCCATTATATCTTTTGCAGCATCAAATGCACCAGCAGCAGAAGCTACCAAACCCAAAGCACCACTACGCCTTAATGCATTTTGACCACCCTCATTGATGGTTGAAGTACTTTGTTGCATAGATTGGTCATTTCCTGCATGCACACTGCTCTCTGTGCCTGACCTTTCCGGTTCTTGCCCATGAGAGTTTCCACCATCATGAGATCCAATTCCACCACTTGATTGAGAGCCTTGATGAACTTGATTGTCTGAAGATACACCGTGACCCTGTACTCTTGTACTTCCATCAGCCAAGCCAAGAGAACCAGCAGTAGTGCCAGAAACACCTTGCTGCATTCTTTGCTGGGCCATTGCGATTCTGCTTAGTTCAGACTTATTTGCAACATCACGCCGTTCAAGCAAATATGTGCGCAGCCAGAAGTACAGAGCCTGCATATTAGTGATAAGAGAATCTCAAGAATATTATCAGAATAAAGCACCATACTGAATCTATATATAATACACTAATAAAAAGTTTTCACCTGTGGAAATACAGTGGCAATTTTAAGTAGAACAAGTTTGCAATGAGGAGCCTCTGTCCTCTGCAGGGAAAGTAAGAGTTGTGGAATCCAAGAAAGCCAAACCCAGTGGGGTATGTGGTCCAAGTATTTATCAAATGCCTTCCCAACAGGCTCATTGGGAGTATCAAAGCTGAGAAGATACAGAACACGAGCTAGATGGCTTCTTGAGTTAGATACACCAAATTTGATACCTTGTAGAAAGCAGCTAACAGCGTATTCTAACCAAGTCTCTTCATTTGTTTCTTTATAAGCCTATAAGCATAAGATAGCAATTCAGTATTTAAAACAAGTCATCAATAACACCAATGACATAACAAGTAGATGGAAATGTATACCATGTCACAATAATTGCCCCAGCTTATCCATCCTTTAGGCAAATTTTTGAAAAGGTTGATGGCAGTAGAATACGAACTATTGGCATTTTCAGAGTCATTTAGCTTTAACAGGAAATCCCCCTTTAGGCGAAAAATTTCTGCTTTGTGTTTCACAGGAAAATATTCTAAATTAGTGCTGTTTATCAGATTGAGACCATTGGTAAGCTCCCCCTTCATTTCCAGAAGAGCCTTTGCATGTTCTCTTATCTTAACGAATGCCTCCTGCAAGCATGCAACAGAAAATTGTGAGACACCTATTTCTGCCATCACTCCCCAAGACTAGAGAGATTTGAAGTCCAGAACACGAGGAAATGTAAGTTAGAAAACTATTAACAAACTGCTTAATAGTTGACAAACAAAGATGTAAGATAAAGAGGGAAGGAAATCTCCATTCTCCTTGCCCATCCATGATGTTCAAGATCACTACAGGGCATGTCTGGATATGGTTGCAAATTACCATAAAATCCACCCAAAGAATGAAAAAAAACAACTATCTGACCTAGCTTCCAATCACCAGAGAGACTTGAAGCAAAGAAGAAGAGGGTAAGGAAAAAGTTTGGTAATAGTTGATAGAGATGTAAGCACAGAAAGGCAGAAAACTCTACATTTCTATGCCCACCAAGGAGATTCAAAATGACCACTAGACATGTCTAAGCATAAAAGCAAACCATTGGACCTAAAAATTATACCTGGTTTGAAAAAGTAAAATTTTATTATTCCTGGACTAAAGTCGATTGCACAGATAACTTCACTTCAAAGTTATCTTCATTGGCCACAAATTCTGCAAAGTGGACCAATTTAATGAAGAATGCTTGAACTAATCAAAAAGCTACCAAGAATGGGGCAGAGAGGACACAGTTCTTTTTACCTCTCCTGAGCTAATCCAAAAAAAAAAAATGTTAATAGTTTCTATTACCTGCACTTCCATGGTTGCATGACCATACATCTTTTCAAGTATTGTCACACAAACATCATAAAGGCCTTGCTTACGAGCAATGTGAGCAAGCCTGTTAACATTCCATGCTTTGTCACGATAACCAAGGTGATGAAGTTGTGGATTTGTGGCGGCAAGATCCTTGAATGCATCTATGACTGCATTATACATTTCATTTCTCCATTGAATCAAATCGCACCAAACAGACATATTATCCCATTCATTTGGAGTTCTCAGCCTCCAAGTCTCAAGGATGTCTTTGAGATCAGCATAAAGATTTCCATGTACACCACCACCAACAGAATTTCCAGAGAGTTTGTTACCATTCGCAAGGTCCACAAGGATTCTAGCTGATTCTTGAACTTCAACTAGCTGCTGGAATTGCTGTAAAAGAGGAATCCTAGCATGAACAGACATTTCCGGCAACTGCCACCATTGCTCCAAAGCAAGATCGACACCTTTCCCCAGTATGTTTTCAGCATCCCCCACACCATTTGTGCTTCTGTCGTGAAGAGCAAAGAAGGCTTGAATCAATCGAAGTTTTGGAGTTTCTTCTACTTGAGCCTTCGGAATTACATGATCCTTCATATATGCCCAATCAGGCAACTTCCAAAGACTGTCAAGTAGTATTTCATAATTCTCAACACTCTTGCCAAAGTCCACCAATGCATCCCACTGACTAAGTTGACTGGCACAGGACAGCCATTGCTCTTCCCAAAGACACATCTCAGCCTTTGGTACCGTGTTGTTATATGTGCCTTGAGTTGCCTTAACCATGGCTTGGTAAAAGAGGCTTTGGGCACGCTGCCAGTAACCATGCTGGACTAGAGAAATCCCAGCCCTAGTTTCTGCTGTGATTGATCTTTTCTTCCATAACCCACACCTCATATCTTCTTCATTAAGCAAACGATAAAGTTCAGCCAGAGACTCGGAGCACTTTGTGTCATTCATGAACAACATGACATGACTTTCTAGCAAAGCCAATGCTATGTGCCATGCATTGTATGTCTTTCCAATATATTTAATGAGCTCACTAGGCATCCTGGGTTGAGGGTGGCTCAACTGAAGCCCTTCTAGGAGTGCTTGCACAACATTTGGCCTGCTGGCTTGTTGCTTCTTGTGATAATCTTTTGAAAGGAGAGTAATCATTGGTTTAGCTAGTGCTACCTGCTCGTCCTTATTCAAGGTCACCCAGACAATGGGAAATACCAACACCCATAAATGGTATGCAACATTAGCATCGGTATGAGCCAGCTCTCTCAATGGAATAACAAGATCAGCAACCTGAAAGAAGGAATTAAAAGGTCAACTTCTAATATGATGGGTGAAATGCATTAAGTAGATAAGAATCTAGACAGCCTACCAACAGCAAGATAGAAAAAACAAGCTCAGAAAACAATATCGTACCTTTTCAGTCAAATGTTGCTATCTTAACAGACAATGCAAGTGCACCATACAGACATAAAAAAGATACAACATGCTTGGAGACTACAAAACAACCATAGCTCACTTCTACAAACTAAAATGGGAAATCTATTATCTAATCCTTAAGCACAATACACTGTGGACCTAAACGGTCTAATTGTAATTGGTATTACCTTGAGTTTGCTCATCTCATTTAAAAACTGTGCATGCTTAGAAACAAGGGCATCAAACGTTAGAGGCGCATCCCCAGGGCCCTCTGAAACATCAGGAACCTGATGCTGCATCCCAGAACTATCTGGAAGAGGACCTGAAACCATAAGTGACGGCACCCTAGCTGAGTTTGGAGCTAGTGTAATAGGTTTATCCTCAACTAAGATTGCCAGAAGAAGGTCAAGGCCTTGCTTGAGCCAAAAGACATCACTCAAAGCTTCCCAGTCCTGGAGTTGGATAATAAACTGCAGCCTTGTGAACAATGATTTCCCAAGAGATTCATGATAAAGTGAGAAAAATTTCATCCTAATTTCAGGATCTCTTGCCCGTAAACCAAGCATGAATTGCCTTTCCACTTTCATAAACACATCTTGACGAACGAGCAGGGGCAATCTGGAAGTCAATCAAAACATTATATAAAAAACATGGTGCAAAAAATATACAGGCTGATTTAAACTATATTGCTTACTTATTCGAATCAGCACAAGTTCCATAAACAAGCTGTAGGTATTTCTTATCCCACTCTTCCAGAGCACTTGGAGAAAAATTTTGTTTATCAACTTGTGAAAGCTTCTGAAGAAAAGAAACTATTTCCTTCTGAGTAAGAAAAGAACTCGATGTGACTGATGTGCCTGGTTTGCCAAAGTCATCTTCAATCCACCCTTTTACCACGTCAAGTATGCAAAGAAGCACGCTAGAATCAGTACCTTTCTCTGAGAGCAAGGTATTCAAGATTTGAGTTATGGATTTCTTGCAATCTGGAACAAGCATGACCCTCTCACTTATAAGCTTCAAAACTGAGTTTAGATTAGAGATGACTACACCAACATCAGCACCTTGACGAGAAGAAGTGACAGCAGAATCAGGATCGGTTCTCTGACCCTGGATATAAATGACAGTTTACTTAAATGTAATTCAATAACAACAAGAAGAAGCCATAATCCCAAATTTGGTTAATGTAATTCAACAAATGAAAAAAAAATCATGCCAAGTAAAAACACTAATGTGTAAAATTAATCATGCCAAGTAAAATCATTCTAGTGAACAAGAATTATAAGGCATTTAACCTTGAACTTGCAAATAAGAACTTCTCCCAAGACCCCATGAGCCAGATGGACAACTACGACAGGACATCAACTGGGATGAATATTATGCCAAATTTGGTAAACATAACCACCATGCCAAATCAAATCATACTTGGGTCATACACATCAAAATGAACCTACTCCGCACATCAGGCCATTAGCCTCAGACTAGCACGAATATTGACCATTGATCGAAACGTATCCTCATCCATTCACATATTACAATCTTCACAATTAACAGATATAACAAATATCTAATAATTCGCAAAAGGTCAGCAGATCACTGGAATCTCTTTTATCCACTCAATTTTTAACAGTCAAAAGATATCTGAAATAGTTTGCATTACCAAAAGTGATTCAAGTGAATGAAATTAATACAATGAAGATTCCACTTTTCTCAAATTAATGTTGTGACCCTTCACCTTATATGAATCTTATCCAAAACTCCTTCCACTTTTATTCGAGAAACCCAAACCCATTACAACCAGAGTGTTTATTTCATTGTGCTTAGAAGGGGTAAACATAAAATCTAGTTCACCACATTCAAGTATTGATGAACACTGAAAGGCCACTATATTTAATTCTTTCTTTTTTTTTATAGATTAATAGTTGGGGGTGGGGGGATTTGAACCTTAGATGTCTCTGTTGTAAACACCAAAAGCCAAAAGGTGTTAATTGAGTTACAAGGCTCTTGGCCACATATTTAATCCTAGCATAAATGGAAAATTATCAAACATTCAATTCCTATCATCATTAATAATATCTAAACCACGTGCTAATACCAAAAATGGGGAAAAAAAAATTATCCAAACTATTTTAAGTCACATAGATTTTTGTAATAATAAGTAAGAATGAGAAAGAGAAAGAAACGGTGGGTAAAGCTAATAGAATGCCTAGGACTTTTGTAATATTACTAATATTAGAAATATTTTAGCAATTAAATTGTATAATCACACTAATCAGCTCAGGTTCAGGATCCCATTTCCTAAAAACTCAAACCAATCTCAAAACCCCTTTTAAAAACATAGAGCCATCCTATTAGGATTGGGACAGGTCTGCAACCCCACTAAACCCATCCCACTAACATTCGTAAAAAATTTGACCTCCCAATTGAAAACAGGGTTTACAAATGAGAAAAATAGGGATATAATGAGAAAATAGGGGCATACTGGTCTTGGATGAGAGCCTGCTGATGATCCCATATCTCGTGCCAGGCGTTGCAGTATACGAACCAAGAAGTTAGGATCAACGAAGTTCTTCTGTACCTCTGTCAAGGTTTTAATGACAAGCAGAACAAAGCTAATTGAATTAGCAGTATTATCCTCATTTGATGCTTGAGGAGCTGTGACAATATGAATATGCTTCTGAATCAGTTCGTCAACCTTCTGATACAATAGTTTAACATCTTGTGGTGTAGTGGCTGCTTCTAGGGGAAAAGCAACAAAGACCATCTTCAACAGTGAGCACAAGGACTTCCCAGCATCTAACATTTTATACTTGAAGCAGGGTTCAAGAATCTGACAAAACAAATACAAAAATAGTATCAATGTTGAAATATGAAAATTTAGTCACTAGACCTATCAGTAGAACTATTGGGAGCAGTGTCATACTTGAGAAATCTGATTAATATTATTTCTAATGAACAAATGTGGCTGCTTCTCCAAAACCTTGTTCATTACATCTAAGCCTTGTGCGAGAGCTGTGGAAGGGTCCTTTGACTGAGATGGTTGAATGCTGCTCAGCAGCTTTTCTAAATAATTGAATTTAACATTAGCATTAGGCCACACTTCTAAGGCTTGTGAAAGTAGCTCTAAAGCTTGTTTGTACATTATACTTGCTTCCTTGTCCTTAGGCTCAATGACCAAGGCAACCTGATCCCAAAAAGACAGGTAAAAAGTTATAAATAATCATCGGAATGATTGAAATATAACAACACTTCAGACAAATCAATGAAGAACTGTAATAAATCATGTTAAGAACTTAGCCCACTTTTTAGTCCTTTAAAAAAAAATCGGAAACAAACTTTTATCACATTCATATTGTTCTATTAAGTTCAAAAAAAAAATTCAATGTGAGACTCCCAGCACTGGGGCACCAAAAGAAAGACAGCATGTGCCTGCGATGGTAACTCTTCTTCATAAGCGCATTCTCTGCTTTGACTAATTTTTTTAAGGAAACTTCCATGTTAGATACTTCTTTTAGATAAATGCCACGTGAGATACCTCATATACATGTTAGACATGTACCATGTTTAATCTGTATTTGTTTAATGGATTCAACCCAACAACTGTAGGCATAACATTAAAAAAATAAATAAATTCATGGTAGTTACATGTAAAGTAATAAACTGGCACTAAAACAAAGTCAATAAATAATAGATTCCCCAAAAATTTGGGGTCAGCTATGAATTCTCAGCAGAATATTTGCGGCCGGCCACATGTATTTTATCCGTCATTGTATTCTGTACAAAATCAGACTCTGTGTTACCCCCAAAATAAACATGTCATTTTCTACTATTTCAAGTTTTTAGGTCTCTCTCTAAGTCGTTCCATTCCCTTGACTTGAATCAAATCACTCTTCCTTTAATTTCTCTCATTTGCATATCACAACCATTTCAAGCAACTCTCCCTTGTCTTTTCATTCATAGGCGTCTTCCCTATATTTAAATGAATTTCTTGAATTTGTATCCTATCTCTCTTTATTCTTCCACGTATCCATTTTAACATTATTATTTCAAATACACTCCTTTTAAAAACATGTTGCTTCTTAATAGGTATTCTAAGTTACACATCTCCACTTCATCCACCCAGTGTTTTATGATTTTAAATCTCTCCTTTCTTGTGAATTATTGATCCAAAATATCAAAAGCACCCACTTTTTGGCATCTATTGACCATCAAGTTTTATAACCCCTTCATCTTTGATTCCTCTTGTACGAGTCTTACACCTAAATAACCTAAAGCCTTTAGATTTTAAAACATCCCTCTAGATGTCCAACTTGGCGTGATTCCATCTCTAATTTTATCCATTAAACTTACCACATAACCTCTCTAGGTATTCTATCATATGCTCTCTGTATAAACAAAAACTATATTCTTTATCCGTATCAATAGAAACTATATGGAGATCTTTACAAGGTTCTCTAAGTAAGAAAATTGCTTCCACGGTAGACCTCCCTAACACTTAAACCAACTTATTATCTGATATTAGTTTTGTGTCTTAACCTACGTCGAACTACTCCTCCTGAAATTTCATGATGTGACTCAAGCTTAATTCCACAATAATTTGTACAGTTTTGAATGTCTTCTGTTCTTGTATATATGTACTAAAGAGAATTTCTTCCATTCACTAAGTATTTTTCTAATCCTTAAAATCTTATTGAAAGGGTCTGTCAACCATCTCAGACTCACATCACCTAAGCACTTCCAGAACTTCAATGGGAATTTACCAGGTCCCATGACTTTTCCCATTTTCATCCTCCCCCATACATCTTTTAACTTGGATATCCTAATTCTTCAAAAAAATAACCTACAGGTTCATCATCAATTGGATTACTCAGTTCACTCCAATTTCTAGTATGGTTTTCATTAAATAATAGATTACACTAGAGAAATTACACATTATACAAGAGTGTAAAGCAAGTACTACATAAATATATTATTTTTAGTGCAAAAGGTGCAAACAAGCAGCAGATCAATAGGTTAAAAAATTTAAATCCATGAGGCGTTTTAACCGAAAGCAAAACTACAATCAAACTGTAAAAGACATAGATCTTTTTTTTTAATAAGCGCGTCATCAATATATCTTAGTCATAGATGAAAGCACAAGCTGACAAAAGCCTCACCCTAATAAGAAAATTGATAATCATTTCTTCCATAGCAGCATTTGGCTTGAATTCTTCATCAGGTTGGCTAGCAGATCCAGGGGTTTCTATGTTAGGGATTGACGATGCACCACCAGGTGACATGACACAGAGGGATTGGAGACCAGGCTCAAGTTTTACTCGCTTTGTTGAATCCTCAGGGAAAGTAGACCCATCCACTGAACGCTTAGGATCAGCACCAGCAGAACCAGAATTAAATCCATCATTGTTCTGGCTGGGTACATCACTATCAGTAACTACTTTCATTTCATTTTGCCTTTGCCTTTCCCAACCAACCACCAATCCAGCAAGTTCAATGGCAAGACGCCTGTTTTCTGCCGTGGTGTTATATGGCAACCCAAGGCGACTGAGTGAATTCACCATCTGCGGTACAAATTGTGCTCTGCAGCTGTAGAAGAGATCTGAATGGCGGACAATGAGCTGGAAAATGTGAATCAAATTAGGAATAGAGTGACCTTCCTCAACCAGAATTTTTTTTGTGTACCGTATCCAAATTGGCATACGAGAATCCCCAAGAGGCAACCTTCGAGGTAATGCTGGCATAAGTATATCAAGGGCCTGCTTGACTAGCATTTTATTTTCAGGTTGGCAAGTTCTAAGAAGTGCTACAAAAACCTGCAGTTTCAAATATTGGGCAGGTTACCATTTCATTGCATAGCTATAAATTTTAGAAACATTTGCATAGCTAACATGTTTCATATTGCAATAGAAAATAACATTCTAGAAAAACCACAATTATTCCAGATTTTACAGGAAGATGAAAAGATTACAATTATACATGTCAACTCATAAGCGGTTTGAACACACCTAACATCAACATCCCCTCCTCCCCCCCCTCCAAAAAAAAACACACACACACACAAAATATATCTACATATATATGTACGTGTGTGTGTGTGTGTGTGTGTGTGTTTTAAAAGATTCTACTATTTCACATGAGGATGGGACAATGGGCCAAGGGTACATTCTGAACACTCCCCATACTGACATTATTAGTTTACAGCATCAGAAAGCTAATCCCAGGGCAGAAAAATAGTCCATTAAAATTTTTAAATGATGTGAACTTTGAGCAAATTAAACAACGAGATAAATAAGTTGCACACCAAAAAAGGGTACATTCTGAATACTCCCAATACTGAAATTATTAGTGTGCGTATCAGAAAACTTAATTACAGAGCAGAATTTTTTTTTTTTTTTTTTATAGGTGATTACAGAGCAGAAAAATAGTCCAGAAAATTTCTTAAATGATGCAAACTTTGGGTAAATTAGACAATGAGATAAATAACTTGCACTAATATATTCCATTATGATATAAATCACAGCCATACCTGAAGAATAATTTTTTCTGGGGCCTGATAGGCCTCCAAGAAGTGGCAAACATTCACAAATGCCCACTGCTTACTGGCACTATCTTCACGCTTGAGATGATTCCAGCCAAACTTGATCAGCTCTTTCCTATGATGGACAAGGTCATTCTGAAGATACTTAAGAAGCGAAGTGGCCAGCTGCAAAAGTTCTATTCTCAAAGGTTCATCATATTCAGCAGAAACCTACAAAAGGGGTGCAAAATATTTGAGATACATTTTAAAAGAATCACATTGTAGAAATCAAATTGACAAATAATTTTTATTCAATTAATTATAAACAGGCTCACAAGAAAATTTCATGGAACACATAAAAGTTGTGGATGAAGTCAAGAAAGCACCTCTTCTGGAGGATCAAGAAGTTTGTCAACAATTGTTTTTATAATAGTAGGGTCAACAACCTCCCAACTTTGGCCATTTTGGAAAGCATGAGCGAGCATTGGAAGAATGAGCATTTGCATGACAACAACCAAATGATCATGACCAAGTTGTTTTGATTGGAAAAGGTTCAAAAAGTGCAAGAGAAGTGCTTTTTTCATGTTAGGTGGATAACCTTCCGCAACCTGAAAATGATTGTTTACACTAGTAAGATCAGACAAATAACTAGAATACAAGGGAAAACTCTCCCAGGATTTAAAAAAATCGGATCCAAGAATCAAAGTACCTCAATGATATAAAACTCCTTCAGAAAAGTATAATCAATGCGAGTATGAAAAAGGAAGATGGAGAGTATATCGAAAAGAACATTGACTTCGGTTTTGTCGTGTCTCAAATAATTCAGGAAGCATTTGACAAGCCACTTGCTTTCTTTCACCTGTATCTCAGTAATCACGACAAGTCTCAGAGTCACCAATCAATTGACAAACATTACATAAAAAGTCCACGTATAAAAATGAAAAATGGTAGATACTCAATAATGTGATAAGTTAAAAGTAAATCGGATAGCTCTTTCAGTGACAAAAGAACAAGGTTTTATTAGAAAACGATGAACAAGAATCAACTATGATTTTGAAATTGAGAGGTAAAAGATTATCTGAAATCACCCACTAGAAAAACAACAAAAGAGCAGAAGTTTCACAATTGTGTAAAATGAACTATACTTACTTGCACTAAGTTCAGTTCCTGTTCTTTATGCAAACGAGATATCCTTGCAGGTGACTTCCAAACAAGTACCAAGGTATCAAAGACCAAACGATTAGTCTGCAACCAGCCAGGTATCAATTTTACCAAAGTTTTGACAAGTCCAAGTCCCTGAAAATAAGCATCTGAAGTTGCACTAGAGGGGGCAGATGCTGGATTAGAACTATCAGGTAACGGAGTAACAAGGCCATCATCACCTAATATAGCAGCAGATGTACTTGAAGATCCCGGAGTCATAACCACATCAGATTTTGGTGAATATTCAGGGAAGGCACTTGCCAGTATCTTCTGTGGTGACTTTGCAAGTTCATCTCTCAAGGGCTGACCTGCATCTGATCGGATTATATACATAAACCTGAAAAAAAAAAAAAAGAGAGAAGGAAGAAGTCAATATATGTTCCATATCAGAAATTGACTTAGATATACCAGTAAACCTTACCTCCTGAAGTATTTTGGTTGACTTAATCGAGCTAGAAAATAGTCAACGGCAAGCGATGCATATCGATTTAAAAATTTAGTGAGGGGAACACGGTATGGACTGTTAATCTCACTGTATACTTGTCCTGGGGGAAGTGCTCCTTCCAATTCAATTGTCAAGGTCACAAGTTCATCAAGAAACTTTGAAGCAGCTAAGGGAAGCAAGTGGAAAAGCTCAATAATAGCTGCATAAAGCATAAAAACCAACATGATGTCATCAGTACAATCAAGTGAGAGTTTGTATAGTCTATAACTCTTTGCCATAAGCAGATAAAACCTAGATGCATTACCTGCTGCAATTTTTGGTTCTTCACCAGCCTTCCATGACTTCTGACTCTGTGCAAGCTTTTCTGGCTCCAACCATTTCTTAAGGTGCTCTAACAACTTGCCACCCAAGGTAACATTAAACCAATTGGACAAAAGTTCAAGCAAGCGAGCCAGACCTTGTAGAAGAGGCATGCTGAGGTTCTTGGTATGTGCCAAGTTGACTAAAATAGGCCTGAGGCTGCTCTGCAGAAGTTCTTTGGGCATTCTTTGTTGATTGATAACCTAAATGACAATGACCAATAGAGTGAGTAAATTCCAAATGTTCCCAAAATATATATAAAAGAAAAGGAATGAAAAAAAAAATTAAGATGACGCATCATGTGGTTAATTTACACACAATCAACAAACATCATGCCTCAACAGGAAAATGCATTATGCTGGCCATTATCTAAAGCTATGCATACATCAACATCAAGTTCTAAGGATTAAATATATCAATTAAATATGATAGAAGCTCAACAAAACCTGTCGCAAGCCCTCCTTTGCAACAGCAACAATTTCCGGTGTCCGACATGTCAATGACTTGAAAAACATGGAAATAATCTTTGAACGCAATTCAGAATGATTTGGAGTTTTGAAATCTGCCCATGCCATCGTTGTACACAGTAGTTCAATGCAAGCTGTACGGAGTTTATTTAATGATGTGGCTACCTTCGGATTCATAAACTTCACAGCCCACACAGTTTCATCAGCCTCGGCTATTTGCAATGCTTCTTGCAGAAAATTAACTAATTCTGGAGTCAACTTGAGAAGAGGTGGCCTCAAGGCCAGGCAGAAATTCAAAGCCGTAACTGTCCCAACCTAAATGCCATCCATTCAAATGAGAGGCGCAAGTTGATAAATATTCTAAAAATTTGCCAGTAGAAACAAATTTTACCTGCTGATCAACAGTTCTTGACCGTAGAGGCCGCATTATAAG
Organism: Castanea sativa; assembly: GCF_040712315.1. Lineage (NCBI taxonomy): Eukaryota > Viridiplantae > Streptophyta > Magnoliopsida > Fagales > Fagaceae > Castanea > Castanea sativa. The sequence goes on along the minus strand of NC_134014.1, from coordinate 33,416,709 downwards.
AGGCTGAAGCAAAGGTTGATATAAGTGCTCAAGCAATTCAGATACCTCGCTACCAGTCCTACTAGCCAAAAGTGCCAAACATGACTGCACATTCTTTCGCACAGTAACAGATGCATTGGAGTTGAACAACTCTGAAGCAAGAAATTCAACTACTCCCTGAAAACTTTGCTTTCGTGGTTCACTGTTTGCTTCATCAACATTATTAACCACACGAAGAACCTGTGTAAGCACTTGGCTTGTCTCTTCCTGCTCTTTGCTAGCATAAGTGGGAAGCCTTTTAAGAACATATACCAGACCACGCACAATTCTCACTTGGAAAAGGCACAAAATCTCTACAGTGACCTTTCCAACCAAAGCACCAAGTCCCATAACACCTCCCATCTGTGATTGCCATGTACTTCCATAGCAACAATGCAAAAGACGAGGTAAAAGTTGCTCAAAGACAGCGATTCGAACACTTGGGGGTGGTGATACAGGATTTATAGAGGGGCTAGAGACAATCATTGGAGTACCAGGGCCCCTTGACATCAGCAGATCAGCATGCTTTGTGCGAGCAAGTAACAGAAGTGTTTCAGCAAACATATTCAAAGCATTAAGAGCAGCTTTGGCATGAAGCCTGTTTTCATCTGCTAGTACATCAACTAAAGCATCTAAAAAAATTAGAGGGTCCAACTCTTTCAGGTTCAAACAAGTACCATTCTTTGACCTGGAACTAACATTAACATTTGATGAAACCACAGGACCCCCAAGTGCAGCAGTCGAAGTAGATGAATTTCCAGAGGAAGAATCAATATGAAATATCATTGCAAAATGGCGACAAACATTGAGAATAAAATCATCTCTGTGATCATGAAGATCTGGTTCCACATCAGCAGCAATGATGGTCATTAACAGAATCTTGAATACAGATTTCTCAGCCAAAAGTTGGGTCTTTGTCTTTACACCTAAGTCAGCCTGCATAAATGCATCATTAATATTGCAGAGAAGAAAACGAAAGTTAGGGATCATATATCTAAAGACAGCAAATCAGAATAAACAAGACAGTAAAATAACTCACACCCTGAGAAAGAGAGAGAGAGAGAGAGAGAGAGAGAGAGCAAACATAAAGAGTAATTTCAAACACAAAAAGGAAATATAATATAAATAAGAATGCACCCAATACTAAAGCAGAACAAGGACACTGCTGATAATTGCTTCTACAACTGAGAAACCACCACCAAAGACCAAACCAATCATGTAGGCATCATAATCTATTGAATATTGAGAAAGTGCTTTATAGCATGAAAATTTGAACTTTGTAGACGACAGATGATTGACTATACAATAAGTGCAACATAAGCAACTAAATGACAAAACCCTCATTAAATTTGTTGCTCATTGGCCCTTGCTATTTAGAAAATCAATTAATTGAGTAGTACACTGCTTTTTGAGCAGGAATGTAAGACTCACTGATGCAGGGTATTTCAAGTAGCTACATCCTAATCCTCTTGTAACAAGTTAGTTAGTTAGATGATTGCTTAAGCATTGGCCAATAGGATTTAGACACTTGTCAACCATTTTGTAGGCAGCCAATGCCAAACAGCTAGTATATGCATGTCCCAGATTTTTGTTATTTTGTAATCAGTTTTTGTGTAGTAATTGAAATAAGCTTGTGAGCTTTTCTTTGAGAACTGTGTTCTTTGTCAGAGGTGCCTAACCACCTATCAATTGTTCCAAGCAACTCACTTTCCATCCACTTCAAAATCATATCACAGCCCAGCATACTTCGCTACATCAAACTTGGTATCAGAGCTTGAGAACCATAGGATTCAAGTTCCTGCAACGTTCTTTCAGTTCTGTCACCAAGAACTATTAAGAACCAGCCTGGATTGTGGGGAGATAGCCATGAATGGATTCCATCTTCTACTTAGACATGAAAAATCATATGGATATGTTAGGCAAGCCATTTCAGGTAGATGTAACACACAGTATGTACAAGATGGTGCAGCCCTATTCGCAACCAAAGAAGGGGAAAATAAACCCCAACCCAATGGTCAAGTTGAAGGTTGGTTCATTTGTGTGGGATTTGGCTGTGCAGAAGCAGCTGCCTTTGGTGTGCTGCAACAGAAGCAAACTCATTATACAAGGCAACTGTATCATCCTAGAACTTCATACAAATCCTATAGCAACCAAGAGCACTTGAGGTCAAGTGCTTCTTAAGAGGGAGAGTCTTGACACACGGCATTTCATGCAGCTATATCCTAATCCTCTCGTAACTAATTAGTTGGTTAGTTAGATGATTGCTTAAGCATTGGCTAATAGGATTTAGACACTTGTCAACCATCTAGAAGGCTACCAATGCCAGACAGCTAATATAAGTACTAGATTGTAGTTACTTTCGAATCAGTTTTTGGACATTGATTGAAATAAGCCTTGAGAGCTTTTCTTTGAGATCTGTGCACCTATCAATTGCTCTAAGAAAATCACTTTCCATCTACTTCTAAATCATATCACAGCCCATCATACTTCCTTGCATCACTCACAGATGAGGAACCCTTCAGTTCCAAAAGGTTTTTTTTTTTTTAATTCAGCCATAATTCTAATCCTATATACGAAGCTTTATGGGAAATTGTATTAAAATCCCAAAAAGTTAACAAGTCCACAATCAACTTATTACAATGTAACCACTTGAAATTTTTTAAGACCTCATTGAAGCAGATGACACCCAATAACAGGATGGCAAACAATAGAAAAAAATTATCGACCAATTGGATGATTCAACCTGACACCATTGTTCACCAAAGAAAACTCCAACAATTAAAAAAATAAATAAATAAATAACAACAACAACAACAACAAATCAATGGAATATGAACAAACCAAACACAAACATTAAACAGCAAAAAAAATTTGATACCAAAGGGTCACAATATAGTGATTAACTAGAACACACTTTCAGCAATTTAAGGAGCATCAGAATAATAGCAAACAGACCTTTACTCATCCAAAAAAAAAATCTGACCTTCATATCTGATGCCTCAGACCTCCGCCAAGATGAATCAACTGCAGAAACTAACAAAGTTGACAACTGCTTGGGTGTATATTCTTCAGCAGTAACATTTCCAGGCAAATTAAGCTGGGATGATAAGCAAACACGAAGGAACTTTAGAGCCTGCTTTCGGTAGAAAGAATCCATGGCACAATTTTTATGCACAACAGCTGCTACAGCAAGATTTATGCATCGATCCAATGGCACCAAAAATGGTGTTGAAGGCTCAAATGTAAGAATTAAGCGAAGCCCGTGCTCTGGATTCTCCTTGCACTCAAGTGCAAGGGGTTCTTTGAGAAAACGTCTGTTACGACCACCTAACTTGCCAAGAAGTTGCAACGCTTTTGCACCCCAAGGATAGGGTGTGGGCCTCAAGTGAGACCATAAGGCTAAAATCACCTCCGACATAACATTGGCCATACTAGGTTCTAGGAAGTCAGGATTTAAACTATCTACCCAAAACTCAAGTGTTCTTAAACCCAAACTCACGAGGTCATCACTTCCTTTAAGACATAAAACAAGAGGCTTCATAAGACGGGGAAGGTATGGTAACAACGAGCTTAAGCGTGCAGGCAAGGTTAAGCACAGCTCCAACAAAAGATCCCCCATATCTTCTCCAGTTGGACCCTCAAGCATAGTCAACAGCATATTTAGGCAGGGTTGTAACATAGGAATCAATTCTCTCAGTAGAAGTTCAAATTTGCACCCTGCAAGTGCCCGAAACATTGTGCGAAGAAGTTGCATATAACCAAGAGGCCTTTCAACTTCAGTAGCATTTTTCATGCAAACTTCCATTATAACAGGCACATGAGGCTGCAAAATTCGTTCAAAATCCGAAGGTGCTTTAGCAACAGCACCAAATATAAATCGAAACAGATGCAAAACCAATTTTGCTGCAGGCGAATCTGGATGCTTCAAAACATCAAGTTTGCTGCTTACAAGGAAATTAACCAAAACATCGGCAAAGGGCCGGTATACTTTAGCAGCTTGAAGAAGGGTAGAAAAAATATGGACAAGTTGAGTGTTGCTAATCATGCACTCAAAAAGCTCTGGCATACACAACGAGAACATGTCCATAAGATCTCGAGGTTCCATGATAGCCAATATCTGAGAAAAGAGATGAAGCATTTCCCTCTCCTCATCCTTCTCTTTGAAGAGCGCTAAGCAATGGACACCACTTTTTAATACACCAGAAGCTTTCCATACCTAACACAAAAAACTTAAGTCAGACCAAGTTAATCATGCCAACAGAACTATTACAGAATTCAGCATCTTATGTATAGGACCTCATCTTCTCTCAACCCTTTAAATGCTTGAGTTGCAGGCATATTAGATGATGGTGAAACAAGCACCTGTGGGTGATTTCCATGTGTGGAAGGAGAAACCTTAACCATCAGAAACATCATATGAGAAGAAAAAAAATGCCAACCATATTACACTAGGATTTTTTTTTTTTTCTTTGATAAGTCGTATTACATAAGGAATTATAAAATTAGAGAATACAAAAACCTGTGATCGGGGCAAATGTGCATGAGTAATACTCCATATGATAGTCTTCATTCCTGACAATGTATGCAGCCATGCACAATATATTTCATCCAAGGGAATTTTTCCAATAAAGTAAGAAAATAAAGAATAGGATAGGGAACCAAGAATCAGCATAGAGAAAATCAAGAATTGAGGTTCCTCATCTCTTAACACTTTTTATTATTAAATATAATACAAAACGAAGAAGGAAATTAGTGGAAGAGGATCAATTACCCATGACCAACGTCTTTATCAAATGCTTACAATCATTGACTTCCTTTGAATGTTCCACAGGAACCTGCAAATTCAAAACTGCCTGCAACCAAATTATTTGTCACTAGAAAAGGGATAAATGAGGGGAAAATGTGGTTGTTTAAGATAAGAAGGGAGAATCAACTACAAGTATAAAACCAATCAACAATATGCATGATTAAACAATAAAGAAAGAGAGAATGGCAGATCTTAATTCATTAATTTTCAAATTACTTCCAGTTAGACAATAAATAAGTACATGTGCAAGTAGTTTTGACACTACATGATAGCCGATGAAACTTGTAAATGTTCAAGTACTTTTAAACATAATCTTCTAGAAAGTAAAGTTTACTAGAACTTTTAAGAATGGCAGAAGATTAAAGCCAAAATGAAGGCCCTCACATATGCAGGGTGTACAAAAAAGGTTCCCCAAAGAATTACAACCTATAGTTCATAAGATCAATAGTCTAAGAAGAGAAATGGATCCCACCTCATGCAGCCATTCTTTGCACAAAGATATCAAATGATGGACTTAAGGTCATTCATACGGTGCTCCACACCATTGACAATCTGATTATTCCTTTCCTTTGTTCTCACTGGTAAACTAAAACAATGATTATTTTATATTTAATGGTCAACTGCAATCTTAAATAGTAAACAGAAATAGTTATTTTTCTGTTTTTCTTTTTTTTTTCTCTCTCTTTAATTCCTATTTATATAAATCATTCCTTCCCCCCTTTTTTTGATTTCCTTCAAAAGATGTACTTAAGGTCATTCATAAACACATTGGGCCTTGAACCCAAAACCTCTTTCTCCACTCCTCAATAAAGTCTAAAAAGAGAAATGGATTCCACTGCACGCAGCCATCCTTTTGGACAAAGATATCAAAGGATTGACTTAAGGTCATTCATACAATGCTCCACATCATCAAACATCAGATTATTCCTTCCTTAGTTCTCACTGGCAAACTAAACACTGATTATTTTTTATTATATATATTAGTCAGCTGTAATCTTAAAATATTAAACAGAAATAGTTATTTTTCTGCTTTTACTTTTTTTTTCTCTTTTTTTTTCTATTGATAAAGATTAACAGAAATAAAATAAAACAAAAGAGAGATAAAATATATATATGTATATATATATTATTTCTATTGATAAATATTATTCATTTCCCTTTCTTTTTTTTCTTCAAAAAATAGACTTAAGGTCATTCATACACCCATTGGGTCTTGAACCTATAACCTCACTCTCCACTCCTTTCTTTTCTTTCTATATATATTTTCCTTTTTTGGTTCTTTCAAATCGTAAGAATTTGTCAAGTAGAAAATTCCAAAATTTTAGCATTACAGATGCTCAGCATATCTTAAAGACCCAAAATGTCCTGAACACAACGGTAACTAGCAATTTGTTATCAAAAATGCCAATACATACTTCTGAACCCAAGAAACCCAGACATATAACCTCACACCATGTTTGGAAGGAGAACTGGAGGTGAGAGGAGAGAAGCAAGAGAGGGGGGGGGGGGGGGGGATAGTGAGGGAAGTCCATTCCCCACCCCCACACTGCCCATATTGTTTGGTAGGAAGGAAGGAGAGAATGAAGGTATAATTTTACCAAAATACTCCCAGTTTAAATGGCTCAAAGTGAGGACAGAACTGACATTTCACAATTTTTCCTTTAGATTTCACACACTGTTATTAAGATATCAGCTCTCTCTCCTCCAATCTGCCCACTTTTGAGAAGCCTGGAAGGGTTTAGCCTCCCCTCCCCCATCTCTCCCTCCTACCCCTCTCCATCCCTCAATCAATCACTCCAAACAAACACTGTTGATTCCAGCCCTTCTTCAGCAAAACCCATTACGAATCACAACAGCTGTAATTCTGGCATTAAAGAATCTAAAAGAAGTCAATACCCAGTGCTAGCCCCACCAAACCAGGGTAAACACTGAGCACCTAGATACTGGTATGTAATGCTACATAATAACATACATAAAAATTTCCAAGAGTCCATAACCAATAAAACCACGTACTAACCAATATTTCATGATAATTTTGACAAAGATTAAGTTTAACATTCTTGAAACTCTTACCTTATGCAATAATGTACAGAATATATGCAAAATTAAGCACATAAGAATAAAATATATTCAAGTATTCACTCTAATATGGAGGATGAAGCTAAAGAGAGAAAACTAGTGAGGAAACTCAAGGACCTCCAAATCATAAAACAAATTACACAGAAATAGCACACATTCAAGTAATCAAAACAACCTGCACAGGGAGTTCAAGCTTGGACCTCAACGTAGCACGATCCTTTCCCTCCTCACCCTCCTCCAACAGCTATCAAGAAACAAGGAAACATAAATTTATATTAACAAGTAAGAGACATACCAAAAAGACGAGAATTAACATTTGACCAGGACAAAATCATAAAAAATGAAAAGAAATAAGATTGCTCAGGGAGTACAAAATTAAAGTAGCCTACCTACAACAAAACATAAGAATGATTGAAAAATTTGAAGGGAAGCTAGCCCACAACAATCTGACAAATGTGACAAGCCCCTCCCCACCAAAAATAAATCTAATTTCATTGCATTGCTATAAGACAAGCTTTACTTGGGAAACAACAGATAATGAAGCAGGAAAACAATTTGATTCCAATGTCTAATAAGGAAATCTTAATACGACATCCAGAAAACTATTATTTACCACCATTATTCTAAAAAACAAGTAAATAGATAAAAACAGAAATTCGTTTGCCACTACAAGATTGTCAACATAGCTTCAGTAGCCTTACATCTAATATTATATAACGGAAAATTGTACAGCAATCACAGATTACCTGCGGAATGGTACGCTTGAAAGTACTAAATTTTCCAACAAAAGCATCTAAAATACGCCCCTGTAGAAGAAACACAAGAACAGTCATTCCCCAAAAGCTAGACATATCCACAATGTTTGCCAGTTCGAGGCAAACTAGTATAAACATTAGATTCTAACTCATACCAATAAAATCCGTGCTTCATCCATAGATGGTTGGTCAACACCTTTCTCAAATATTGGCTCCACCTAATTCCCAAAAAAAATCATTACATGATACTGACTCATTCATATCATAAAACATATCAGTTAAAACTCTCTTGAAAGGACAGAGATAGCATATGCACCAGATTCAACATCAACCGAGCACAAGTAGTATGAATGCTGAGTGACAACGACGCATCATGCATGTTACTTGAGAACAAATAAATAATCCGTGATAGCTGCATAATCATAAAAATTTGTCAGCAGATACTATGACAGGGTATGATAGCAATTCAGTCAAAAAAATCATGACACCAACATGTATAGCAACTTATGGCTATTGATTACCAAGACTTGCCAACTATAGAGCATTACAAATAGGGAAGAAAGTAAAAGGTCAAAAAAAATCACCAAGAAAGCAACAAACTGTAATATCAGGAAAGGTTCTCTAATTTATTACTTCCTATTTGGAATGGAAGTTCTTTGAGCAAAATCAGATTAGGGTCAACTTCACTAAAAATCAAAGTATTGCCCACAAAAAGATAATGAGAAATCATCAATAAATTATTCTCTAAATTACCAACTGTAAAACCCGATAAATATATGCATCTTACTGCTTTATCCATCACTATGCTCAATGCCTCCATGACAATAACAAAAAGCGTCAAGGATAACGGATCACATTGGCATAGCCCCCTAACTCTCCAAAAATCCACTAGGAAATCAAGATTGTAAACAATATGTCAAAATACAATACATCTAACTCCTCCATATTGCCAAAAACCCGCATCTACTAGCATATAAATAAGAAAATCCCAATTCACATGGTCATATACTTTCTCCGCAATTTGCATAGCACTCCCGAAACTCCTGACTTCAATCTATTATCTACGCATTCATTAGATTTTTTTTTTTTTTGATAAATAACAAAAATTCATTAATCAAAATACCCAGGTATAATCTAAGCATTCATTAGATAAGACAAAAGAATCTAATATCTATCTACCCTTCATACAAGCATTTTGAGAATCTAAAGTTCTCTTATGTAACACTAGTCTCAATCTATTGTCCAAAACTTTAGCAAATTTTTTGTAGACTCCACCACTAATGGGACAAAAATCCTTCACATCAATTGCACTAGGTTTTTTTGGGATATGGGCTAATAATAAAGAAAAAGTACTTTAGAACTGAAGAACTTTCTCTTTCTCTTAAATAGGATTGCTAATAACAATGAAAAAAGCACTTAGGAACTTCTAAGCCAAATAGGAAGAGGACTCAAACCGCAAAATTAATATCATGAAGGTCATTCCAAAAAATCTAGAATTAACCAAATTGCCCTTATTGTAATTAAACTTAATTAAAACTAAACCAGCAACTTTCTAATAGAATAAAATCACAAAAGATTAAAATAAAAGAATTTACCCAAAAATCACCACCTTGAAAGTTTTACAATTGTATTAACCGAGAAGTAGCAGAACAATAATATAATAAAACCACATATATGTAGGATGAGGATAGCAGAAAAATTTTGAATCAGATATCTCACAAAAAAAAAAAAGCAGCACCTGTGACAAGGAAAGGTCCCCTCGAACATGATGAACAATCTCTGCCAGTAGACTATAAGCCAATGGTCTCAACGTCTCAAAGCATGCCCGACCAGTTCCAACTAGAACCCTAAAAAGATTGTTCAACTTAACAAATGAATTGGCAATCCTATTACTACATATATAAAGAAGCACACATAATTCAGAATCACTCAAAAGAAATTTACAGAACAGCAACATAGGTGTTTACAATATGCAGAACATCAGATCAAAACAACAACTTAAAGTTAAAATTTGACAGGAGAAAGTAGAACCATTACTAAAATTTCAACAGCATTTTAATGTTTATTGAAAAAAAATCAAGGGCACATTTGGTACATTGTAATGACAATTACTTAGAATAGGAGCTTTTTAACACAAAAAAAAAATTTACTTAGGGCATGTTTGGTATAATGTTATGGTGATTACAATGTAATAGGAATAAGTATTACAAGAAATTGGAATGGAATAATTATTCCTATTCATCCGTTTGGAGATAACATGTGAATAGAATCCTAAATATGTATTCCATAGTTTGGTACAGTTTGATAAGGTGGTCGAATGACATCAAATTTAAGTTAAATTTCGTAAACTAACATTTCAAAACCTCTTTGATCAATCTTGGACATCTTTTATCGCAATCTATTTTCAAGCACAATTATGGAATCCATATTAAACCAACAAATCACAGAATCTTTCTTTTTTATTGGATGGGTAAGTAATTGTGATTTATTAAATTTGAAATAGCATATGCAAGAAGTATACAGAGATTTTGAAAACAGAAAGAAACAAAAGAAAGAAAAAAGCGTATGCAAGAAGCATACAGAGATTTTGAAAACAGAAAGAAAAAAGCATATGCAATAAGTATACAGAGATTTTGAAAACAGAAAGAAACAAAAGAAAGAAAGGCAAGCTATAAGATTAACAATACAAGTGCAATGAGTCTAAAAACTCCACCAGAGAAAAGGTTGAGAATAAAAGAGTGTGTCTCCCATTCAAAGAGAGTTTTCAAGAAAAGAAACTTGAGATTCGGTATGGTTAAATTACCAATTCTCCCAAAAGTTTAAACTATTTGGATATGGTAAATCTAATCATTTAACCACATACTTCTAACACTCCCCCTCACATGTAGGCTCAAACTCTCTTTTAATAGGCAAGACCCAACACGTGGGATTTGAAATTAAAGGTAAAGTGGAAGAGACATGGATCAACCTCAGGAACTTCTGCTCTAGTACCATGTTAAATTATTAATTCTCTCAAGAGCTTAAGTTATTAGAATATAGTAAATTTCATCATTTAACCATGTACTTCTAATAAGAGGGTGGTGGATGTTATTGTGGGTCAGTTTTCTATCGGTGTTTTATTGAGAGGAGTGGTGGATGATTTTGTTTGGGCTTGTACAGGTGTGTATGGCCCTAATGACAATGGTCATTGGTCTAATTTGTGGGTGGAGTTGTCTCAGGTGCGCGCCAGGTGGCCCATGGCATGGTGTTAGTAGGTGATTTTAATATTATCAGATACCCAAGTGAGAGACTTGGCTGTGAGACTTTCAGCCCTGCTATGTTCACATTCTCAGATTTCATAGAGAATAATTCTTTAGTTGATTTACCTTTAGAGGGGGCTTCTTTCACTTGGTTTAGAGATTCCGGTCTTCCCTCTATGTCAAGAATTGACAGGGCCTTGGTTTCTCTAGATTGGGGGGAGCACTTTGAGAGTGTATCCCAACGGGTGCTTCCTCGTGTTCTTTCAGACCACTGCCCTCTTTTGTTGGAAGCTGGTGTTGTTCGGCGTGGTCGAAGTGCCTTTAAATTTGAGAACATGTGGTTAAAGGATGAGGGCTTTGTTGATAGAGTTAAGCAGTGGTGGGATGGTTACAGTTTTGAGGGCTCTCCAAGTTTCATCTTGGCTCAAAAATTGAAGGCTCTGAAAGCAGACTTAAAAAAGTGGAACAGGGAGGAGTTTGGTGATTTGGCTTTTAGTAAGAAGAACAAGCTGACTGAGCTGATGGGGTTAGATGTGAGAGAGGAGCTAGTGGGTCTTTCAAATGAGGATCAAATTCGGCACCTTCAACTCAAAGGAGAAATAGAACAATTGGCTTCTCTTGAGGAGACTTCCTGGAGGCAAAAGTCTAGAGCCTTATTTGTGAAAGAGGGAGATAATAATACTCGGTTTTTTCATAGATTAGCAAACTCCCATAGAAATGCTAATCAAATTAAAAAGATTGAGGTGAATGGTATTCTTTATGAGGATGAGCTTGATGTACGCTCTCAAATAGTCCTCTTTTATCAAGAGTTGTATAAGGAAACTGAGGTGGGGCGTCCTTCTATGGATGGGTTAGAGTTTGCTCGTAATGAAGAGGATGATCGGGTGTCCTTAGAGAAGGAGTTCACGAAGGAGGAAGTCTTCCAGGTACTAAAGGAGATGGAGGGGGATAAAGCCCCTGGTCCTGACGGCTTCACCATGGCCTTTTTTCAGAAATGTTGGAGTGTCGTGGAAAGGGATGTAATGGACTTTTTTGAAGATTTCCATCACCATTCTACGTTTGAACGGTCTTTGAATGCTTCGTTCCTCACTTTAATTCCTAAGAAGTGTAGTGCCGTTAACATTAAAGACTTTCGCCCCATCAGTTTGGTGGGTAGTGTTTATAAGCTGCTATCCAAGGTGTTGGCTAATAGGATGAGGATGGTTTTGGATAATCTTATCTCTGAGACTCAAAATTCGTTTGTTAGCGGAAGGCAGATTCTAGATTCAGTGCTTATCGCAAATGAATGCTTGGATAGTAGGTTGAAGAGCAGAATTCCGGGTGTGCTTTGCAAGCTGGATATTGAGAAAGCTTATGATCATGTGAACTGGGAGGCCCTGTTTTATTTGTTGGGCCGGATGGGTTTTGGGGTGAAATGGAGGGGGTGGATTAAGGCTTGCGTTTCGTCTGTCCGTTTCTCAGTCCTAGTAAATGGTTCCCCTGAAGGTTTTTTTTGGTAGCTCTCGTGGGTTGAGACAAGGGGATCCTCTATCTCCGTTGTTGTTTCTATTGATAAAGGAGGTTTTAAGTAGACTTTTGAAGAAGACAGAGGAGTGTAATCTTATTCGGGGATTCCAGGTGGAGCTGTGAACTCTGCTGGGGTGAGTATTTCCCATCTGTTATTTGCGGATGACACCATCTTATTTTGTGAGGCCTCTAGGGAGCAGCTCCTGTCAATAAGGTTGGTGTTGTCTTGTTTTCAGGCGTTTACGGGTTTGAAGGTCAATGTTGGGAAAAACGAGATTGTCCCCGTTGGGGAGGTGAATAATCTATATGCTTTGACTAATGTGCTTCATTGTAGAGTAGGCAGTTTGCCTATGAAATATTTGGGGATGCCGTTGGGTTCTTCTTTTAAGTCTCCCTCGATTTGGAATCCTATTTTGGAAAAGATGGAGAAGAGGCTCTCTGGGTGGAAGCGCCTCTATTTATCTAAGGGTGGTAGGCTCATGTTACTAAAGAGTACTCTCTCAAGTCTCCCGACATACTTTCATTCTTTCTTTACTATTTCTAAAGCAGTGGCGACTAGATTGGAAAGTATTCAGAGGAATTTCCTTTGGGGGTCTTCTGAGGGGGGTTTCAAATATCCTTTGGTGGCATGGGATAAGGTGTGTTTACCCGTTGAGATGGGTGGATTGGGGTTAAGAAAGGTGGTGCCGTTTAATCAGGCTCTATTAGGGAAGTGGCTGTGGAGATATGGCCATGAAGATACCCACCTGCGGCGTCGTGTTATCTCCTCAAAATATGGCGAGGGTCAAGGGAGGTGGAGGACTAGTGTTTGCAGGAGGTCCCATGGGTGCGGCCTTTGGAGAAGCATTAACGAAGGTTGGGAGAACTTTTCTAAGCATCCATCTTTTGTAATGGAGGAAGGCACTCGTATCCGCTTTTGGCATGACAGGTGGATTGGTGACGCTACTCTAAAAGTTATCTATCCTGAGCTCTATGTGTGTTCAGCGGTCAAGGATGCCTGTATCTCTGAGGTTTTGTGGATTCCAGAAGGGGGTACTATTAAAGTGTGGAATTTAACGTTTTATAGAGCTTTTGAAGATTGGGAGTTGGCTGCTTCGTATTCTCTTCTCCGACTTATCCAATCTCGTATTCCACAGGGTAGTAGGAGAGATACCCTTTACTGGCGGCTTAAAGGGGATGGTAAGTTTGACACTCGGTCTTACTACCTCGCGATCCGGGGTGCTTCAAATTCTTGGCTTCCTTGGAAGGGGGTTTGGAAACCAAAGATCCCTAAGCGCGTGGCGTTCTTTCTGTGGTCTGCTGCTCATGGTCAGATCCTCACCTTGGACAACCTTATGCTTAAGGGTCGGCCTTTGGTTAATAGGTGTTGTTTGTGTTGCAAGGATGGGGAGTCGGTTAACCACCTTCTTCTGCATTGTCCTGTTACCCATTCCCTATGGTGTTGTATGCTTTAGGCCTTTGGGATTCTTTGGGTTATGCCAAGATCGGTGGCGGATTTGATATCTTGCTGGCATCAGTGGCATGGAAAGTATAAGTCGAACATGTGGAACTTGGTTCCAGGGTGCTTAATGTGGATTGTGTGGTTGGAACGAAATCGTCGTTCCTCTGAGGACAAAGAGAAGACTTTGGTTGAGTTAAATCTTTTATACCAGCGTAGTCTCTTAGAGTGGTCTCGTTGTTGGGGCTTTACTAATTGCTCTTCTCTCTCTGAGTTTTTGTCCTCCCTTAGCTTAGTTTCCTAGTAGCTTTTTTCTTGTTGTTCATCATCATGAACTTCTTGTATGTCTTTCTTTCTATCATTTATAAAAGCTTTCTGATTACCTATCAAAAAAAAAGGTATAGACAGCTCCTTCCCCTCAAGTGTCCGCTAATTTCTCTCTCCAAAAGGCACCATAGAATGCAGGCTGGCCCTACCTCCATAGAGTTCCGTACCTACAATGCCACATCATTCCAATCCAAGACTCCATCATAGCATTGACTAAATTCGGCATGACCCAAGCAATCCCAATGGCTCAGAAGAAGAAAAAACCCACAGATCATAGGCAATTGGACAGTGCAATAACAGATGACTATCTGTTTCACCAGATGGTTTACACATGCAACAAATCACTAAATCATTATGATACCATTTTCCACCCACAGCAGAACCAAGCTGATAGGACTCTCTAAAATTATCTACCCAAACAGCCTGTTAGTCTAAAGCTTTCTCCTTTTCTTTCCTCTGTTTTTTTTTTTTTTATCCTTGTTTGATTCTTGTAGAATATTAGATTATTTTCTAAAATTTGCAGTATGTACTCACAGCAAAACAGAAATAAACGAGTAACAGTTTCTAATAAAACAAGAACATAGCATCCATGCCCATGTTCACACCGAAGAGATTATAACGAAGGTGCTGGTAAAACAAGAGGAAAATTAAAGAAAAGCAACTTCATATGTCAAGAATGAAGCCAAGAAACACTATAGGAGAGGATAAATGAAGGTAAAAACAAAATATTCTTGTTTGCTCCAGAGAGAGGAGAGAGAAAACTTGGTGGGGAAGAGCTGAGCAGCAGTGGCTTGGGGCTTTTTGGGATCTTTATTTTTAAAGCTATTACATGGGTTAAGGAATAGCAATTACACGCCTTTTGGTAAGGAATAGTTATTTTTCTTTTTGAAAAATAGTTACTCCTATTTTTAGAGAATAGTTATTCCTAAGGAATAATTATTCCACTTAATAAAAACAAAAACAAAGAACTGAATAGTCATTCTTTTTTTTTTCTTTTTTTGATAAGTTCACCTGAATAGTCATTCATTAGGAATAGCTATTCCATTACCGGGTCCATGACAGTGCACTAAACTTTCCTTAGGAATAGGATCAGTAGCCGAATCATTATTCCTACGCATCTGCTTAGTGATAAAAAAGGATTAGAACCCTAAATCTGTACTACTTAGTTTGGTACATTATATGATAATATATTAGAATCATATTTACACTCCCTGCGGGTCTTGCTTAACATTTAAATATGTATAAATTAAATAATTGTATAATTAATATCATTGTCCTTTGTTCAAAATTATTCTCTCCATAAATATTGAAAAATAAGAAAGTGACATCATGTCCCCCAAATTTTAAATTCTAATAACTCACAAATTCACACACTTAAATAAAATGAAGATATCTATAACAGTTTTTTGTTTTAAGTTATACAAGTTTCATAAAAGGTTAATACGCATTTGAAATTTAAATTCATACATAATGGCCAAAAAGAAGATTTGTCATTTGTTTTCTATTTATTAAATTTCCTATCATAATTTAAATTGATTAGGCTTATATTTGAAAAAAAAATTAATTAACTAATTTCAATCAATAATTACAAATGTTACCTTTTTTTTTTTTTTTAAATATATATATATATATATATATATATATATATCAGTACCATATATACATATGTGTGTGTGTGTGTGTGTGTATAGAGAGAGAGGGTTTTAGGAAGTGATAGAAAAGTATGGTTTTTTAGAATTTTCATCTTATTAGCTATTATGTGGCTTAAGAAAGAGCTATAGCGGACCTGTAGAAAGAAACGTTTATTCATCAATTTAGAGTTAAGTAATAGCCATTTCCTATAATGAAAATGCAACCAAACAACTGAATGATGATTCCAAAGGAATAGCTATTCCATTCCTAAATGTATTACTGCGTACCAAACATGCCCTAATTAATAGAAGAATATAACAGTGAATTTTGCTTTGAGGAACAGCCACATATGGTCATGCACTAGCAGGAGTCCGTATGCATAAGAAAAACTGGAGAAAAAAAAAAACCAAAGCCATGCACACAAACACAATCAAGTCCCAAGTAAGAGCCTCTTCAATAATGGGGTCAAAGTTTGTAGTCCTAAATATGCAGTCCCTAAGAGATTGCAAGCCAAAACAGCCACATAAGGTCATTCACTAGCAGGAGTCAGTGTGCATAAGAAAAAATGGAAAACAAACACAGGCATGCACACAAACACAATCAATAGTCTTAAGTCAAAGCCTCTTCAATAGTGGGGGTCAGAGTTTGAAATCATAAATATGCAGAGTCCCTAAGAAATGGCAAACCAAAATGGCTTATATATTCTTTTCAGATGAACAAATATATAAAGGTTTTTCAACTTGTCTATTACTATGTTTGGGGTTATGACTAACATATATGGAATCCCTGAGGCAAACCAAGAGATCATATATATTTCATGTTCCTGCTTGCACAATTTTGACTTGATAAAAAAAATTTTAAAAAAAGGTTGGGGGGGGGATAATACAACTTTTATATCAAGCTTATGACAGTTAGTCACCAAAAAGTTCAGAATATTACCTCTCTTCCAAAAGCGTGTCAATCAAGGGAAATAATCCCCTCTTGAAATCAGTTCCAAGAACATGTTTTAAGGCTACCAACAACTCCTACATCCAACACTTTTAACTTTGTAATGATGAAAGGAAAAAAATCCAAGAAAAGATAAGAAATATAAAGGCATCAATGTTGACCTTTCTAATGGTTACAGAATCTGAACATGTAACAAGTAAATTGACAATGCTTTTGCAAATGCTTTCTTCATGTGGCCTGATATAATCAGCGAAGCTCTTCAACAGGTATGTTAAAAACGAAACTGTCTGCAGTAGTAGAGATTTAATGTCAGTGAATGGTTAACAGAAGACATTTGGGAAAACAATGTTACATAAAAATACAGCGGAAGTCAATGCTTTTGGGGGGTTTATCTGCACATTGTGAGCAAAGCTGATGATAAAACTGTACAAAATACTCCAGTTTTTAATGGCTATCTTCGGTTTTTTTTTTTTTTAGGTAAAAATAATTTTATTAAAAAGAGACTACTTCATGTTAAATGAACACAAAGAGCATAAAGAACTACAAAACTGTAAATATTATATACAAAAAGCATATCTAAAAATGCAGCGATATCCCTATTTGAGAAAACCCAAGCCTGGGACCAATCAAATAAGGAACCAAAGAAAATGGCAACAATTGATTTCCTGTGCACTCCGCATCCCCATAGGTGTGCCAATTGTTCCCTCCATATAGCCCACATCAAACACAAAGGAACCATTTAAAGTTTCTTCTCAAAATCATTTAAAGTTGATAGCAATAAGCAAGCAACTACTTCTAAATCATTTAGAGCTTCTTCTCAAAAAGGGCATGGAAGAGTTTAAGCAAGTCTGAGATGGTACCTATTGGAGCGGTGTCTAATATAGCTCCTTTGGCAGCAATTTTGGGGTGTAAAGTTTCATTGTTGCCAATGAAGCATTTGGGATTGCCATTGGGGACCCAGTTTAAATCCAAGGCAATCTGAAATTCAGTTTTAGAAAGAATGGAGAAACGACAAGCTAGCTGGAAGAAACTGTATTCATCTAAGGGAGGTAGAATTACCCTCATTAAGAGTACCCTCCCCAGTCTGCCTTCTTAATTTTTGTCTTTACTCACAATCCCAGCCAGTGTGGGTCATTGCTTTGAGGAATTACAACGGGATTTTTTTGTGATGGTCGATTAGGAGAAGGCAAGTTTCACCTGCCTAATTGGAAGACTGTTTGTCAGCCATTACAAACAGGTAATTTGGTTATTGAAGTCTTATTCAGTTCAACAATGACTTATTGGGGAAGTGGTTATGGCAGTTTGCTATGGAAACAGATACTTTATGGAGAGTAGTAATGGCTACCACATATGGTTGTTGTGAGAGTGACTGAAGTTCTGAGGTGTCCAACGAGCCACATGGGGTTTCCTTGTGGAAGCACATTAGAGGAGGTTAGGGAAGGCTTTCTCAATATGTTCCGTTTGAGGTGGGGAGGGGCTTTCAGATTCGTTTCTGGGAAGAGGTGTGGTGTGGTGTGGTGTGGTGTGGTGAGATACCTCTTAAGGAGGCTTTTCCACTGTTGTATCGCATTGCACGGTAAAAGGACACATTTGTGTAGGAAAAATGGGGATCTTCACTGGGATGTGCTTTTTATTAGAATGATTCAAGATTGGGAATTGGGAATTGGAGAGCTTACTATCTTTCTTTGATATTCTATACTCCGCTAATATTGGCCAGAATGGGGAAGATAGAATGGTGTGGTTGCCTGACTGGAATGGTTCTTTCAAAGTTAAATCGTATTAAGAAGTTCTAACCGCCAGAGGAAGGGTCATTCCCCTTTTTTTTTAGAAGGAGCTCCTTCTAAAGTAGCTTTTTTTCACTTGGACAGCCACTAAGGGGAAGATCCTTACATTGCATAACTTGAGGAAGAGGAATATTTGTGTCATTAACCAATGGTGCTTGTGTAAGAATAGTTGGGAATCGGTGGATCACCTCCTTCACTGTTCTTAAGCCTATAGTCTATGGGACGCTTGTGTTTAGCATGTTTGGTGTTTCTTGGGTATGCCTAAACAAGTGGTGAAGTTCCTAGATTGTTGGGACAGGGGTGTTGGCGAGCATCGAACAGCAGTTATTTAGGGGGCTATTCCGGGGGGAAGAACATTCCATCCTTGAGTTTTTTTTGTTTTTTTTTTATAGGTGATAAGAGTTTTTTTAAAAAGATTTATTTACCCATCAATAGGGCATAGATGATCTAAGAGTCTTGCAACTCAATTGGTTGGCACCTCATGATGTTTCCAACTGATGAGGACAAGGATGAGCTCAAGGAAAAAGAAGATTAAATATACAAATATTTAAGAATTGTGGTCTAGTTTTGATGTCGGACCTTCTTTGCACCTTTGATAGGTCATTTTAGTTATTAGTATTGAGTCTTTTAGGTTGAGAAGCCGTTGGATCAGTTTTAATTAAGGTCTATTAGAATAAGGGGAATTTGGTAATTTCTAGAAATCTGGAATGGGCTGTCCTTGGCCGTACCAAAGACCCATGAGTCTTATTTTATGTATACAGTCTCTGAATGCTTCTTTTCTATCCTTGATTCCCAAGAATAATAATGCTTTGAATATCAAAGATTTTAGGCTTATCAGCTTAGTGGGCAGTGTGTATAAGCTTTTGTCTAAAATTTTGGCAAATAGATTGAGGTGGGTGCTGGATAATCTTATCTCGAAGTCACAGAATGCTTTTGTTGGTGGCAAACAGATTTTGGATTCAGTGCTTATTGCTAATGAATGTTTAGACAGTAGACTGAAGTGTCATACTCCGGGGGTGGTGTGTAAGTTAGACATTGAAAAAGCATATGATCATGTGAATTGGGACACTTTATTTTATTTGTTGGAGAGGATGGGCTTTGGGGATAGATGGAGGAGATGGCTAAAGACTTGTGTCTCTACTGTTCGCTTCTCAATTCTGGTTAATGGATCTTCTGTTGGTTTCTTTGGTAGCTCTAGAGGTCTCAGACAAGGTGATTCTTTGTCTCCCCTTCTCTTTCTTTTCATTATGGAGGTTCTAAGTCGTATCCTGAAGAAAAATGAGGAAGGTGGTTTCATTCAGGGTTTTCAAGCGGGTCCTATTATTGCGACCAATATCCGTGCTTCTCACCTTTTATTTGCTGATGATACCATTCTTTTTTGTGAGGCCTCTAGAGAGCATATTCTTACTATTAGGTTGGTTTTAACTTGTTTTCAAGCTTTTACTGGTTTGAAGGTGAATGTGGGGAAAAGTGAAATCGTCCCTATTGGGGGAGGTGCGTAACATTCAATCTTTGGCTAATATTCTTCAATGTAGGGTGGGCAATTTGCCTATGACTTACTTGGGTATGCCATTGGGAACTTCGTATAAAACAACATCTATTTGGAATCCGATCCTTGAGAGGATGGAAAAGAAGCTTTCAGGCTAGAAGCGGCTCTATTTGTCAAAGGGCGGTAGACTTACCTTGCTGAAAAGTACCCTTTCAAGCCTTCCAACTTATTACCTTTCCCTTTTTACTATCCCTAAAGCTGTGGCGACTAGATTGGAACGTATTTAGAAGAACTTCTTGTGGGGTTCATCAGTAGAGTGTTTCAAAAATCCTTTGGTGGCTTGGGAAAAGGTTTGTTTACCGCGTGAGTTGGGTGGTTTGGCAATTCGGAATTTGGGGTCTTTTAATCTGGCCATATTAGGGAAATGGCTTTGGAGGTATGGCCATAAAACCACTCATCTGTGGCGAAGGGTCATTGCCATGAAATATGGGGAGGGAAAAGGGGGTTGATGCAGTAGAGCTTGTTGTAGGGCTCATGGTTGTGGGTTATGGTGGAGTATTAGTGAAGGGTGGGATACTTTCGCAAAGCATGTCTCTTTTGTGGTGGGGGATAGTTCTCATATCCTTTTGTGGCATGATAAGTGGACTGGAAATGTTCCTCTTAAATTGCTTTATCCTCAGCTATTTCTGTGTTCAGCCAATAAAGAGACCTATATTTCGGATGTGTTAAGCCCTCCTATGGGTGAGAATAACAGAATGTGGAGTTAAAGATTTTACAGGGAATTCAACTATTGGGAGTTAGCAGCTTCCTACTCCCTTCTTCATTTCATCCAAACCCGAACTCCTAGGGGTGAAGGGTGTGACAAGCTTAGCTGGGATCTTAATAGAAGTGGAAAGTTTGATACTCGGTCTTTTTATCATAAGATTCGAAATGCAGCTCCTTCCACTTTTCCTTGGAAGGGCATTTGGAAAGTTAAAGTTCCTAAAAGTGTGGCTTTTTTCATGTGGACAGCAGCTCATGGTCAGATTCTAACCTTGGATAACCTTATACTTCGTGATCGTCCTTTGGCGAATCATTGTTGTATGTGCTGTTGTAATTCGGAATCTGTGGATCACCTATTACCTTTTTGTCCGATAGCTCATTCTTTGTGGATGTATATGCTTCGGTTGTTTGGGATCAATTGGGTCATGCAAGGTTTAGTTGTGGACTTATTATTTAGTTAGTATCATTGGCTTGGGAAGCATAGTTCTGATATTTGGAATTTGGTCCCAGGTTGTTTAATGTGGACTATTTGGACGGAACGGAATCGGCGGTCTTTTGAGGATGAGGGGAAAACTGTGGTTCAGTTATTAGAGTCTTGCCAGCGGACCCTCCTTGATTGGTCTCGATGTTGGGTGTCTCGGATTGTTCTACCCTTATGGATTTTCTTTCGTCTATTAGAATAGATTAGGGGCTACTTATGTCTTTTTGTTTCATTTTTCATGTGTTCACTACTGTGAACTCTTTGTATTTTTCTCGCTTTTCTCTTATTTATAATATTCTCTTCTTACTTATCCAAAAAAAAAAAGTCTTTTATTTAATTATTATTAGTATTCCTATTCATTCTAGGAATAGGTTATTTAGAGTCCAAGTCCTACTAGGAAAAGGATAAATATAGCCTCTATATAAAGTCTTTTTTGTGGTCATGTTATGGCAAAATATTTTGATTAATAAAATTCAGCAGCTTATTTTAAGCCTTGTTTGTGTGATGCAAACTTCTCCAAGGTGTGATACCAAGGAACCTAGGTGTGATGCTTAGAAAGTCCTAGGTGTGATTGCCTTTATTAATAATATTTTCTTCCTACTTATCAAAAAAAAAAAATGTGATTGCCTAGTGTTTTATTTATGTTATTTTTTGTTTATCCCCTGTTTCAGCCCCAAATAGCTGTCAACATTCATTCTCTTCTAACCTAAACTCTTAAACATCACTCCTTATTCAAGATTTCATCAACAAAGTTAGTATAGCGCTGAACTTTCTTAACGGTCCTGCATCACCAACAGAGCCATCTAGGGTTCAACCCCCCCCTCCCCAATTGTAACTATCGAATTATCAAAATAGGGCATAGAAGAGGTTCAATGTCCCAACTCTATAGACAATAAAAATATGGTTTAATCATGTCAAATTCACATGCAGATAATTTACAGGCTTAAAAGCAATACAAGAGTCCTGGCAGGCATAGTGCCATATTCAGACCACAATCAGCTCATGTTCATGCAACTCAGCTCTACTCCTTAACCATTCAGTACATTTTTTTTATACGTAAAAGTGTAAAACCAATCAACCATTCAGAAAATCTCTACCTAACATTTCAATATTCACCAAGTGAACAGTTTTAATGGTATAATATTAGTAAAAAGAAGTATATACCTTAACCTGCGCACCCTTTAGCTCAATGAAGTGCGTCTTCAGATGTGGAGGAACCTTTTCCGGACCGGGAACAGATATAGCAGCAACCATCAATGGCAACAAGTGAGGAATATTAGTCTGAACAAGCCGACTGTACAATTGAAACAGAAACATGACCACCAATGGACTCTCTGTAACAATTTTAAAGGAGCGTGTACTCGGGTTAAGCTGCCCCGACCCAGCAGTAGTAGAGCCTATAGTCAAAGCTTGATCTGAAGAAGAAGAAGACAATGTATCCATAGGCTTAAAATCTTCCCCGCCCACCGCCCCACTTTCAAAGAAATGGCTAACAGTCAATTTAAAGTTATGGTAAATCTTGCAAACAAAGTCCAAAAAAGGCTGAACTTCATTCTCCAGAGTTGGCCTGAAATTCCTGAGGAGATCAAAGATTATTCGGATGCAAATTAAGCCATTCTCTTCGTTATCGGTAGTGAGTACTTGCATAGCCACTTTCAAGAGGTCCTGCACGAATGGGCGGAGAACTTCGCTGTGAGGAAGACGATTGAGGATCTCCACCACAATGTTCCGGAGCTTGTGCTCGGGATTGTCCGCGAACTGTGGCTTTGTAATCTGTAAAAGCACAACCGAGAATGCCCGAAAATAGCATTTTAGAAAATTCAAGTACTCAGCCGTATGGGCAATTTCAAGACTGTCTCGAACTTCCATTGCCATCTGAAGCCTTTGCTGAGTTGCTGTTTCAAAAACAAAACAAAACAAAACAAAAAAATCAAAGATGTTGAAAACGAAAATAAATCACACTACACAAATTTTGCCCTCAAATTAGTAAGAAATTTTACTTTTTTTTTTTGTAAAGAGTTGCAAAAACGTAGTTTAAATTAACGTATTTGAGAGAGAGAGAGAGAGAGAGGGTACGTATGTCAGGCTCGACGAGATTCCGAGAGTGCTGCTCGAAATTCTGAATAGGACTCATGGTGACGAAGTAGAAGGCGAACTATACAAAAAACCCTAACTCCGCTCGAGCAAGAAATGAACGACTCGGAATCAATTTCAAATTCTTCGAACTTCTAGGGTTTCAGAGCAAAATACTTCAGCTTTCAGAAACCCAGTGCTTGTTCGTTGAGCTCGGTTGCAGTTTGAGATTTCAGAGAGGGGAATCTTTTATACAATAATAGTATAACTAAGGAGAATAAATAAGTTGCGGTGAATTTAAATTTAAAACTGAGAATAAACCCTAGGATTTTTCGTGATGATCTTCAGCAGAAATTTCTCTTTCACACTAGCTTTTACTTACGTACTTCCCTCTCTTTTTGTCTCTCATGTCCCCGAAGAATCGAGGATTTGGGAGGGGAAATGAGTTCTCTTGTGCTATTAGAAGCAATTTATTTTAAGGGTCTTTATTTTCTCGGTTTTTGCTCACCTGGTGGAGCCCAAAGGTTATAGGCTCGGATCTGCACCCATTGGGCCAATTGAATAGGTGGGGAAGTTTGTTAGAAGAGGTTTTTTGTTTTTTTTTTTGTCCGATAAGAATATTAAAATTAAGTATAAAAAAATATTTTAAAAAAAAAGGGAAGACCCGGAATCATCCCTAGGATCAACCGATCAGGAGAGAAGACCCAATCAGGAAGAAAAGTAATATTACAGATTACTACAAAAGTACAAATTTGACAAATTATCAATAGACTTCTCATCAATCACACAAAATAATAAATCATTTAGGTAAATCATTTCAGTAGCATAGCATAATCTAACTTATAATAAGTGACGGGCTCTATAGTTGCAAAGAAAATAGCAAATAAGGCAATTACATACCCATTAGATTATTACTATAAAAGAAAGTACTAGTTAGGTGTTATATTCGGTCATTGATGCATTAATTCGATCTGAGTGGTGAGAAGCTAAGAGGAGATATGCGGTAGCATAGGATGTAACAATACATTGTCTTTACCTTTCTAGAAATATATGATTTTCATTAAACTTCTCTAATTCCATCAACCTTTCATCTCCAAAGGTTTCTTAGACAACGACACTTCCTCGTTGTCATCCCCCCCCCCCCCCCCCCCAATTTTTATAAAAAATTTAAATAGTATATAGGATGAACAAAAAATCTTCAATTCGCCAATAATTTATAACCAAAAAAATCTTGTAGAAAAAAGAAATTCCCTTACGTCGGTTACAACAATTTGTATGACTTTTTAATTTATTTATAAACTATGGGAAAGTGAATTTCAATATTTATATTTTTTTTTTCAAAAGATAAAATGCCAAAATTCGTTTAGAAGCCAATATCGATGACGTAGCATTACCAACTCTTAATATTGATATCCTAATTTTTCAAAATCTTCAAACAAAGTTTTGAAAAACTTCATTAGTGTGATTTTTAGCTACATCCAAAAGTATGGGATTATCAAATTGGTGAGTTGGTCAACATGATAAAATCAACATATTAATTCCAATTGCCCAAAATCTGGAGATCCGAGGTCCTTTTCTTTTTTTCTTCTTCTTCAAAAAATGTTAGAATATCATGTTGTAAGTTTCAATTTTTTTGTTCATATTATATCCTTCTTGACTTAAATATTTAGGTAATAAATTGCAATTTTTTGTCTACCATGATTTTTTTTTTTTAATGAATTATGTCACATGAAATTTTTTTGGTTCATGCTTTGGCCCCCCTAGGTTCAAATCCTGATTCTGTCCCTGCTCGTCACTTTTTTATGGTGACTAGGCTTTTCAAGTAGGTGGCTTGGTAAGCAGGCTACCTTTAACATAAATAATTCCACTTTTCAATAAAGTCGCTAGTATTGCAACTTTATAAGAGAAATCCATTATTCAATTTTCTTATGGATTTGAAAGGAATATGTCATTATTTGGCCCTAATTGAACTAAAGATACCACAATCCACATCAGTGTCATTGAGTTAACTTAAATACCACACTATTAAGGTACCATAAGAGCAAGTCAGGCATACATGCTAAAAATATAAAAGAATATATAATCCAACAATTGAATTTACAAAACATTAATCAAATGAAAAGTTATTAAGTAATTTAACACTACTTAAAGTTACACAATGTGTTACTCTCCTCGTAATGCCCAACTCGCTTAGGATTAGACCAACAATCCTTAACTAACGAGCTCTTAATTAGTCCTTATAGGCTCAAGCTCTATCACTAGAATGGATCATTAGGGGAGAAAAACAACTTTATTGTTTTAGTTGCAAATGAAAGATTATTCTCTTAACAAAATGGAAAATAAGTTGTTGCAGAATGCTTAAATAGGTTGATTTTGATGGGAACGGAAAAAAGTGGTTGGGGGCAATAAATGATGATGGAGCTAACTTGGTGGGTGATTTGCTTACAAAGGACTTGCTTTCACCCTTTTGGGGTATATGCATTTCATTGCAAATGCATCTTACCTAAAAAGTGTGGTAGAAATATAATATCACATGCTCAAACTCTTCCATATTTCCTTTCAAACCTTACCTATGTGGATTCATATTGGGATTTGAATTTGGTGTAATTGCTAGGGTATTGCACTTGATGCAATTACCCCATCCTTACTCACAAATTTATTTCTATTTTTTTAAAACTATTTTCTCATTTAATCTATTCAATGGTTAAGCTTGAAAGTTGTTTAAAAAAAACAAAAAAAAACTCACAATATCAGCCATTGAGGACTGTTGTGCCCGATCTCAATCTCTCAAATTGTGTTATATACTCCTTTGCAAGGTTGGGCTGCCGATTGAGCCTTCCAAAAGGATGTTGGGTCTGTTGATTGGGCTGTTTTAATGACAAACCTTGTTGCCGTAGAGACCTTTTTGAGCCTTCATTGATTTGGGCCTACTAATTCGATATAACCCAAAACAAATGAGGTCGGACCTATGTTCACAGCTCTTGACATGATAATCCCGAAGCTGAGCTCCACTTGAGCTGTGATGGAGCCCATGGGCAAGGGGTGAGTGTCCACTACAAAGTAGGCAAGTCTTAATCAAGCCGTAGCCATGGGGTGCTTTCACATAGAACTAACGGAATCAGGATAGTTCCAACCACTCATGTCAACTTCAATTAACAACATTCTAGTGAAGTGGACGCGAAGAAAACGAAACCCCATGTTTTGATTAAGCAAGCAAATTAAGAAAAACCACACCAGCCCCCATTAGCAACGACCTAGCTCATGATCTTAACTTTCAGTAACTTTGTACACTGTATTAAAAGGAGAACCTTATCACACTGCTACTTCATTCATTCGTTACCATATACTTCTCTTCCTATTTTTCTAGAGTGCAATACTGGTGTGAAGTGCTAAAAATGGATCATAGAGAAGAGAGTGGAGTAGTGGTCATGGGACGAGCAGAGATTGACACGCGAGCGCCTTTCAAGTCAGTTAAAGAAGCAGTAATGTTGTTTGGGGAAAGAGTTTTAGCTGGGGAAATCTACGCCAGCAAGCTCAAAGAGGTCCTCTCTACTCATCTCCTCCTCTAATATTTGTTTTAGTAATCTATATGAATGAATTATTTATTGAAATTTAAACTTTTAATTAGGAGCTTGACCCTTCAAAAACTATAAATTGACCTCCAAATGTAAAGTCAGATAATAAAGTGTATTGATTTTGTACTGCCTTACCAAAATATACAGTGAAGGCTCCTTGAATTTATTTATACTATTTATCTCTCAAAAAGAATTTATTTATACTGAACTCATTTGAACATATGAAGCGTTTTAGATAAACATAAAGAGTTTGGAATTCAACATATAAACAGAAATTATTGTTATTTGTATTTGAATTAGTTGCTATAAATTATGATGCTATTTGTTGCTATACTTATCATTATCTGCGGTTCCTTTGAAAAAACTTTTTTTCTTAAGAAACAAACATACACACATTCAAAGGAGAGGAAAAAATGTTCCAGCATAAAGGTATATCACAAACTCCACTTAGATGCTATTATAATTTTTAAAAGAGGATGAAACAAGTTAGACTTTAAAAAAAAAACTTAGAAGAAGTTTTTGAAAGATTTTACTTTCTCATAAAAATTATAAGATTAATTACAAATATATTATAAGAATTTTATAAAAATACCTTGTAAATTTATTTTGTGAAATTTAATAATGCATGACAATTCTTTAGTGGTTCGTATAAAATTTATTCAAGGCATGAAGTTAAACTTTTTTTTTTTGTGAAATCCAAAATAAAATACATCTCTTGTATAAGTATTAAAATGTTGTTTAACGAATTTTAGGTTTTGTTGTGTGTTCAATATGCTTAGTTTTTGTAATTTTATTGAGTAATCGATTTTTTTCTTATATATATATATATATATATATATATATATATATATATATATTGATTTCCCCTTATTTTCTAGTGTTTTGTTGATATTTGGAGTAGGAAATAATGCATATTCACAAATATGTCAATTACGAAGAGTTGAATTTTTTAAGAGATTGATTGAAATGATAATTTTCTAAAATAATTCTTAATTAGTATATTGTTTTATTACTTGTGGGTCCAATAATTGTTACACTCCAACATGCTAAGCATCTAATGTATTTCACAAGGTTTTTAGTGTGGTAATTGAAGTTATTATTGGAAGTAAATTTTTTTTTTTGAGAAACAAAGTAAAAATTCAAATAAGAGGTCAAAAGATTTAATCAAGCAAAAAATTATCTCATAAAACGTGAATAGAACTAAATATTATATTACACATACCATATAAATACTCAATTTAAATTAGAATTTTTATATAAATTTATAAAATTTTCAATTACACAATGATATATAACTAATTTCAATTTTATATGAAAGATATTATTTAATTAAAACTTATGATCAAATCTATCAAATTAATTGAATCAGCCAATCAGCAACATTTTCTTCATGATATTATTTTAATCATATATCATAAAATCTAAAAAATTTCACTTACTTTTCAAGAAAAATGAAAAACACATATAATTATGTACAAACATGCATGTATGTATGTTTGTAATTTTAGTTTCATACAATTAAATTTTGGTACTAAAGGTTGCCCCTAAAGAAAAAAAAAATCATTCTGCCCTGCCCCAATCAAAAATAAAATATTTAAAATACTGTGGTTTTGAGAAAAGGGGCCCTTCCATGCACTATTGATTTCTCCTTGCAATCACATTGTGAAGGAAGCTACATTTTGAACATAAAAACATGATTCTATAGAATATATACCCTACGAAAGGAATTACAAAAAAAAAAAAAAAGTTTTAGCTAGTGATATGCTTAGAAGGCTATCACCATTCAATAAAAGAGGTCAAAATTCGCACTCACTGTCTCACAAAGTGGAAACCTCCTCTAGATGAAAGGAAATTCACAAAGTAAAAACCACCCTTAGATGGATCGGAAAAACTTTTCTGGTCTCTTCCTTTTTTTTTTTTCTTTTTTTTTTTTTTAAGATCAAAGATGAGAATTGAACTACTTGTGTTGTGCCTTTTTAACTCTTTTTTAAATTGAAATAAGGAAACTGTGTTAAATTTATAATAATACATTGGTGAAATTACACTTTTCTACTTTAAACTTTTATATAATTTACAATATCCCTTTAAAATATTAATTTACTTGATTAATACCTAAATTTGAAATAATTATATCGATATATCCTAGACAGTCTAAATTGACAGTTAAGTTAGATGGGAATTGTTATTTTTTATTGCAACTGATGAGTGATTAATGTGATTTCATAATTATACTTAAGTTTTATCTCATTTAGCATTCAATTTAGACAGCATGTGACACATTGATATGATTCTTTTAAATTGATGTGTCAATTAGAGCAAATTGATAGTTGTGAACGTTCTGAATGGAATGAAAGTTGAGTGAAGAGGGGGGACTGAAATTTGAAGTATCATTCTTCAAAATTAATATATGTACTTCGCACTTTAATGTACATTTCTCTTTTAGATGCAAGCTGGAGCACGTGAAACTGGGCATGCTCAATCCAGAATTGGGGCCTTAACAGCTGAGCTTGAAGAAACAAAGCAAAGCCTTCAAAAAGCCAAAGAAGAAGGTAGCTTAATGGCATCTTGCATAAATTCTCTTAGAGAAGAGCTTGAGCAATCAAAGAAAGAGCTACGAGAGTTGAAGACATTAGAATTCCAGAAAGAGCCCGTAGAGCTACGAGAGTTGAAGACATTAGAATTCCAGAAAGAGCCCGTTGATCCTAACTTCGAAGACCTCAAATTCATTGAAAATGCAACAAAAGTGGACATCAAGTTACAAAATGAAGAAGCAAAGGAGTTCCAAAAAAAAAGATATGTGAAGTTTGCCAGCCCTCCTTCATTGGCTCAAGTTATTATCAATAAAGATGAATTACCAGAGAGATCTCCTTCGGTTAAGAAGACAAAGAAGAAGAGGCCATTAATGCCACTTATAGGATGGCTTTTTTCAAAAAAGAAGGGAGCCCAAGAAGGTGAGTCTCCTAGAGATAGGCCCTTGGCCTTGGCTGAATAAGCAAAATTCTAAACAAATATTATTCACAGATGTAATTTGAGTTGGAGTATGGAGCATTTTTGCTACGTTAAAGCGATTTGAGCTTGTTATGTTAGTATACAAAAGAATTATAGTCTATAGAAAAATATTATTTTTTGTTTTTACCTAGTCTTTTATTATTTTTTTTTTTTGAGAAGATTTTACTAAGTCATTTGATTGAAAGGAAATAATCAAAGATCTCTATATTCCACAATGTACTTCTTCTTGTTGCATACTTCTTTCTTCTTTGTTGTTCATTTCTTTTTTGGATCATGTTAATGGGTACCCTTATGACAATTGTTAATTAACCATATCAAGAAAATTTTATACCACTTTCATAAGAAATATAAAAAGTAATTAGAAAAACTTCATTATTTTATCATTTTCTTATAATATGTTTCTAAAAATAGTTTCTAAACTAATGCACTTAGGGCATCCATTAACATTTTCCTTTTTTTTTATTTTTTATTCCCTCATATTTTGTAGAAATACCAAAAACTTTGTCCAATTTTTAGTATAGGTATAAAGGAAGGGATTTTTTTTTTTTGGGTGGGGAAGGGGACTAGCTAGCATAGTTATTTGTTGTGTCTTTGATAAAATATGGAAGGGTACTAGCTTGCATAGTCATTTGTTGTGTCTTTAATAAAATTATAGGTATAAAGGATGAGAGGATTTCTTTTTTTCTTTTTTTGGTGGAGGGAGGAAACTACCTCGCATTGTCATTTGTTGTGTCTTTTATAAAATATGGGAGGAGACTAGTTAGCATATTTATTTGTTGGGTTTTTAATAAAAGTATAGGCATAAGGGATGAGAGGATGACCCTTTTTTTGTGGGGAAAGGACTACTAAGCATAGTCATTTGTTATGTCTTTATGCTCTGTTTGAATTGAGGGGCAGTAGATTAGAGGGAGGGAAAATAATTTAACTTATCATGTTTGGATTTTTTTTAAGGGAGGAGGGGAGGGATTTGGAAGGTTTCTAATCCCATATTTTTAATTCCCCAAGTTGTAGATATTTGGAGTGAAAGTAGAGGAGAGTAATTTTGGACCTAATTAAACATTTTGAATTACTTATTTTACTCTTCATCATTTATAACAGTTACAAAATATACACATGCACAAATCACTCTCTTTCCCGCTCTCTCTTCTCTCTCACACTATTCTTTGCCTCTTTCTTCTCTCTCACGCTATGTTCTTTCACTCTTCTTTCTCACACCCTCAAATATCCATATTGTAGGTTGTTAATTAGAATGGACTTAGGAAAATATTTTCTTTCCTACATTAAGAAAAATTAAATTCATGATATGAACAAAATAAAAAATAATTATAAATGAAAGAAACACTCAAAATAAAATATTTTGTTGATTTTTTGAGTAAACAAACAAACGAAACATTTTTCCTTTAATTATTATCAATTAAGGATGGATTTTTTTAGAATTAAAAAAAAAAAAGGTTTTTTAAATTTTACAGTGTGCTTTTAATAGAGAGTTAAAACCACTTGAGACAATTACTTGAACAACAAAGCTAGTGATCCATGTTTGTATTATATAATTAATTCATAAAAAGATTACACGTTATAATCATAATTATTTAATCTAACAAATTAATCATTTTAATCATAGACCAATGTTGCAAGTCAATTTTCAAATAGGGTTAAATTTGCCTATTTAAATATATTTAATCATTTCCTCTCATTCTCATTCTAATTTTTAAAACATCCCAATAAAATAAAACACTAATTATTCCATTCCCCTTACTTAATTTTAAAAACATTCAAATAAAATATAGGGTAATCATTCTCCTCTACTCCCCTCCTCGCTACTCTCCTCTACTCTCCTCTCTCTCCAAACTTCCAAACATAGCATTAATAAAATATAGGAGTGAATTAGTGAGTCTAAAT
Organism: Castanea sativa; assembly: GCF_040712315.1. Taxonomy (NCBI): domain Eukaryota; kingdom Viridiplantae; phylum Streptophyta; class Magnoliopsida; order Fagales; family Fagaceae; genus Castanea; species Castanea sativa. Next base: position 33,384,888 of record NC_134014.1, on the reverse strand, counting down.
TAGCTGTCTCATTTTTCCTATCCTCCTATTTAAATTAAATCTAATTTTCCAACCTGTAAGTGCACAATTGCACCTAGCCCCAAGAACAGTTACGGGCTCAGGCCCAATGAGCCTTAAACAATATGAATTTGTAGAGTGTGAGCTTGAAACCCAGGTTAGAAGTGTTTGAGGATTAAATGACAAGCCAAAGATTGCAAACACATGAAAACAACAAGGAATATTGTAAATTAACCTGCTCGGACGTAAGCCGAGAGCTGTTCTTATATTATCTCTTTCTCTTTTTTCTTTTTCTTTTTAGATTACAAAGAAGGGAGCCCCCCATTTCTGTTCTAGGTTACTCCTTAAATACTCTTCTTTTTGATACTTTGTACACGTGTTGCCCCAACTCCCCCTTAGCCTAGATATTTCTTTTCTCAGTGCCTTTGAATAGTAACCAGAAGTTTCCCTTCCACTGTTCAGGTGTCACTTCCCCATTAATGCGGCCAGGGTGGTAGGTGCAGGGTCTTTAATGTGGAGGTGACAGCCTTTATCTTTGGTATTTCCTTAACATCGGTGCTTCTAGGACATTTAAGGGTTTCCCCCCTTTAACCATCGGTCTTGACCGTGTCATTCCCTAACCTTTATCATGAAGTCCCGGGTTCTCCGGTGTCCGTCCGAAGAGAAATTCACCCTCGGCTGGATCCTCGGATCCTCGGCGTATGGGCCGACCCGTAGTACTAACAAGTTCTAAACCCAAGAGCAGGTCGGCCTTCCCTAGCATGGCCCAAAGGCCCACATCTCCATCAGGGTCTTTTTACTCCCCACACAACCTTACTCATTTCATTTTTTAAAAATAAATAAAAAATAAACTCAAATAACCCCAACCACCCCCATCATCCCATTCTCACTGTCAACCACCACCTGCATTCGTTGACGTCAATATCCAACCACCACTTTTAGCCAGCCATCCACCACTTCCGACCAGTGACCCAAAGAAAACCCAAACACCTATAATAATAATAATAATAACCCTAAAAACCTCCTTACCACCATCACCAAAACTTGGCTGCTGGCAGACAGCGCCCTCGTCATTGTCGGCCATGGAAACCATTGAAGCCCGATCCCCACCATTGGCCAACAGAAGTAACCACCGACAAAGGTGCTATTGACATTGCTAGAGGAGGAATGGGTTCTGGGGAATTACAAAAAGGCAAACAACCATGCGGTTTTGGCTTGGAAACTTGACACATATTTTGGTGGTGTTTTTAGATATTGCACCGCCTTGCGTGCATTGATCTTTATGCACTCCTTGGTTTCGAGGCCAAAGTCAACAACTACCCATCACTCATTTCGGACTTCATCAATCTAAAGTATTGCTGATACGTACAGGAGAGAAGTTTATCATGAATGTGTGGGTCTACCTCCTCTAATTCCCCACCGACAAAGGCTGGTGGTGGTGGTGGTATGTGGGGATATGCTACTAGGGTGGCTGGGGTTATTTGAGTTTATATTTTATTTATTTTAAAAAATTGAAATGAATAAAGTTGGAAAATTAGATTTAATTTAAATAGGTGGACATGTGGAAAGTTTCTATTGGTGGAGTATAGAGTAAGACAGGAAAAATGGGACAAAAGATTTAGACTTTGAACTAGCAAGCATAGTCATTCGTTGTGTCTTTAATAAAAGTGTACGTATAAAGGATGAGAAGATTTCTTCTTCTTATGGGAGGGGACTAGCTAGCATACTCATCTGTTGTGTCTTTAGATAGAATAGTCGTATAAAGGATGAGAGGATGTCTCATTTGTTGTGTCTTTAATAAAAGTATAGGTATAAAGGATGAGAGGATTTCTTCTCTTTTTTTGTGTGGGGATTATAAAATATGAGAGTAGTATAGTCATTTGTCGAGAACATGGATTAGTTGAAGTGTATTTCATTGAGATTCATTATCTATTAGCAAGGCCGGCAAAATAAGCCCAAACTCATTTGCCCACTCAAACCCACTCACTCTAATTGAATTCAAACCTACCTAAGTATTACTTGGGTCAAATGGACACCGATCCAATTAGACCTTGTAAACTCAAGTAATAATTGGGTTTTAACTAAAAACCCAATTAGACCTAAACCTAACATCGAATAAGAAAAATCTTTGAAGAGGAACAAGACTAACTTATTACTAAAAAATTTATGATATCACGATTTTATTTAGCTGTTTTATAAAGTTATTAAATTATGATAGTAGTGGGTTTTAGCAATAAGTGAAAATTGTAATACCATACTAATAGAAATTCATTATAATTCATAAATTCTATGCCTATTGTAAGGACTGGCTTTGGCTCTCCAGCCCCAAACGAATGAAGGACCTAAGTCCAAATAGTCCAACACAATGAATTTGTTAAAGAGTGGGCCCAAAATAACAAAGAGACAAGGAAAAATAGAAGACAATCACCGTATTAAGAAAGATAATTCTCCTCGGATAAGTCCGAGGAGGTTTAGTTCTTCAATATATCACTATCAGACTTGTTTACAATTTTCTTTATTTGTGCTACAGTGTTTTTCTCTGTTATTTTCCCGATCCGCTGTCTCCGGGGGACCTTCTACCTTATATAGGCCCTTTTAGATGATCCTGATCTTCCATTTGTTGACCATGCAGGCCACCACTCAAGTGTTAGTCCCATCAACCACCTTCCTTGTACCCTTGTGAGATGCAGCAAACAAAGCAACACTGTCCACATAAATGCGGCCAGGAGGTTTGGTAGGATGCATTAAATGTGGTGGCAGCCTTCAGCTCTTCAATCATGTCAGGGCTAGTCCACTTCCTAAAGCTCTTTCTGTACAGTAAGGCCTCCTTTGATGACGTGATCATAGAATCCGAGGACGTGGATTCCTTAATACAGCAATTGCCCTTCTCGGCCATGCTATGACACGTGGCGTAATTGCCTTACCCAGAATTCTAGTACCCCACACCTATAATTAAAGGATTTTAAATATTTTACCATAATTAATTTTTTCCCATGTTATATGCTTAATAATCAATGTTGTTTGGTTCTCTAGAATTGGTTTTTTGCTTTGCTATCTCTTTTCATTGTATATGATAGATAGTATAACTACAAACAACATAAATGAGTGTTTTATGTTAAGTTTATTGTCTTCTCATACATAAAATAATCTCGTGCGTTGCGAGGGTTAAACACTAGTTAATATAATATGTATAAAAACACATTTTAATCCAAAAGGCCTAACCTAGTGGTAAGTATTTAATTATATTATATTAACCACATATTCTTATCTTCATTATTTAATATGAGACTTCACTCACACATCCAATAGATTTAACTTATGTATATTTTGTTTAATTTTAGGTAATAGTGTTCACCACATTCATATTTCATATATCTTTATCCTAGTGCAACTTAAAAAATGTAGTTAATTGTTATCACTATTAAAAATTTTATTTTAATTCGAGCCTCGGGCCTCAGGCCCGAGTTCCGAGTTTCACTGAATTTGAATCCACTTTTATTCTTTCTCTTTTCGAACTTATTCGAATTTTAAAAATTCTAAAATTAAAAGATGGGAAGGGGAGGGATTAGTCACAGAGATTTTATTAAATCCCTAATCTTCTTCACCACTTCCCATGTTACTAACTAGAATGAAAAAAAGGGGAATATCAGCACATCCGAAAATAAACGATTGATCTCTATCTATATGTATATTTCACATATCCTAAATATTTAATAGTGATCACTGCATATTTCACGGCTCTATCCAAGGGCAAGCTAAAATAATGTGAAAGAAGAACATTTTATGTTTGTTGCATTGAGAGATTTTTTTTTTGGGTACAAGTACTAATGATGCCAAAATCGTCAGTTGGGTCACTCGTCCAATCCGGAGCTCTTGACGATCTTGTAGGACCTACAAGATAAAGAGAGTTCATCGAAAAGACCACCGGGTTGTGCCCGGTGGGTGAGCCTCTGATGCTTAAGTTAGTATCAACCCAGATCTTTCATATATAGATGGTATTTTGTAATAGTTTCTAACGTACCTTAGCAAATGGACAAATTGTCCTTTTTATAGATGACATAGGTAGCTGTTGGACAAAAATAGGGGTGATTATTACCCTAATTGTAGCGTTCTTTATCTTGATGAGAGGGTTTAAGGTCTTTGATGATCGTTATTGAATATGTTGGGCAGTTACTCATCTACCTTTGATGGCCTACTAATGACGCATTGACTGTCCATTAAGATGGACGACCTTAATAATTTTTATGGACTCATCAAGTACAGCACGTGGAGATAAATAATAACTAGTTTTTTTTAATGGTCGGTAAGTCGGCGGAATTGAATAATTTGGTTAAAGCAAAAATTAGTGCATTAAAAATAAGTAACCATGCACAATTGCATGTGTAAACATGTGAGCCATAGTACAACATTGACATACGCTATACTTTTGGTTATTATTTCTTTTTTTGAGAATATAGTTTTGATTATTAGGTTATGTTGGTATTGGCTTAAAAGACCAGTTTTTTTACTATTTAACTTATTTTTATTATTATTCAGCTTATTTTTGCTACTATTTATGGGTCTCATTACATTTTTTAGTACTATTCGTGAGTCTCATGATACTATTTCAACTATTTTTTAGCTTTATTTAATGTACTTTCAGTAAAAAAATTTCAATTAAATAAACTATAGGACTCTTAGTACAATAGTTTTTTTTTTTTTTTTTTTTAATTTATATATAACTCATGGTAGGATAGCTCAATCATATTAATTGTTCTCATTTATAAGGAAAATCAAGGTTTAAGACCCCATTTTCCCATTATTGAATTTGAACCTACCAACTTATAAAAAATAAAATTTATATAATAATTTATAATTAATCTGTGCATCATGCTACTTGTACTTGAAGTCATGGTTGCAATCAAGTGGTTATTTTCTCTTTGTGACAAATGGTTATATTCTTCTTGCATCAAATAACTACCCTTTCTAACTTCATTAAAGACTCTGGAAAATTACATAATTCCTCCTAGTTTGGAGTCTATTCAAATTAAATTCTAAAATTGTAAAAGCAAGCATAGCATCTAGAATTGAATCTCCTTCACACACTTATTGTCAAAGAAAATATATTCAAAATTAAATAAAATACTATATAAGTTCATGTTTAAATCATATCATATCATGTATGATGTAATAAAAATTATGTTCTACAATTTGTGATTGCACCAAGTAGACACCATTACATTTTGTTCTCTCTTTTTTTACCCCTTATGCCATGCAAAGCACTACAGGTACATTAAATAATGAACATAGTTACTAACTAAAATTCTATTGTCAAAATTTCAAAAAAAAAATTTAAATACTATTCTTATTAAAATTTTACTGGCAAGAGTTTATAAAATTTAAAAGAAGTTTTATAAACTATTTTATACTATTTTAATATTCTACCATAATTTTTTATTTTAATAAGAAAATTCAAGTCTTACACGTTGTGCTTGCACTATGTAACTTTATGTAAAAGTGTTACAGTATGACATAATTTTGTCATGTTACTTGTAGGGATGAGAGGCACAGATAAGGATATTGGGCCGTGGGCTGCGTCAGAGAACATCAATGAGCCTAAAGAAAACACGTAGTAGGGCGAGCAAGTAGATTATTCGGCCGAGGAAGAGGACTAATCATAATGAACATGTGACTTTGTCCGAGGAGCAATCCCTCCTCGATCAAACAGAGCAGAAGTCTAAAGTCCAACCACCCATCAAACACCGGGCAGTGGGCAAACCATGCTTGGGAGGGTAAGCTTTAGTGAGAGGTGAGTCACCAGAGATATGAGAAATATCTGGGAAGAAAGCTGTTACCACCGCATTGAATACTTTGCATCTAACCTCCTAACCGTATTGATGTGGAAGTGATAACTGAACAGTAACTTTCAACCTTACAGCTACCCACAAAGACTTCAGGAAGGTACTGATGGGGCTTACTTTTTGGAAGACTTAGACCAAAATGCTGTACAATGTCCATGGAATGTAAATAACCTACGAATGTTTTATTATTAATGAAAAACGATTTTGCCCTTCTGTTTCTATTATTATATGTGTTGTTGATTATTCACTTGAGTATTAAACAAAACATCAATCATCCCTAGTTCCTCGGACAACATACCTTGGGTAAATTAATATTTTTAGTTACTCATTTTAAAGTGTTAAAAGAACATTGGTCATGTCTGGTTTCTCGGACCACATACCTTGGGTAAATTAATACTTTCAATTATTTATTTAAGTGTTAAATAGAACCTTGGTTATGCCTGGTTCCTCAGACCACATACCTTGGGTAAATTAATACTTTCAGTTGTTTATCTAAGTATTAAACAGAACCTTGGTCATGACCGATTTATCGGACCATATACCTTGGGTAAATTAATGCTTCCCTATTTATCTAAGTGTTGAACAAAACCTTGGTTATGTCTGATTCCTCGGACCACATACCTTAGGTAAATTAATACTTCCTTATTCATCTAAGTGGTTCCTCGGACCACATACCTTAGGTAAATTAATGCTTCCCTATTTATCTAAGTAGTGAACAAAATTTTGGTCATCTCTGGTTTCTCGGACCTCATTCCTTGGGTAAATTAACACTTCTTGGTTATTTAAACATTAAGTGGAACCTTGGTCGTGTTTGGTTCCTTGGACCACATGCCTTGAATAAATTAATGGAGCCTTAATCACACATAGCCTTTTGAGTTGAGCATCTAAGGTACACAAATCCTATTTCTAAGTTAACTTATCAGATTGTCAATTGCATGGGAATTGAGTTGTTGAACTAGCAATTGCACAAGTGTTTGTCGAGGTTAAAGGTAATGTTATGCTTATTTAGAAGAGGTTGTAATTTGAGCTTACAAATTGGACAATCAAACTATGTTCAACAGCAAAACAGCATTATGATTAACATAAAAACACTGATAATGTAAGGGAGCTTAGCACATTTCATTAAATAAAGCCTTGAAAAGGCAAAGGGAATACACGCTTAAAAAAAAACTATGAAACACTAAAGGAAATAAAAGAAAAATAAATACAAAAGAAGTACACATAAGAAAAGAAGTACCAAAGAAGCTAACTTTTTCTTCAAGACCTCTATTTGCTTCTTGGCAATAGAGAGCTAATCCTCGGTTCTTCGCAATTGTTGGCATTGGTCCTCGCCTTGCCTTTCAGCCCTGGCCAGCGCAGCCTCAACACTTTTCTTGCCCCTATTTGCCTCAGTCAACTTCGCGTTGAGGTCTTTTATTTTCTCCTCAGCCACGGTGAGTGTCTCAATAGCATCTATATGCCATTCCTCCTCGTCCTTCCATTGGTTGTGGGCATCATCCACCCATTATTCGGCAATGTGTGTTGCCTGGATTGCCTTTAAACAAAAAAAGAAGAAGAAAATGTTAAAGTAATTTCTCAAAGAAAAGGAAAGAGAGTGTAAACACGTTAAAATTGATAAGTTAAAGGACTTACCATGGCCAGGTCCTTTTCAAGGTTAGAAACAGCTTGTGCTTTTTTAGTGTCCTCAAGTCCGCCATATCTTGAGGAAGAAGTAAAGGCTGCTCTAGAGCGTTGGCCACGTAGCCAGCTCTCCCCTTCTGGAATTCTTGGATGGAGGCGTTCATAGGGAGAGGGGCACCGTCCAACTCCATGGGAGGGTTCCAGATCGGAATCCTAGGATAACGGTCAAGTCCCCTCTTTGTGACAATCCCCTCGGCCGAGGACTTCCTTTGCGCTCCCTTTGTTATATTGGCCCCTTTATAGGGCTCAAGCTCTTTGGAAGGAACGACTTTGCCTTCCTCAGTTACCTCTTTCCCTTTTTTATCTATCTTTCTCTTCTTGTTCGCTTGTTCAGGATAGGAAGTGTGGATGGGGATAGGAGTTGGGGGCCGGGTTTGAATGGCTACTTCAGGAGAAGACCCTCCGGCGTGTGATTCTAGCAATTCGAGGAGGCCTGTTTTCTTCTTCCTCTGAAGCACCATGCCTTTTAGAACGTTAGAAGGTTCTTGACTGTTGCTTACTTGGGCTGGGACGAAGTGAGAAAAGGCAACACGTGGGGAGTCTGGAGCAGAGGTTTGATTAAAGACCTCGAAATCTACGACTTCTATTACTTTAAGTGCTTCTTCCTCGGGAACTGGACTTGAAGAGGTTGCTTCTTCCTTACGGGCTCGTTGAGTGGGAAGTTCCACTGGTTGGACGCCTGCTGGGGGAAGACCACTGAGGAATCCGAGAACAGCAATGTTGATTTGGTGAAGTTGTGGATCCTTCACCTTGATGACGTCGGTAGGAGCCTAGAAGCTTGTAGATATTGGCTGGTACTCAAGGATAACGTGAGTTGCTTGCAACTGCCCGTTTGTATGGAGAAATATCTCGGACTTAAGAATCCTCGTCAGGCCTGGTTCGTTAACTAAATTAAGGTTAAGAGCCGTGAACTTCTTGTTTGCAAAAACTCCAAAAATGAAGATGTCATAAATAAATAAATAAAAAGGCAGTAAATTAAGGAGAGTTAGTTAGAATGTTAGTGCTAAAGCAAGGAACCTAAACCTAAGTACCCCACCTGCTTTCCCCTCTCATACTAGGCAATGAAGTCCATCATTCCCTTGAGACAATCAAAAAATCTTGGTCCAAGCCTTTATTGGTCTCGGGAAGACATGAAATGAGTCTGACTTCAGGGACCCTGGTTTTAAGATAGTATCATGAACTCTTAAGGAGCTAGCAATTATACACCCAGTTCACATCGTGATGGGTGAGGTTTACACCCATCTTCTTGTTTAGGGCGTTTACGCTACTTAGTATCCTAAACATGTTTGGGGAACACTGGGTAGGGCAGAGTCTATGGGCGATTAGAAAGTCCCTAGTAATTCTACCTATAGGGATTCTCATTACTCCCTCTATAAAGGCAATCATAGGGATTACCACCTCTCCTTCTAGTCTTAAGGCATGCCATTCTCCTTGAAGGCAGTGCCAGATGGAAACCCTAACCGGTATATTATAACGAGTCTTAAAGCTCTCTGTGCCCTCAGGGGTATCTATTAAGTTAGCAAATCTACCTATTTTTAGACGTGAGTGGGGGATATTAGAAGAGTAAGGCAAAAATTGAAAGGCCGAGGAGGAAGGAGATCCTCATATTTAGCAGGTGGGCTAAAGGTTACTCACAATTTTAGGAAATGAGCATCTCAAACTGGTTCTTGTGAGTTGAAGATTCAAAAATTGGGTTATTTGGGTTCTTCGAGCATCTTATATAGGAGGGAAAAGTACGCAGGAAAGTTCTCGCTCGAATCCCTAGGAGAAATCTTTGCGATAGGATCTTTATCGTACCGTAGAACATGGGGAACAGGGCGCCGTGCAGAGTAAATGCTGAAGCGTCCCAAATGCCAAAGCGTCAAGAGCGTGCCTATGGCAGGTGAAAAGACACCTACACGTGAGGAAATAACACGACCGTGGGAGGTATGGTTGCCTAAAATTGAAATCCCACTTTTCCCAGAGAAGAGAAAGAGTAGAATTTCAAGGGGCTATCGTAGGGATGAGGGGCCCAGATAAGGATATTGGGCTGTGGGCCGCGTCTGAGGACATCAATGAGCTTGAAGACAAACACGTAGTAGGGCAGACAAGTAGATTACTGGGCTAAGGAAGAGGACTGATCATAATGAACATGTGACGTTGTCCAATGAGCAATCCTTCCTCGATCAAACAGAGCGAAAGCCTAAAGTTCGACCACCCATCAGACACTGGGCAGTGGGCAACTATGCTTGGGAGGGTAAGCTTTAGTGAGAGGTGAGTCACTAGAGAGATGAGAAATATCTGAGAAGAAAGCTGCTACTATCGCATGAATGCTTTGCATCTAACCCTCTGGCCGCATTAATGTAAAGTGATATATGAACAATATCTTTCAGCTTTACAGCTACCCATAAAGACTTTAAGAAGGTGCTGATGGGACAAGTATCAAAGTTATTAGCAATCTAATCTACACATGGAGGGCTGAGATGAAAGGGGGGAAAGGAGTATAAAAAGGGAGAATTCCATTACAGGAGGGGGCATTTGAAATTAAGGGAAAAAAAGTACTGTGTAATTAAGAACTTGAATATTTGTATAAGTCCAAAAGAAATATATAAGAACATATCATCCTCGGACCTGACCGAGGAGTATTTTTTCTTCTTAAATTGTTTATCTTACTCGTTCTCACGCCAACTAGCCCGCTATGATTCATATTTGACTCCTTAGACGTTCAGTTTTTAGCCCACTCTCTAACAAATTTATTATTGTTTCGAGCTTGTTGGGCCACCCTCCTAACATCTTGGGCCAGTGGGTCAATTTGGGTCCTTACATTAACTATTTAGAGAATTAAAATATTACCTCAATTATTAAAAGTTTCAAGAAATTCATAAATATTTCATTATTTATTTATATCATTTTATAACATATTGTAATTTTTTAAAATAAAATTTGGTCTTATACAATGTGCTTTTTGTGGGGAATAAAAGGACCCAAGTGGGCATATGGGCCTTTGGGCTCTAGCAAGGAGGGATGATCTGTTCATAAGCTAGGAGTTTGTTAAATACGGGGAATCGGCTCATATGCTGAGGGTCCGAGGATACAGCCAAGGGTGAGTTCCTCCTCGGACCGTTCCAAGAGAACTCGGAGATTCACTACAAAGGTCAAGACAGAATTCTGGAAAGACTGTTGGTTAAAAGGGGGAGATCCTGAACTTTCTAGATGCACCAATGTTAAAGAAAATATCAAGAGCAAAGGCTGCCACCTCCGCATTAAAAACTCTGCACCTACCTCCCTGGCCGCATTAATGGGGAAGTGACCCCTGAACAGTAGGGCTGAAACTTCTAGTCACTATCCAAAAAGCAAGGGGGAGGGAAGTATTTAAGGGGGGTGAAGAACATAGAGAGAGGGGGCCGGTAATTAAGAAAGAAATTAAGAATTGCAATCTTTAAGAAAGAAAGAGAAATAGTAAAAAAAGAGTCATCGGCTCAAGTCCGAGGAGACTCATTTACGATTATCATTCATTATTTCCAAGTGTTTGTACATAAAAGCCTGTTATCAAGTCTTTAGTATCTTAAATCTAGATTTCAAACTCACGCCCTACAAATTTTCATTGTCTAAGGCTCATTAGGCCTGAGCCCATAATCTTCTTTGGGTCCAGGTGCAATTGTGTACTTACACTTTTCACCATATATCTTGAATTAATCTTTGTTCTTTTGTTTTTATTATCTATTTTATTATTCAATTTAATTATTATATTATTCAATATTTTCTTAGTGTACATATCATTCTTATTAAAACCATCAATTTTTTAAATCATTTCAATGCATGGGAGTATTTTAAAAGTTAAAAAAAAAAAAAATTAAAACCACCAAAAATTTAAATTGTTTCAATGCATATCCTTAAAGATTCTCTGTTAACCAAAAGCAACAAAATTCACATAAATTGTAAAAACTAATGAATCAATCATTAAAAATTGATAATATATAGGAGTACGAGTTTAGGCATGTAATGGACTTTAGGATTTTTCCTAGTGCTTCTCTTCTGAATTTTTGAGAGGCCAAGCATTCATGGCCTTTAATTTTTATAGTCTGACGATATTTCTATTTAGTGGCCTACGAAATTTACAGCAATTGGGAAAATTGTAATTAAAATTTTCTAATGATAGCCAAAAAAAATCACTGGTGGTGATTGGAACTTGAAGGTATATTGGCATCTCTGTCCTAATATCTAGTAGGTTCTGATTAGAAGCTTTTGTTACTTGTTCATGGGGTTTGCTTGAATTGGCAAGATTTTAACATGAAAAATCAGTGACAAGTGACAATTATAAATACAAAGGAACCTTGGACACGTTTGCAATTAATTTTCTAGAATAAAAAAGCCAACTGTGAATATAATTGTTATATTTTCTTTTTTGCTGTTTTATTAAAAAAGAAAGAAAGTGAAATTCATGTTCATCTTGCACCTACAATATATAGAAGGACATTATGAATGCTAAAGGTTTGTGTACTCCCTACGTTTGCCAAGTATGGAAACAATATCATAGCAATATAGCATAATATTGGTTGTCATAATATGAATTGTAATATTTGAAAATTTGAGTAATAAATATTCTCACATTTGCTGAAGCCTATATAAACCCAAGTTATGCAACCAATTTCTAGCATGTGCAAAAGCAAAAGAGAGAAAGAAAGAGAGAAGAAGATGATATACAACGTTTCATTCCTTGACCACGTGATCAGGATGGTGAATGGCCCTCTATATTGGAGGATATTTGTGCGCAAAGACTTCTGTCTCTATGACTAGCGGTGACAAAGTGTTGTTGTCTGTGGTATATCACCAGGGTGATGGTGGTTAATTGAATAATAAATCTTTCTTTTTAAATTTTGGTACCGAATGTAGTTTAATTTACACATTTCATTGCAATAATAAAATAATTTCATCTCTCTCTGCAGTTTTTTGTGTTTCGCCAAAACATGTTGTTTTTGTTTTTTCACCCCTAGTAGATTCCTTGTCAATTTTTACATGTTAATAATACTATATGATTCTCTAATCCCTTAACACAAATGTAGAATCCCTTGACAAAAAATCATTTGAATTTCTAAATTGCCAAAGCTTGTGCAAAGCAGATAACGAGACCATGTAGAATCCAATAACACAAATGTAGCATCATGATCTCTCTGCATAGAAGGTGCACCAAAATCTTCAGTTTAATTGGACTTTGTTTGACTAATATCTTTATTCTTTTAAGAGATTTTTTTTGGAGACTTTTAGATACACCAAAATAAATCATATATATAGTTTTTTTTTTGATACAAGATAGAATTCTACTCTAGCCTAATCTAAGTGTATATGTGTGTGAAACTCCCTCCTGGAGACTTGAACCCCGGCCCTTGCCCCCTACACTCCACAAGTATAAATGCTTGTGGAGTGACTATCGCACTTATACTTGTAGAGTGACCATCGCATCAAAGGTGTGCGGGGTATATATAGTTATTTAGGTGCCGTATAATAAGTTTTTCAATTAAATTTAACCATATGATTAAATTAACTAATTAATAAGTCATATAATTGAATTTATTAATGACCCATCATATAATTATGCCAAAGTCTAATTCTCACATGCTTATAATTTAGAACTATTTGTTGAGTTGAACACTTCTTCCTTGTCATTTTTCCCCTTGTTAAGTAATGCTTCTTAGTCAGCAATGGAATTATTACAATTTAATCTTTCTGCTTAAATTTGGAGGAATATCAGGAAAGTACAATAATTTACATGGATGTCTTCACTTACAGTTTCTCTTCAAACTTTTTTTTTTTTGAGAAGGAGTTTCTCTTCAAACTTAGTTTGTCATTTCCAACAATCAGAAAATTCACAATTTTCCCTGCTCTTACCAATGGAAAAAAATGCCATAAATTAATATGACAAAAGTACATAAATGACTAGGATAATAGCTGAATTTTCATATATTTATCTTGCTTAAGAAATATGAAGTAAGCACATCAAGAAAGTTTTTCTTATTAGTTCTTTGTTTTCAATTTGAAATGGTAATTTTTTGAAATAAAAGATATATAATGTTGAGGACCAAGTCTTGGACAAGCTTATAAGATTAGTGTAGAGGACCATAGTCTAGAAGTACGTTTTGCAAAACGTAGCTAAGGCTAGCCTTACCATTTGTTATTTCCAGCAGGAAACATAAAACCAAATTCACAATGGTAAAACTCGCTCTCCCATAGCAGCCCAGAATAATAAGTCTATAAACAGCACTCCCATAGTAAACTTTGTTGATATTCATGCACATGGACATTGGTAATCCCAGAATGCTTATGAATAATTATGATGATATAAGCCAAAGCTAGATCATAATTTTGATAAACTGTGTAAGGCTGTGGAACTATTTCAATTAGAGATATGATATGATAGTAATATAAATTAGGGTCATTTTAACGAGTACCCTTAGAGTAATTGTTAATCATTTTAAGAGTTTTGCCACTACTTTTATAGGAAACATTAAAAGCTATTAAAAAATTAATTGTTTTTTTTTCTATAAAAAATTTTTAAAAATATTTTCTAAACCATTAATGTTTCCCATATAAAATTAATAATATAATTAAACTTATATATTATATATTAGCTATACACGCACTAACGTGCAAGGCAAAGAGATCATTTGCTAATAACACCGGATAAAAGGGATAGAAAGAAGGTGCCAAGCGATTTGCGTGTATTGTAAGGAGAAGCTAAGCCTATATTTCGCCCGTACGAATAAGGTTAGTCCATAACATGACGAAATTGAATACTGTATTTATCGTTATATTTGCACTATAAGACATAGCGAGACTGTTGTACGTCATTTAAAATTGCTGTACACTTTTATCTTTTTTTTGGAAAATGACAACTACAATCTTCATTGTAATTTGTAAATGGATAAAATAGAAAGGATCCTATTCATATCAAATTGAGTTAGATGGGAAGGATTAGGAAGCTCATAATTCCTTATGAATTCTTCTAGGGTCACAAGACTCACAGCATTCATGCCGCAAATTTTGTCTTTAACCCTCGTCAATTATTAATAGTTATTCATAGTTGACTATATTAAAATTGTAGCATAAAAGTTGTGTCTATAAGTTTTTTTCATTTCTTATATATTATTTTTGAGAACACACATTTTTGTGAAAGTTGAGTTGTCCAAAGACATTCTGAAACAAACAAACTGCCTAACTTTCTTTATTTCTTAATAGCCTTATTAGTGTTGACTAATTACTGATTCGTAGCATTTCCAGCAAAATTTCTGACAATTTATGATTATTTTTGCAGGTTCTAGGTTCCATTACAGTTTAAATTAACACCACATTATTAATATTTGCCTTATTATATGGCTGTTAGCATTATTTTACAGGATAAAACAGCAAGTTTATGTTGTTACTCGAAGATCCTTAAAGGCCCGGTTACCATGCGCATGTGGTAGCAACTGACCAGCCAACTTCAAGTCCCACATTCAAAGTACGACCCATATATTATAACATATGATCTTGTCTTATTTATTAGATTCTCATATAAAGAATGTTCCACCCCATGTTAGCCAACATTAACCAGACCAAAGCAAAGATGGAGAATCAGAAAACTAAAGCAAGTCCCAAAAAATTGAAGACCAGACTATGCATCCCAAGGCTGCAGAGAGGCAATAACAACTGCACCAACAAGAGCAAGAGCTTATCACCAGTGACCTTGCTGGAGCGTTTTCGCGAGGCTGTGTTTCGCTTGATCATGTTGTCTGCAATGTCCAAGGACACAAACAACACTAGTGGATCCACAGACAATATTCAAAGATGTCACTACCCCAATGACCCTCATCACAGCGAAGCTGTCGCGGATTGCATAGAGTTTATCAAGAAAAAAGCATCAACAGATGAGAACCGCGACTCTTCTGCAAGTAGTTCTTCTATTCGTGCCTCGCCCGAGGTGATCTTACCAGTTTCGGTTATGTAATAATTCTACATGATTTAGTTCTGAGTGTATGTTTAGTTGTAATTGTGCCATTTCCTTTTCCTTTTTGTTTTTTTGGGGGTGCCTTTGCTTGAGGAGTACTTGAGGTGTGAGATAGAGATACAGATTTGTAAATTTATGTGCATGAAATATTCACAGAAAGTGTAGATTTTCTTCCCTCTTTTTTACTGTATTTTCCTCAACATGTTTTTGGGTTATTTTTCGAATCAAGTAATTGTCAACATGAATGGAAAGTTTGTTAAATAAGCTTTTCTTCTCGCATATTAAACATGAATGTGTACTAATTTGATAAAAGAAAAATGGAAACATTCTGCTCTAGTCCTAATTAGATCATATATCATGCAATTGGAATATAATATATGTGGTAACTAGGTGAAATATTCCATAGATAAATAAATTCCCGGAAGTCCCACACTCAAACCATCTGCAGAATGCATGATCAAGATCTGTGCATCCTTGTCTGTGGAATGAACAACTCTGCCGATACAAGACTTCAATTTCTGAATTTGTCATTCGGGTTGATTTGATTGAACTTCTGACTACTGAGTCAAAACCGAGTTCCAACTGGGCTTGGAAATATTCTGGGAAGTCAGAATGGCCCAAAAAACAAAACAAGGTTTTTTAGGCCTTAAAACTTCAGGACATTGATAGGCCCAGATAACCGCGAAAAATCAAGTGCCATATTAAGATAAGGGCCCTCTTGTATTGCCCCTAATAGGGACCTATACAATAGGGCTTTACAGTGGCCCATTTCTGAATAATTCAGTGACGTTATCAATGATCCAAAAAAGAGTGCCCCACACTTCACTGGTCTATTGTAAATGTTCTGCAGAATATTTTAGAATTCAAAGGAATTTTTCTCACATTGTTCATTTAGTTGGGTCAAAAAGGATCTAAAATTTGTGGTTCATGCTCTTGCTAAATGTTCGTGTAATATTGATAGTTTTCTTTGTTGTAATAATTCTTCCCTCTCATTTTCTGTTTGGAATGCTTGAAATAGATACCTTATTTTTACCCTTCTTGTTGTGCAGTGGCAATGACACCAGAGGATTTTTTATTCTTTTTCTACACCTTTTAATTTCTTGATTGATAAATTAATCCAAAAAAAAAATTAAATCCAATTGCGGCTCCAAAATTTTTTCAAAGTGGTCAGCAAGAAATTTAGAGAAATCACTCACCGATGGACAACGGAGAAGAAGTGTTGAAAATTATACAAAATCTAATAAAAATAATATCTCATATATTGACAAAAAAAAAAATGCAAGTACAAAAGAATTTACAATTTTCTTTTACAAGTTTTTATATTTTGGAATTTTGTATGTTAGTCTCATTATCAATGATGAAAATTATATATTTTTTAATGTTCACAATCAAGCAATCATTCATCCATTGATCTCTCATTTGATTACAAATTTTTTATTTAAAAATTCAACTCAACTTATTTGTTCTTGTAATTGTATTAAGAATAATTTTTTTTTGGTATATACTCTATTAAATATTCAACTCAACAGTTCAATAACAAATATATACTTAGTTTATTTAACAATTCAATTCAACTCGATAGTCTTTGTAATTATATTAAGAATAACTTTTCTTGTATCCACGGCATTTATTTATTAAGATTTAAGAATTCAACTCAACAATTTAATCAAAATTTTTTATCAATCACTACTCACTGTACCGCACCTAGTCCCCACGACTATTTATCTAATCTCCTCACATAGTGTTTGGAAACATTTTCTCGGGAATTGAAAAAACTGTCAATACTTTTTCAATTCTCGAAACAATATTTTTAAAAATAATTAATTATTGTGTGTCCTAAGGACACACATTAGCAAAATCCATTTATTATTTATCAAAGTATAATAATGTATGCACTTATATTTGTCTTTACCCTTTAGCCTTTTACTGCCCACATAGGCACACACGCCCCATAACACAGCCACTCAACTCTTACAACAAATAATAATTCATAACACTAAACACTATCATAACGCTATCATAAATTATAAATTCACACTAGTCTATCACAATTCACAGAGTAAGACTCTCAAAATAGTTCCAGAGAGAGAGAGAGAGAGTAGCAGATGAAATATTGAGAGCAACGAGTAAAGTAGTAGCCAATCTAGACTGATGGACGAAGTGAAATGAGGCAAATGTTGTCTCTTTAAAACTATAAGTTTGTGTTATTTTATTTAATTTTAATTATGTCGTGCCAATTTTTTAATTTGAGTGAAGGAGTGAGGACTAATAGAAACGGGCTTCTTTGTTTGTTTTTCTGAGATTGTTTTTGGGCTTCCTAGTTTTTTTAAAGTGCCAGAGATATATTTAAGGGGACAAAGTTTAGTTTTGCTGGGCTTAAATAAAATTTTGGATGTTCAAAATTTTCAGAGTGGTTAATTTTTTTAAGGTTGTCAAAATAAAATAATTATAAAAATATTATATAGTATAATTTTTTTCCAAGGTATTCACTTTAACGCCTTACTTCTTTATTATTATTATTATTGGTTAAAGTTGTTCTTCAACATATAGCCGCCCCTGATTAAACCTCAATTCATTAAAATGAAACTACTATCTGAATTTTAATACTATAAGCTAAGGTCCTAAATCCGTAGGTTTTAATTTATTATTTTTAAAATATTGAAGTTTGATTTGTCAATGACAAAACTATAGGATTTAATTTATTATAATTTGAAATTTTAAGATTTTAATTAAAATTTTCTTCGATTATAAGATTTATATATAAATTCTCAAAAAAAAAAAAAAAAAAACACCACCACACGGGCTCGGCCATATACCCACTCTCGAAAATCGAATAAAAAAGAAGCAAATAAACGAAAACTATATATATATAAGTAAAAAAGAAATGTTTATCAAAAAAGTAAAAAAGAAATGAAAAGAGAGGGCAGCAAGGGCCAAGGC
This sequence comes from Castanea sativa, assembly GCF_040712315.1. Classification (NCBI taxonomy): domain Eukaryota; kingdom Viridiplantae; phylum Streptophyta; class Magnoliopsida; order Fagales; family Fagaceae; genus Castanea; species Castanea sativa. The sequence goes on along the minus strand of NC_134014.1, from coordinate 33,366,471 downwards.
ACCCAATAGCCAATATCTTGTGCATCTGATGCTTAGAGTTTTCCGGCGGTTGGTAGTTAGGAGTTAGGAATTCCAATTTCATTCGGAGCCAAATTTTGGGGATTTCAGAAACTCAAACAAAAAAAAAATGGGTGGTACGTATAATTGCTCTTTTTTCTTGTGTGCAATATTGTTGATTTCTTTCTGCTTAACCACTTCCTAGTTTTTTTTTTCAAAATTATTTTAATAAATAAATGCAGGCTCTCAATCCGAAAGAGAAGACAAGGTTTCATTGGAGCTGAATGAAGAGATTATTCAAAGCATGGAAGTCGGCATGGCTTTCAGAGACTATGTAAAATTCTCTCACTCCTCTTTTTTATTATTGCTTTTGGTTTAGCAGAATTCTATGGTTTTCAATGTACTTCGTGTGAAATTTTATGTTTCTTATCAACACCAGCAGCAACGGATAGTGTCTGGTTTATGGGTGTGTGTGTGTGTCTTTGGAACCCTAATCCTCTGTTGGGTTGCTGAGAAAACTATGGAAGTGTTTTTGTTGCTTTTTTTTATTCATACAAGAACGGCAAACTTAATTTGAGTAAAGCTGGAAGCCACCAACTTATTTGACAACAAGAAACTTACCAGTTGAGCTAAAGCTAATCGATCGGTTACTAGCTAGTTCAACTCGTAAAGTCACTTGTTGTTGAGTAAGGACTTGGGTTTGGATTTGCCTACACCAAAATCAATTGGACGCTATAAAGTATTAAAAAAAGAAGAAGAGTAAGTTGAATGGCCGTCCTATGTCTAGCAAAATTTAATTTCTATGTTGGGTACATTATTAAGTGTAGTACATTAGGTTCCCAAATTAAATTCAAATTGTGTTTTATTTGTCGATGCAACCAAGTGTTTGAATATAATTGGGGGACCTAATGGACTGCATCTAAGGTACTGTTTGTGTGTTATCAACGTGTTGTTGGAGATGGCTTACTTTATGTTTACAGTTTTTGCTCTGTGTTTTTGTTTTCCTTTCCATATATTGACTTACTGAAGTTTTTATGCATATTTGTATTGTTATCTACAGAATGGTAGAATTAGTTCCATGGATTTTCATAAGACTTCAAGTTATCTAGTAACAGCTAGTGATGATGAATCCATTCGCCTTTATGATGTTGCCACTGCAAGGTCAGTGCCTTTCTTTTTTGGCTTATCCTTTAAATTTCCCCCTTTCTAAGCACCATTTTTGTTTGTTTTGTTGTTGTTCATTGTATTTTGTTGGGAACATTTAAGTCACAGAAAATTTTCTGCTTATGTATTAGTCATACCCTGGTGCTCTCAATCATAGTGGTGATAGGGAATTGTTGGTTTCGCAAGACTCACAGCAATTTTTTTGTTGGTTGAGTTGAGCCCTTCTTGAAAGGGATTGTGAGCAAATTGATTAACACATCGACTATTTGAAGAAAAAAAGAAAAAACAATTGAGGATTATCTAAAGTTTGTTGTGCTTGATTTCTGTGAAGATGTAAAATATGTGCTCAGATGGGCAAAGACTCGATGCCTTTTGTGGAGCCTTGGCCCACCTGTTTGTGAGATGTGAAAGTTGATTTTTTGTTTAAATGTTATTCCTTTTAACAAGGTCAAAGAACTATATGCTCAAGACGATTCTTCATTTTCTAGAATTTAAAATAGTCCCGATATTGAGATTGAAAACCATGGGCTTAACTGATAAATTTATTTATTTGTGGGTGACTTCAGTTGGTTTTATCAAGAGGAACTATAGGGAACTGTAATAAGCCATCCTTGGTCTATGTTTTAGATTTCACTTTCGATTCTAGAGTCGATTGTGACTAACACTTAATCATGCATATTAAATTCTCCTGTCGCCTTGAAAAACTCTTGTTTTCAGTTGTGCATTATTTTAATTTTTAGGCTACTTGTTTTGGTAGTGGCATGATTCATTGAGACGCTTTTTTTTTTTTCCTGCTAATTGCCAGCTGTTTGAAGACAATTAACAGCAAAAAGTATGGGGTTGATCTGGTTTGCTTTACTTCTCACCCTACAACAGTCATCTACTCTTCAAAAAATGGCTGGGATGGTATGTTAATCCCAAAAATGTTTGTGTGTGCATGGTTTATTTAGAATCATCTATTTATTTGTTCAATATAATCAGAATCCCTGAGGTTACTATCATTGCACGACAACAAATATTTGCGGTATTTTAAAGGTCACCATGACAGGTTTGGTTTCTCACACTAACGATTTTGGCAATTTTTTTTTCTCATTTTCAAGTGACTACTTGCCTGAACATATCTGTGTAATAATAGGACATCTTCTACTCTTGTTTCTAGGGTTGTGTCACTCAGCTTGTGCTCTCGCAAAGAATGCTTTATCTCTGGTTCTCTTGATCGAACTGTTTTGCTTTGGGATCAACGAGCTGAGAAGTGTCAGGTGGAGGCATTTGCATATAGATGCTCCTTTTCAAAATATGTTTTATATATTACTAAGATATCTATTACCTGCAAATTAGGGTCTTTTACGTGCACAAGGAAGGCCTGCTACGGCATATGATGAACAAGGACTAGTCTTTGCAATTGCCTTTGGAGGATGCATTAGAATGTTTGATGCTCGCAACTATGAAAAGGTTAGTGTTGATGTTCAAGAGCATGGGAGTGTTAAGTTTGTCTAGATTGTTAAATCCGTGAAATACAATTATTTAGTGAAATTTGATTGCTTCTAGGGCCCTTTTGACATCTTTTCTGTTGGGGGAGATACATCTGATGCAAATGTTGTAAAGTTCAGTAATGATGGGAGACTTATGCTTTTGACAACTATGGATGGACATATTCATGTGCTTGATTCATTCCGTGGCACACTTGTGAGTTATCTATCTCTTACACTTGTCTTTCCATGAACTTTTCCGTTAACTGAAAAAAGAAAAAGGTCATTACTCAGTGCTGGTCCCCCTTAGGTGGGTCATGGCAAAACTTTACTGATGGAGATCTTAAATTGGTAGCATTTATAGAGATGGTTTAATCCCTAAGATGTGCTTTTATGTTCTCTGTTGATTCAGTTATCCACATATAATGTCAAGCCTGTTTCAAGCAATTCCACATTAGAGGCATCATTCAGCCCTGAGGGAATGTTTGTTATCTCAGGTACTGCTCGTATCCTGTCACTTTTCTCAGGATTAATAATTTGGATAAATTTATTCAGAATTTGTTCATTTTGGATGAATGATACCTGTTTGTATGTTTACATTTTCGGTCTATGGAGTTTTTCAATTTTTTCGTTACCTAAAACTCTGATCTTAACCTTTGGAAGGAAGCTGCAAGATCTGATCTTGCTGGTGCTATAAATAGCTTGGCTTTAAATACAGAGCTTTTTGGTGGCTCTGTTTTCACGGACTAGTTCCATTGGAATAAAATTTATCTTCAATTATGTCCTGATTGTGGAGATTTATCGTTGTGGAAGTTTTTCCAGAATAATAAATTTAACACTCAAGATGAAAGTATCAAAAACTTTGCGATAAATCTCACCATGCTCAAATAGAATATACAAAGGAGTTCTCAATAAAAGAGGAATCTTATTGATACTTGAAACATTACACACACCTTGCCACACACCACATGCCACTCTTGCTTTTCTATTTCCTTACAGTTCTTTGCTTTGTTGCTTTCTTACACTTTGTTGGATATTGCACTTTTGGATGCCTTAATACATTCCGTAGAAAGCTTTATACAGAGAACGAATACTGCACTAAGGAGACAAAGGAGAGACAAGCCATTTACTCCTATCACCTAAAAATTGACAATGTTGCATGCATGGAAGAAGAAAAGTCAAGGAAAGAAGCTCTTTCCTTACTAGAACTCTAAGCTTCCCACATTGCTCATGTTTTACTTATTTTCTTCACACCTTGCTTGTAGTCACACATACAAAATGTTTGAAACCAAATCACCGTCAATTGAGTCAGCAATGAATCTTACACTGATTACCTTTGCTTAACCTGTCAAAAAAGGAGGACCATATTACTGGACTTGCTGTTTTCCCCACCCCATTCTCCCAAAAATAAAAAATACTTCTAATTAATCTCTTTTGCTGCCCCTTCTATGGTAATTATTGACTTTCTTCATTCTGATTTCTGGCAGGTTCAGGTGATGGAAGTGTTTATTCTTGGAGCGTACGAAGTGGGAAAGAAGTATGTTCCATGATTCTCATGCAGCTCTGAAGTTGCTTTCATTCTTTCTATATTTCTTACACTCTTTCTTACTGTTATTTGTCTGATATAGAGTAGGGTTCTGCATTCTCCATAGGTAGATGTAATGTAATATGCACAAACAAATGCACTCAAGATTGAAGATAAAAAATAGATGATTGTGTTGACACATCAGGGTCATTGTTTAGGTTTTTGTTAGGGTTCTTCTCACTAAGAACGTATATTAAGAAATACATAATGGCCCCCCTGGACATTTGGTCAGATGGTAAATGGCAGTGAGCTCACAATTATAATGCAACGTTATTATATTTATGAACGGCAAATGTATGTCTGTATGTGTACCTTGTTATGTTGCTGACTTGGTATTGCTTATTATTAAACTATCTAGGTTGCTAGTTGGATGAGTACCGAAACTGAGCCTCCTGTCATAAAATGGGCTCCTGGAAGTCTGATGTTCGTCACTGGCTCTTCTGAACTGTCATTCTGGATACCAGACTTGTCTAAGTTGGGATCTTACGCTGGAAGGAAGTAGAAATTCAGTCATCAACACACTTGCAATTTCACGTAGGAAGCAGTTGAAAGGTTTACCATTTCTGCCGATCTACTTATTGTTAAAGCTTGAAATCAAAGGCAAATTTAATGTTTCTACTGTAGAGTTGTTTGCTACGCAGTGACAGTTAATTGAACAGAGGAAAGGCAAACGTGGTCTGTACCGCAACTCACATTTAAAAAAAAAAAAAAAAAATCTGAGGAGCTCCTTTTCAGAGGGTCGCTCCAGTTGCTTACTTCCTGGATGCGTATTACATGAATTTTTCTGAAGGAAAATGGCCGTAGATCTGTAGTTTGGGTATCAGAAAGTCATTTATCAAAAAAAATGTTAAGGTATCGGATAATCATTTTTGAAAGTCTTCGAACTATGATTGTACAGTTTACCTTCTTGTGAATCTAATTAGAGGAGCCATCAAGAGCACTTAAGTGTACATTTTTAATTGACGTGTGTACAAACACCACTCTTCTAATATAGTAAATTATATATCTTGTAACCACAATTAGGGGGCACTTTGATATTAAACAATGATTTGTAATTTTGTATAGCTTATTTAGAGAATATATTTCTCCAAGTGAATGGCTTCAAATGAGAAATGGAAGGTAGAATAGTAGTATTTAAACATTTTGACATAATCTTTCTCAGTCTGTTGGACCAATGTTAGAAGGTGTTCATGGTACAGAGTACAGAAGGTGGCAAATGTGGGTCTAAATACCGTGAATAAATCAAGCTTTCTGCAATATAGAACTTCCCAAAGAGGCTGTGCCCAGTTTTTAGTCTGTGATAGTCTTTTTCTTAGGGCTAGTCTACCTCTTGGAACTCTTATGCATGTGCTAGTCAACAACAAAATATCTCCTTGTCCAGTTTGAAAGAAAGATCTGCTCAATTTTTGTACTCTATTGCCGACCTACTTGTAATGAGGATGACAAATTAGAATGGGATTCACTCCCCAAGTCCCACCACCAAAACAAAGATACGTACAGCTCAAATGGTAGCCCCCCACCTTTTCAAGTTTTCTCCACCCAAGAGAACCCAAAAATCAATGATTTGCATAGACAGTAGAAAAATGTTGAATATGCCTCCAGACAATTGTATAACTACGTAGATGGCATGCACATGGAAACTTTTAAATGTAGTTTAGCTAGTCCTAATCAAAATGGAAAGCAAAAAAAAAAAAATCAGATACGGGACTTTACAACACTCTACATAAAAGGGGTTCAAAAAAGCATGATGCATGCAATCCCTCATATTACTGGTAAAGGACATTGCGTACTTGAAGTTTCAAAAAGCTTCAAAGATCTTGTTGGATCTACAGCTAAATCTCCATAAAATATACTTCAACCAGGAATAGAAGCATTGTCTACAGCGAAAAGTCCCCTCTCTTTGTCTACCCCTCTATATTAAAAGGCTAAATTTCCCAAACAGACATTAGGGCCATTTCCAGCCATAAAGTATGAAAAACTTGTCAACGAATTAATGGAATGCATCCATTCAAAATCTTGTTGATGGGGACCTTTTTCAATATCGAATCTGTTCATTGGGCGCTAACAGAGTAGAGAGAACGAACAGAAAGTAAATTATTTTTGTTCCTTGAATGTCCATGTGCATGCATGTCATCACAACACTTGCTCTGTAGTCTGTACCATCCAAATGCATTTATATCTTTAGTGTGACCCCAAAAGTACTTGACACAAGGTTTTGCTTATAGATATGTATAAAAATAGTAAAACTTACCCACAATTCTTTTAGGTGTTGTGCATTAAGTTTTTTAATTAAATTCAAATACATAATTGTTTTAACCAATAAAATACAGTAAAACTTAATGTATTTCATTTAAGGAATGATATTTAAATTTTATCCATAATTTATATATAAGAATACATTACATTGGTTAGTGGCTGTATGAGGGTAAAGTGAGTCATTACCGAATGTGGTAGGTGTGTGTGATTATTATTATTATGGACAAACGAAGTGTTGTGAACCTTCATATAAAAAGATAATCAATGACTTCTTGATTTGTTGTTACATTCATTTTTGTAGTACCTGTGTTCATCCTTTAAGCAAAGATTCGATCGAAGGAAGCCCTACGATTAATTAAGAGAGCTGTCTAGAATCTGTACTTTGCATATAGCTTATAGGCCGTAAGAATATGCTAGTTGGTGGTCAGATTAACATTCTAGTTGACAAAAAAGAAAAAAAAAATTGGTGTACATTGTTGAAAGAATAAATAGGTTAGGAAATTTGGGACTCTCAAGCCCATTTGGTTCACGTGGAATGAATGCAAGATTGAAACTTGTTTGGTAAACAAGTTTCAATCTTGCATTCATTCCACGTGAACCAAATGGGCTTGAGAGTCCCAAATTTCCTAACCTATTTATTCTTGGTAAACAAGTTTCAATCTTGCATTCATTCCACATGAAATCCTTTTCCAAAAGTTGGCAGTGTCAGCTGACCTCAAGACGAGGGTTATTAAAATAATACTTGAAAAGAGTCAAATATTATTCTCATTTTTTTCCCCTCAAGGAATATCATTCTCATCTTAGAAGATAGAGCAGGGTTCATTTTGTGATTCTATAGGTAGAAGTGAATAATTAGGATAGTTTTTGGAGGAGATTATACATGGTCAGTGGCATGGTGTATTTCTAAGGTTCAATCTTAATATAAGGGCAAGTGGAGGTTCAATCTTAAATATAAAGTCTTCACCTTAATAAAATATAAGGGTAAGTGGAAGGGTGTATTGAGTTATTGGCAACAAAATTATAAATGTTAAAATATTTAAATTAGTAAGCAGTTCGGTATACACTTAATCCTTGAAAACACATAAATTTAAATATCAAATTGTTTAAGTTTCTACCAAACCTGCCATCTTGACCAGTATAAAATCATAAACTTATAAGTTATAATAATGAGAGTTTTGTACATTCTTAATATCACATATGTTAGTAACTACAAAACAGTACATCGATAATAACCAATATTAAAAAATTTTGTGCCAAATTAAACTAATGAGTATAATATTTATAACTTTGAGATGGTGGTGGTACTACCGTACTAGTGAGATAAAACAAGGGTTGTGCCAATGTGCAACTTATTGGCTTGGGCACCATAAAACCCACAGCCCATTTGATAGTTTTGAGAGGAAAACAAACGAAATGGCATTGCGGCTTCTACGAAGTGGGTTCAAACTTCAAAATATATACCACTTTGTAGACGCATATGTGCTTTCACATTCTCTTAGAGGGCGTTTGGATCCGCGTTTGTGTGTTCACGTACTCGTTTTTGCTTTTTTTTTTTTTTTTTAAACCCAGCTACATGTATTGACTTTTCAGTAATGAACAGTGCACAAATACACTGTTTATGAGTTCCACAAATTTTACAACAACTTTTTCATTAAAAATGGGTCTCACAGCACTATTTATACATTTAAAAATTATTTTGCTACAATATTTTCAGTTTTCAATTTTCAGTTTCAGCAAAATAAGTTCTATCTAAACGGACCCTTAGTTTCATCATACTTCCTCTAACAGTCCCTTCCCGTTCTCATAGTAGATAGAGTATTTCTTTATGCCATTGGATTGGATATCATTGGCAAATCTTTTCACACTGTACACAGCACCATATGATACCCAGAAAACCTTTGCACTGTAGATTAGGAGCACCAGCACCAGCACAGCACCATAGATTCACTTTTCCACGCAATGTGCATGCGCGTGAAAGCTACTGAAGCATTAATCAATTCAGTGAAGGTGACAGAAAGCCATTTTTTAGTTTTAACCTCCACAAATCTTGCACTATATCTGATAATGTGCAAGCTAAAACTTAACAAAAGACGTGGTCTTCTAGGAGCTCACAATATGTATAAGGTACAGAGTAGGTCATAATAAATATACTAATCTTTTTTTCTTTTTTTGGGTAAGAAAATATACTAATCGTTACTATGATTCTTTCTGCTCTTAATCCATTCATTTTAGCAGATTATCATGGAATATTAATTCAAAAGAGACGAAGGAAAAGCTAAATTATAATCACCCGTTAATTTCTTTTGCATTTCACATGTCAACTTCACAACTAGTACTTTGAACTTTTTATAAAAAGTAGTGTCAAATTAGGCCCAGTTGGCAAACTACCCTTAATTAGCAATTTAGCATAGACATAGGCAAGGCCAAGTACGTACATAGTGGCTAATTAAGAAAACAAACATTAACTTCTATGGTGGGTCTAATCTAATGGTAGGGTGAAGATCTGTGACAGTAGGAGTTGAGGCTAAGCTCGAGGGAAGTGCGAGAACCATTGATTCCATCATCTGCAGAGCGATAACAGCTGGTGTACATGTAGTGCCCATTGGTGGTGTACGGGTTCATGTTGCAGAAGCCATTGATGTCTTCAGCATGCATGGGGAACAGTGGGAGAGTTTCTTTCTCACCAGCTTCCACTTCTTCTTCTTCTTCATCTTCTTGTTCTCCTAAGTTTTCTTCCATTAATCTTCTCTTATCAAAGAGCGTACTGTAGGATGAAGAATAGGGATCAACCCCTACACATCCAGAGTTGTGCCCAATGGACCCACCAACTCCACCATTGTTGCCTCCATTTGATATTGAGCAGTTCTGTTTGAGACAAACAAGCATTGAAGAGAGAGTAAAGGCTAGCAAGAAAGATATAAGATTATAAAGGACTCAAATAAATAGAAAAATTACTACTTTTTGCACATTATATTTACCATTTTAACTATAGTCTTAGTGCACTGCATGGTGTTTTCGTCTAATTAGTTTCGCCCAAAATGAAATGGGTTTCTCTTCTTGAAAGCTTTAATTATTGACTGTTTTATAAGAAGGAAACCGAATGGATATACTTCTTTTTATAGATATTTTATAAGGATTGTCTAGCTTGTCTCTCCCTTTATTGAAATCAGATACCAAAAGATGCGGTCTCTGTATAGTAATTGCAGTAGATCAAGCTTGCACTATATATGATCACGTAAATGGTCTCAAGTTTTATGTCGGTTTCTTGCTATTTCTAGATGTTGCAACTTGCAAAATAGATGGTTTTAACTTTTAACTACAACAACTTATATAATTTTGAAAAAACAAAAACAAAAACTTTTAAGAGATGTTTGATAAAATAGTTTGAGATGAAATTTTTATAATTTTTTAAAATATGATGGAAAAGTATGTAATTTTGTTTAAAATATAAAAATATGAGTTTAAAATGAAAAAACAAACAAATCCTTAATAACTCAGTAAACCAACCTCACCATAAGTCTTTTAGAGCGCCTAAGTGCCAAACCTATAGATGCTTACCCTAAAACTTTTCTCCATAGTCAGCGATCCATATCCATAATTCCCCATATGCCCAACAGCTATCACCCCAGATGATAAAGATGAAGCAGAGATCCCTGCAAACCACAGACACCCACATCACAAAAAATCAACCACAAATGACTAGTCAGAAAGGTACACCCACAAAAAAAAGAGACCTTTCAAACTATAGAATGAAAAATAAAAATAAAAATATGAAGAATAATGTATAAAGGAGTAGTTTGTTCACCAGAGGTTATGTTGGGCAAGGGGTACTTGGTGTGAATGGATTCTTCAGGTGTACTATTCCAATTAGTGTTACCAACCCCAACCCCTCTTTGCATGGGCACATCAGAATTTAACCTTTTCTTCTGCCTTTCACGAGCTTTGTGGTTCTGAAACCAATAAAAGACATTCTTGCCTTCAATCTTGCCGTACTTTCTGAGTCTAGCTGAGATCCTCTGAATCTGCTCAGCACTTGGGGACCTAACTCCATTGTTGTAGTAAAGGTCCTTTAGAATTCTTATCTGGTCAGTTGTGGGAGTCCAGCGTGTAATGCTTGGCCTGCATAGATATCCCCCTTTTCCACTGCCACCATCCTCGTTTAGTGCTTGTTGTTGTTGGTTTTGAGGTTCCATTAGATTTCAAACAAAGAACAAAACAAGGAGAAGCAAACAAAAGAGAGAGAGAGAGAGAGAGAGAGAGAGAGGGGTTGGTGAGAGTGAGAGTGAGAGTGCATGAAATGGTGAGATGGGGTGATGGGGTTTTAATAGTGAAGAAAGCAAAGGTGGGCACATGGAGAGGAAATCAGACTATCAGAGTAATATCTGGGGGAGAAGGACTGAAGTTGACAGACATGGGTTAGGGACAAAAGAGAGCTTAGAAAGGGAGGGTATCAGTGGATTACTTGGATGAAAAGGTATGTCAAGGTATGAAAATTAATTATATTATGCCGTTTGTTGATGATGTGTGTGTGTGAACGAGAGAGATAGATAGAAAGAACTGAAATGGAATGAAATGATATATTGGATGGAAAGAAAGAAAGAAAATACAGTCTTTTGAATGAATGAATGACATTAGCAATTAGCAATTAATGTATGTGATTGTGATTTATGAGGGGTTCTTTTATAGTTATAAATTTTTTTATAATATTTTTATAAATTGTTGATGTGGCATATTCTTATTAATTCTAATATGAATCCACTACTAATATCATATTTATATTACCAATAATTATTTGAAAATTACTAAATTCATATCAACAGTTTGTATAAATATTGTAAATTAGTTTATATATGTAGCATTATTCTTTGAAATATGACCTGTGTTTTGCCAGACCCAAAAGCCATATTCTTGTACTTAATTTTTTTTCTTTCTGAATTATCCTTGTACTTACCTATGGGCAGAACTGTAAATGACCTTGATGATGAACTCCCTTACTTACATGGGTCCCAAACTATACATGAGGCTTTTCTATTAGGGTTTCTGTTTTTTTGTTCTGTTACCCTATCTTAAGCTCGTATCCTCTCTAGGAATTTCTGGAATTTGAGCTTTTTCCTGGTTTTACTATTGAGGCAATTGGGGGATTACTTAGCGCCTTAGCGGTAGGTGCAGTGGAAGGCTATCTGTATGGAGCGTACAGCCTTGAAATTAAATAATGGTATAGTGAGCTTTCCTTTGCAGAAAAATGAAGTAACTTTGACTAACACTATGGCCATTTATTCCTGGACAAGCAGTTCTGGAATACTATGCTAATGTCTAAAAAAAAAAAAACAGAATTCCATCAATTAACAAATCTAAATTTGAAAGAAAACTCAAGATCAGGTCCGTGAGGACCATGACATACATGTTATATCCACCTGGTCAAATTCAATATGTCCACTGATTGTAGCTAAAATACAAGTCTTCAATGGAATTTAATTTATGACAATATGCTCTAAAGTAAGCAGAACTTCTATTGAGATTCAAGGTGCCACGGTAAGTGCACTCAAAAAACAAAAAACAAAATAAGTTGCCACGCCAAGTGTGGAATATGCCAATTATAGGTTATGACAAAGAATTTTTGGAAAATTGAAGTCACAATTTCAATTGCTTTTTTGCATGTGTGTAAAGGTATGTGCATTAAAATATGTGTAATCAACACGCTTCATACGTTATACTTTAGGTTCATTCTATGATGTTTGATTGTTTTCTTTTTTAAATAAAATCTTAAGTCAAAGATATTATAGACAAAACTTCTTATTTAAGGATAAAAACGGTTACTATCGTGCACTCTTGGTGCGGTGGTTACTCTACAAGTATAAGTGTTTGTGAGGTGTGGAGATAAGGGCCGAGGTTCAAGTTTCGAGGAGGGAATTTTACACACATATATACTTAGATTAGGCTAGAGTAGAAATTCTATCTTATATAGTAAAAAAAGATAAAAACCATTACTAGTTAAATAAATTGAAATCCACTTACCATCTTCCACGGTATATAATTGTAAATTCCAAATTTATTGTGATGCAATAAAAGATTTTATTATCAAATTATCTGACATTCATGCATAATTACCAACTTTCACTAGTAATATATATATATATATTTTTTCCATAGTAGCTTACACATGGGCATCATCACATTATATTTTGAAATTTTGGATGTTCAAACGAAGATACATACAAAATAGATAATTGTTGCAGTTGTTCCAAATTTCTAATTTTGACTTTAATAATTTTTGTTGGCGCAAAGGGATATGAATTTTCCTTGGTGTGGAAGAAATATTTTTTCTAGGTATGAAACAAAAGTTCCTTCTTGAAGAACTAATTATGTGAATATGTGGGTTTGTGATGTTTGGTTGAGATTAATTGTAACTCATACAATTAATAGTGAATTTTAATTCGCATCCATAAATATAGACTTAGAATTGCCGAACCACGGAAAATATTGTTATCCCATGTAATTTTTTTTAATTGTTTGGCAAAATTAAGTTTCACCAATACGAAATCAAAATCACATTTAACTAGTATAAAAATTCAAGATTGATCTTGGTAAGAAGGTGACGTTTGTTCCATTTATGCAATTGATTGGAGACCATAATTAAGTTTGGTCATGAAACAACAATTGTCTTCCTCAAGGAAAGCTGTTTGGATTAATTCGAACTTCTAATTTAGTAAAATGACAATCAAACTTGGATCATGATCTAACATTAATGCTAGGAACTCTACTTTGATTCTCATCTCAGATTCGATTCCTAATTATGAATTATCACCTTTAATCTCTCCTCCGGATTTCATGATTCATTATCTCATAAAACAGTTTTTATTCATTAATAATTAAGAACTTCTTCAAATTATATAAGGAAAATGTTAACTAATATTTTTAGAGCATTAGTTAATAATTTATTTTTTTAAAAAAATTTATAAAAAAAAAAATTAATATTTTGATAATTTTTTATTAAAATATTGTCAAAACTTTTTAAAAATTCCTTTAAAATACTGAGAACCACCAAAAATGGAGGGTAAAGGGCAAAAAGAAAAATCAGAGTCATTATTATCTGTAGTCCTTTGTGCTAAGAGCACGCGTCCCAAAAATAAATGCGAAAGCCTTCAATAGGGGTTGTCACGGTTTCTGGAAGTTCTATCTGTGCTTGAGATCAATCATCAAAAGCTTCATCATTCTTTGCCCTTTACCACTGCCGCTTTGTATTGTACCCTTTCCAATTCCCAAACAAACACAGATTGCTCGAATCACCCATGTCTTCTATAATTCTTTCTTTCTTTTTTAATTTTTACTTTTCCCCCCTATAATTCAGTGAGACAACAAATCAGCAGCTTTGAAAGCAAAGGCTATTAACCTGCCAGGGGTATTTTACGCGTGTGTATGAGAAAGGTTCCAAGCAGGATTGGACACCAATTTAATCAAATCAAAGATTTGAAACAGTTATCCTATCCCTAGTCGCTAGTGCTATACTACAAATAATGAGCCTAGGTGCTAGAGATAAATTCTAAAGTTGTTGAGCAAAAAGCATATATATATTTTAAAATAAATTAAAGATGGAGTAATGGAGGAAATGTTTCCAATCAAAAATAAAATAAGTTGGTCAAGGTTTTTGTAATTTAATTGGTATCATATATGTTTATAACAAAAAATTGGTATTATTTATGTATGTACAAAGTACTTGAAGGTTTAAGGGAAAAAAGACTTGAGTTGTGAAAGTAGCAACATAAAGTAACTATTTAAAAAAAAAAATGAAGTAAGTTAAACGTTATTTTTATAAGTGTTTAAGTCATTTTAAGAGTTACTCCAATGATTCATGAAAAAAGTGTTTAGAGGTTTAGGTAGAAAATAGGTCAAGTTATAAAGTTAGCAGTATATTGTAACTATCTCAAAAGATAAAAAGTCTTCTTAGGGTATAAAGAAGAAGATTCTATTTTAGAGTCTCTTCCAAAAACATATCAAGATGACATTTTTAATTAAAAAATTTTGTGTTTCAAATTCATGATTAAAGATAAGAATAATTTAAATATCTTAATTCATTATGAAACCACACTTCCTTTGTTAAAGTATAAGAGCATTCACATTAGAAATGCTAAAATAGCTAAAATGTTGTTTTAGCACCTCAAACACCAAAGTTCATGCTCATTAGAGGTTCTAAAACTATTAAAAAAAAATTAACAACTAGCTACAATAATCAACTAATAGTGTCTAGTAGCAAGTTATTAATATTTTATGATTTCTCTCTCTCTCTCTCTCTCTCTCTTTCTCAGCACCTCCTCATTGTTGCAGGCTGCTAAGGCCGTCATGTTCTACTCTAAATCAGGTTTCAAAAAAGCAAACTCATCTCTCCACTGTACCAGAATTTCTCTTTGCCTCAGGCTTGATTCAATTTGCTTGGCGTTGGTTGTAGCAATTTTGGGTGTGGGTTTGCGGTGAAGACCAGAGTGTTGGGTTTGTGGTGTTGCGGCTTGTGGCTGTGGTTTTGGGTCGATCGGTAGGATTGTCGATGGTGGGTTGAGATTGTTTTTGGGTATGTGTTGGTTGTTATTAGGTTTTTGTTTGTGACAATTATGAAATTTCTAGGTGCATGTTCATATGGGTTTGTGTTTAATATGGTTATGGGTTTGGCGTATGTGGTGGTGGTGGTTTTGGGTTGTGGGTTTTTGATCTAGTGGGTTGTGGCTTTGAGGACGGTGACGATGGTGGTGGTTGATTTTGGATGGCAATGGTAGGTTTGGTGGTTGTTGGGGTAGCAATTTTGGTGGTTGCTGGGTTTATTTAGAGAGAGAGAGAGAGAGAGAGAGAGAGAGAGAGAGAGAGAGATGAATAGTATTTGACTATGATGTGATAAATAAGAGATGAGATGAAAGGTCAGTCGTGAAATAATGAGTTATAATAGATAAAGTAGCTTTTTGGATACTAAATTATAATTTTTTTAGCACCCGAATATGAATGCTCTTAGGTTAAGCTATTTATATTAAGTTTTCCATCTTAATTTCTGTCGTTATCATAGTGAGCCTTTGCCATTATAAATAATATGTACATATAATTTTATCTAATTTTATGCGAGTTAGTATTCTTGGACTTTAGTCTTATAACACTATAAAAAACAGGGGTTATTCCAGCGTTTTTAAACTGAGGCTATAGACCCAAAAAACGCCGGTATAGACCAAAATGCCCTATCCTAGTGCTTTTGTTTTTCTGACACTTTGTAGCACTGCCCAACGAGTGTGACAATAGGTCCTACTGACCTACATCGGCGGTTTTAAAACCGCCGATATAGGTCCTGGGGGTTTTGAAACCCTATCCTGTCACTTTTCAAAAACTGCTGGAATAACCTATACCAACGGTTTTGTAATTCTATACCTGTGCTTTTTAAAAATTGAAAACCGTCATAGTAGATTGAACCTATACCAGCGGTTTTAAACCACCTCTATAGGAATTTTTTTATATTTTTCTCATATAGCTTTTACCGATGGTTTTTTTTAATCCTATACTAGCATTTTTTCGAAACTTAAAATCGCCATAGTAGGCTTAACGTATTCCTGCAGTTTAAAAACTACTGCTATAGGAATTTTTATATTTTTCTTATATAGCCTATACTAGTAGTTTCAAAACTGCCGCTACAGGTCTTTTTTTTTTTTTTTTTTTTTTCTATTCCCATGCACATAAAGTTCTCTTGCATTTTTCTTTCACATCCTATTTATAGCTAAACAAAATAGCATACTAAATACAAGAGAGGATCTAGTTTAAACTGCCAAATTTTTAAGTACACAATATTAATGTACATTACCAACATAAGGTTAGGATAATTATTCTCAAAATTTTTTTGGAAAGAATTATTCTCACAATTCTTAACACGTGATGTTGAGACTTGAGACCATTAGATTTGAAGCTCAAAAGGAGGGGAAAAAAATGTAGCACCTAGCTACAAAATACCAATAATCAAGTTCATTAGAATTGATACTTGTACTTCCAAATTCATTGGGTGCATCATGACAATAATTGATTTTTTTCCCAACACATTAAGGAATGCTTATAACAAATTATTGTAGTCTCAAGACTCATGTCACCTATCAAATCATTGGATTCTTCCTTCCCACAAACTTTGATTTAAAGCCGTATTAAAAATGTAATCTTTATTATTCTTCTTCCTAATACAATTAAGTATAATACAAACATGCATGTCACTCAACAAGTAGAAAGATGCATACCTTCATCCACTTTGTATTGCTTTAATCCCCCACAAGTTGATTTTAGTGAATTCTGATGATGTACAGAAAAATTTGTAGGCTGGATGCTCTAGACTTCAATGGGTTAGTGGTTGCTTGGAAGGCCTAAAAAAGAAAAAAACACAAGATCAAAGGTGACCGGGGTGAACCGGCCAAGAACCCTCTGATGCTTAAGTTAGTTTTTCTCTCTAGAACTCAAGAATTCCAACTTTAGGGGTGGTGGAAACTTACCTTCATTTGATATGGATGAGTCCTTTTATAGTGAACTTTGGAGTGGTTACTCATTTAGTAACTTCCTCAACATGGATGAAAGTTAGAAGGTTCAGACTTAACTTCCACAGTTGCTATAGAAGTTAGAAGGTCTAGACTTATCTTCTACAACTGCCATTAGAAGTTAAGAACTTAGTGGAAAATTAGAGCGATAAATAAGGATTTTGCTCATACTTCATAATAGTAGAACGTGGTCCAGATTATAAGCTTTTGGATATAAATTTATCCTGAGAATTTCTAAGTGTTGGGAGATCGTTCAGGTGCTTTGATGTTGGACGACCTTCTTACACTTTGGACGACCTTCTTACTCTTGGACGACCTTCCTAGATTGGGACTACCCTTTTGGACTTGGATGACCCTTTGGACAAACAGGAGATGGTTCAATTTTTGGTCCACCATCAAATTCTAAATCATTAAAAACAAGAAAGAAGAAGGAATAGTCATGAATTTGTTGTGAGGGTGAATAAGTGGGGAAGAAGGGAGGAAGAGTGACTGAACATTAAAGATGAAATTCCAATATATGTGGGAGAAAATTTTAGTTTAAGAACTTTTAAATGCTAAATAAAAAAAAATTTTGAATATAATTTTAGCGAGAATATTTACAAGAAAATATGAAATTTAAAACTAGTTGCTAGTAGGGGTGGAGCTATGTACAAGGGTGGGGGCCATGGCCCCCCCAAAATTTTGAAATTCTTTTTAATATATATATATTGTGGGGACTAAAAGGACTTAAGTAAGTATTTGGGCCTCGGACTTTGTTGATAGGCACTAGTTTGTTTTAGACTAAAAGCCTCTTAGAACTGTAACTCGGCCCATAAGTCGAGAGTCTGAGGATTCGTCCGAGGACGAATATCTCCTCGGACAAACCCACGATGACCCTGGGATTCGCCAAAAAGATCAAGGCAGAGTTACGGAAAAAACCGTTGGTTAAGAGGGGGATTTAAGCACCCTCCAGATGCAATGGTGTGAGGGAAATATCTTAGAAAAAGGCTGCTACCTCCACATTAAAGACTCTGCACCTACCTCCTTGGCCGCATTAATGGGGGAGTGACCCCTGAATAGTAGAAGTCAGCCTTCTTGCTATAATTTAAAGACTTCCAGAAGGTGGTGGATGGGACAAGTATCCAAGGGAAAGATTTGTGTGACACGTGGATAAAGAGGGAAGAAGAAGAAGAAGTATTTAAGGAGGAAAGAGGGCAAAGAAAAGGAAGGAGACAAATAAGAAGAACTGTGACCTTTGAGGGAAAAAAGAGAAGTAATATATAATTTGTCCTCGGCTTACGTCCGAGGAGGTTTATTTTGCCCCGTTCGTCTTTTATTTGTAAATACTGTAATATTTTAGCCTGTTCATCAAGTTTCAAATATCATTGTTTAAGGCTCATTGGGCCTGAGCCCACGTGTGTTTTTGGGTCCAGGTGCAATTGTGCACTTACGATTCGTGGGGGGTGGCGTGGAGGGCGTAGGGCGCTTAGGGATCGCAACCGAGGATCTTTCGAGCGTCTGCGCGAGGGGATCGAGGGGTAGCGTTCCGTATCCGGCGAGGTGTGGGGGGGCCGGTACCATCCGAAGATGGTGCTAAAGCCATGCGTAAGGAGATTGATCACCTTAAGAAGTTAAGCTGGGCACCGCGTGCGGAGCGTGATTTCACCCTCTTCTAGTACCTCTTCCGGGAAATCCCAGGGAGGTAGTTACAGTTCGAGGTCATGGTCGCCCCCCAGCAGAACATCCTCTTGCGAAGAGGATGGCCTATCAGGTCATAGGAGCAAGAAGCTGAAGGAAAAATTCTGGTTTTGCATCTCATGCAAAACCCACAGCGGAAGCAACAAACAAGGATTTATTTCATTCATGATTGATAACATGCACTATGTAAATTTCAGAATTTAAAAACAAGATAGCGTACCTTGGTGTGGAGAAATTCAAAACAAAGATTAGAAGCATTTGGGAACACTTTTAATCTTCATTCCAATTCCACTTTACGCCCAAGATGTGTGGTCTCTCAATCAGTTTTCAAAGGGAGAATGAAAGTGTGTCTCACACTCTCTCACACACCGTTTCTTATTTTTCACTAATAAAAATTCTGTATCTTTCCCTTTATAAGTAACTAATTATCTAATTGGGTTGGCCTATTAGGCCTTTCCAATTGGGCTTTAGTGTGTGGCTTGGAGTGGGACCAAAAGGGACCAATAAGACACTAGCTCCAATGGGCCTTGGGCTTTTCTGTCAACTCTTGACAAGTCCAAAGTTACCATTAATTATATTTAGTACCACTATATAAATATAATTGCACTCTAGGTCTTATTAATAAATTATATCCCAAGACTTTATTATGCATGCAACCCCTTCATTAAAATATTCGTAGTAATCCAAAGTCATGAATATAGACTGCCACTTTGAAGATTACTACATCTTAATCCTTGAGTACCCAGTTTAATCCTTTATGTTATTCGTCATATATTTATGAAATCCAATTTCATAAATATATACTTTAGTAACTCCTTATTAAAGTGGTTAGGCCTAACACTCTGAATAACTAAATCCATTAAACTTATCTCAAGGGAATATTTTGTATCTCCATTAAGAGACTATGAATTCCATCTTGAGAATATATGTTTCATCAACACTAAATGCGGATGCCCAACATACTGAGGTTTTGACCGTAACTAATAGATCTCACTCCTGATATATCAAAGTAACATACATCTCATGATCAGGTCCATTATTCTCTCAGGATTTAGAGTTGATGTAAATAGAAGTCGTGAGATTTATTATTCATTTGATAGTCGTTAGGAGAATAATAAATCTCACAGCGGTCCAGTTCAATATGTCTTAACTCTTAAAACATATCAACATACCAACTAGAAGTCTCCACTTCCATGATCAAGACAAATCATCTTAGTTGATATGTTATAGTCTTTGCAGATGAAATGCCCAATTTCATTACCGACTACGAACTAAAATTCTGAGTTTACAAAGAACTTGTAATTTATATCTTCTGTGACTTTTCACATAAATCACATACAATGCATCTCATGGACTATGATAATGTCTTAGTTCATTTATAGATAGTCTCATATAATTAAACAATTTAATTATTAAATGCATGCCAATAAATTGGGTTTTAGGGCATAAACCCCAACAGAAGCTCCATTCCAGGGGCTTAGGGAACGATGCCATGAGCCGGGTGTTGCACTAGCTCTCCAAATCGCCATTCTCACGCAGGATTGAGAATGGGAGGCTCCCTAGGA
Source organism: Castanea sativa (assembly GCF_040712315.1). NCBI lineage: Eukaryota > Viridiplantae > Streptophyta > Magnoliopsida > Fagales > Fagaceae > Castanea > Castanea sativa. The sequence continues at coordinate 33,346,220 of NC_134014.1, read as the reverse complement.
GGTTCACCCAGCCCACCTTCTCCATTTATAATGGCTGGACTGACCCGGTGGAACATGTGAGCCACTTTAACCAGAGAATGGCAGTGCATTCTCATAATGAGACCCTGATGTGCAAAGTCTTCCCTTCTAGCTTGGGACCTGTTGCTATGAGGTGGTTCAACGGTCTTAAATCAGGGTCTATAAGTTCGTTCGGGGAACTGACTAGAGCATTTGCGTCACGGTTTATTACATGCAGCAGAGTTCCTCGACCGTTGGACTCACTGTTGTCTATGGTTATGAAGAAGGGCAAGACGTTGAAAGCATACTCCGACAGGTATTGGGAGATGTTTAATGAGATAGATGGTGATTTTGATGAGGTGGCGATCAATACTTTTAAAGTGGGCCTTCCAACTGATCATGACTTGAGGAAGTCCTTGACAAAAAAACCCGTACGGAGTGTACGTCGCCTCATGGACCGTATTGACGAATATAAAAGGGTCAAGGAAGACCAATAGCAGGGGAAGGGTAAGGCAAAGGTTATCCCGCAGGAGAGAATGGATTTCAGGTCGGACAAGTATCACAACAACAAGCCAAGAAGAGATTACCCCGGGCAGTCTGGCTCGACGGCACCTCAGACAATTAATACTGTATTCCGAGAGCCGGTGCACTAGCTATTAGAGAAGGTCCGTAAGGAACCCTACTTCAGATGACCCAGTAAGATGGCGGGGGATCCTGCCAAGAGGAATCAGAATCTCTTTTGTCAATACCATCAAGACGTGGGTCATACTACCGAGAACTGTCGGACCCTCTGGAATCACTTGGAGCAGCTTGTTAGCGAAGGAAAGTTAAAGCAGCACTTGTACCAACCTGGTGGTGGGCGGTCCCGGCTCGAATAATCGAAGGAATAACTCATCTCGGCCTCCTTTGGGAACGATCAACGTTATCTTCCGCCGCTGGCGGGCGGCTCATGTCCTACTAGGGTGATGGCAGTTTCAGACTCCCAAGCCGAGGAGGGGGGCTCCAAGCCGAAGAGATTGAAGCTAAATATGCCCGTCTTGGGATTTTCAGAGGAGGATAAGGTTGGGACCATCCAACCCCATGACGACGCCCTAGTGGTTACTCTGAGGATAGGGAATTATGATGTAAGAAGGGTAATGATTAATCAAGGCAGCGGCGCGGATATCATGTATCCTGACTTATTTAAGGGGGTAAAGTTGAAATTAGAGGACTTCACCCCTTACGACTCGCCGTTAATAAATTTTGAAGGGAAAACAGTTATACCAAAGGGACAGATTCGGTTGCCCGTGCAATCTGGCTCAGAGACGGTCGAGGTGGATTTTATCGTGGTCGATGCATATTCCCCATACACAACCATCCTCGCCCGGCCCTAGCTGCACACTCTGGGGGCTGTTTCCTCCACCTTGCATGTTAAGGTGAAGTTCCCTTCGGGGGAGTGCATTGAAGAGATTCTCGGTAGCCAACTGATGGCCAGGCAATGCATATCGGCAGCAGTGTTGCATCAGACCGAAGCGCAATCCTCAACCTCAGCTATGAAATACCTATAGCAATTAACGACTTTGGATGCGCCCAACGTGGTGACAGCAGAGGAGGCCGTATGCGAAGACCTTGAGAAGTTTTTGATATCCGATGATCCCGAAAGGTTCTTCCAGGTTGGGATATGTTTACCACACCAGGAGAAGATGGAACTAGTGGAGTTTCTAAAGAACAACATCGATGTTTTTGCCTGGGACCCCTATGAAGCTCCGGGTGTTGACCCAAGCTTCATTTGTCATCGTTTGAACGTCAATCCTGCTATTCCTCCTAGAAGGCAACCCCCTCGGCGTTCCTCGAAGGAGCATTTTGAAGCCGTTAAAGAGGAGGTGCTCAAGCTCAAGAAGGCTGGGGCTATCAAGGAAGTTTTTTATCCAGAGTGGTTGGCGCATACGGTCGTGGTCAAAAAGAAGAATGAAAAATGGCGAGTATGTGTAGACTTCACAGATTTGAAAAAAGCCTGCCCAAAGGACTCGTTCCCGATACCACGCATCGACCAGCTAGTGGACGCCACAGTCGGACATCCTCGGATGAGTTTTTTGGATGCCTTCCAGGGTTATCACCAAATTCCACTAGCGGCAGAAGATTAGGAGAAAACTGCCTTTATTACTCCAATGGGGAATTATCACTATAAGGTGATGCCGTTCGGGTTGAAGAACGCTGGGGCTATTTACCAAAGGATGATGACCAGGATGATTGAATTGCAACTTGGAAAGACCATTGAAATATATGTGGATGACATGGTAGTGAAGAGCAAGGCGATATCTGCGCACCTGAAAGATTTGGACGACACTTTTCAAGTACTTAGAAAGTACAGGTTGCGTCTTAATGCCTCGAAGTGTTCTTTTGGTGTGAGTTCTGGGAAGTTCTTAGGTTATATGGTCACTCATAGAGGAATAGAGGTGAATTCGGCACAGGTCAGAGCCATTCAAACCTTACAGCCACCTCGGAATCCAAAGGAAGTTTCAAATTAACCGGAATGATCGCCGCTCTCAGCCGGTTCATCTCCTGGTTAGCTGATCGATGCAGGCCTTTCTTCCAACTGTTGAATAAGTGGAAGGGGTTCCAATGGTCCGAAAAGTGCGTTGTAGCCTTCCAACAACTTAAGGAATATCTTTCCCGGCCACCTATTATGTCTCGGCCTGAGGTAGATGAGGTCTTATTTGCGTATCTGGCAGTGGCCGTCCATGTGGTCAGCCTGGTCCTCATAAGGAACGACGGTGGGGTGCAAAGATCGGTCTACTACGTCAGCAAGACACTGAATGATGCCGAGGTGCGTTATCTGCTTTTGGAGAAAGCACTTCTAGCCGTAGTTCATGCCATGCGGAGGCTTCCTCATTATTTCCAGTCCCACACCGTTGTAGTTTTGACCCAACTGCCTCTCAAGTCGGTCTTTGTGTAGGCCGACTACTCTGGAAGGGTGGCTAAATGGGGAACTATTTTGGGAGCCTTTGACATCAAATACGAGGCCACGTACCTCGGTGAAGGGCAGTTCTTGCATTTGGTGGCGAGTTTCTTTGAATCATTATTGGAAGAAACTTTAAAGGAATCACACATGGATGAGAAATCAGTTGGCATGATTACAAACGAAAGACCTTTGACTTGGATCGTATCCGTTGATGGGGCAGCTAACCAGAAAGGGTCTGGCATCAGACTCGTCCTGGTATCCCCAGAAGGGATTGTCTTCGAAAAATCCTTAAAGTTGGCGTTCTCGGCTACTAATAATGAGGCCGAGTACGAAGCAGTCTTGATCGGCATGAACATGGTACATAGGATGGGCGGAAAGCAAGTTCATATGCTCTCAGATTCTCAATTAGTGGTCGGCCAGGTGACATGGACCATGGAGGCTAGGGACCCCAGGATGCAAGAATACTTGACTGAGGTCAAACGTTTACAATCCAAATTTGATTCCTTTACCTTGTCTCACGTTTCTAGAAGTGGGAATACACATGCAGACTCTTTGGCTACCTTAGCGACGTCCTCGGCTTAGGGTTTGCCTAGGATTATCCTTGTCGAAGATTTGCTAGCTCCAACTCTTGCCACTGTTGGGGCAGCCCAGATCCATTTGATAAGGCCTGGACCTAATTGGATCGATTCTATGATATCTTTTCTGAAAAACGACATTCTTCCCGATGACAAGTCTGAAGCAGACAAGATTCGTCGAAAGGCACCACATTTTTGGTTGTCCGAGGATTAGAAATTGTATAAATGGTCCTTCTCCGGACCATATTTGTTATGCGTGCACCCCGAATCAACGGAGGCGCTTTTAGAAGAACTGCATGAGGAAATTTGTGGGAGCCATACTAGGGGAAGGTCCCTAGCTCATAGGGCACTGACTCAAGGATATTGGTGGCCCAATATGCAGAGGGAAGCTCAGGACTATGCAAGAAAGTGTGACCAATGCCAGAGGTTCGCTCCTAACATCCATCAACTTGGAGCAGTCCTTAACCCTCTCTCCAGTCCTTAGCCTTTCGCTCAATGGGGATTAGACATAGTAGGACCATTCCCGAGGGCTGTGGGAAACAAAAGGTGTTTGCTTGTGGGGACCGACTACTTCACCAAATGGGTGGAGGCTGAGCCCTTGACAAATATTAGGGATGTCGATTCCAAGAAGTTCATTTGGAAAAACATCATCACTAGATTTGGAGTACCAAATACACTCATTTCAAACAATGGCGTTCAATTTGATAGTAGAGCTTTTAGGAAATATTGTGGTGACATGGGCATCATAAATAGATACTCCACTCCAGCTTATCCTTAGGGAAACGAGCAAGCCGAGGCCGTTAACAATGTTATAGTTAGTGGACTCAAGAAAAGGCTGGACGATGCGAAGGGCAAATGGGTAGAAGAATGACCACACATTCTATGGACGTATCAAACTACGCCGCGTAGATCCATAGGAGAAACGCCATTCTCTATGACTTATGGGGCCGAGGCAGTGATACCGTTAGAGTTTGGCTTCCCTACATTGAGGACAAGTACTTTTAGCCCAGAAAATAACAACGGTCTCCTGGAGAAGAGCCTAGATTTAGTTGAGGAACGGCGAGAGACAGCTATGGTCCAAATGGCTTATTATCAGCAGAAGCTTAAACGAGGGTATGATGCCCATGTGAAGCTCAGGCCACTCGCGCCTGGGGATCTGGTTCTGAGAAAGGTTGTAGGTACTGCTAGAAACCCAGCCTGGGGTAAATTAGGACCGAACTGGGAAGGAACATATCAGATTATTTCTGTAGCAGGTATAGGGTCATATCGACTAGCTGATCTAGATGAAAAAGTTGTACAACGTCCGTGGAATGTAAACAACCTTCGAAGGTATTATTATTAATAAAGGGCGCTTTTGTCGTTTGTGGCTTAAATTATAAATGTATATGGACTTATCAATTACAACTCTCGAAATATCAAACAGAAACTTGGTTATGTATGGTCCTCGGACTACATACCTAGGAGAAATTGATATCTTATTATTTGTTAAACAGAACCTTAGTTATGCCGGGTTCTCGGGCCTTCTACTTTGGGGAAATTAACATCTTAAGTTACTGTTCTGAAATGTCAAACAACTTGGTTATGTATGGTCCTCGGACTACATACCTAGTGGAAATTGATATCTTATTATTTGTTAAACAGAACCTTAGTTATGCCGGGTCCTCGGGCCTTCTACTTTGGGGAAATTAACATCTTAAGTTACTGTTCTGAAATGTCAAACATAAACTTGGTTATGTATGGTCCTCGGACTACATACCTAGTGGAAATTGATATCTTATTATTTGTTAAACAGAACCTTAGTTATGCCGGGTCCTCGGGCCTTCTACTTTGGGGAAATTAACATCTTAAGTTACTGTTCTGAAATGTTAAACAGAAACTTGGTTATGTATGGTCCTCGGACTACATACCTAGTGGAAATTGATATCTTATTATTTGTTAAACAGAACCTTAGTTATGCCGGGTCATCGGGCCTTCTACTTTGGGGAAATTAACATCTTAAGTTAATGTTCTGAAATGTCAAACAGAAACTTGGTTATGTATGGTCCTCAGACTACATACCTAGTGGAAATTGATATCTTATTATTTGTTAAACAGAACCTTAGTTATGCCGGGTCCTCGGGCCTTCTACTTTGGGGAAATTAACATTTTAAGTTACTGTTCTGAAATGTCAAACAGAAACTTGGTTATGTATGGTCCTCGGACTACATACTTAGTGGAAATTGATATCTTATTATTTGTTAAACAGAACTTTAGTTATGCCGGATCCTCAGGCCTTCTACTTTGGGGAAATTAACATCTTAAGTTACTGTTCTGAAATGTCAAACAGAAACTTGGTTATGTATGGTCCTCGGACTACATACCTAGTGGAAATTGATATCTTATTATTTGTTAAACAGAACCTTAGTTATGCCGGGTCCTCAGGCCTTCTACTTTGGGAAAATTAACATCTTAAGTTACTGTTTTGAAATGTCAAACAGAAACTTGGTTATGTATGGTCCTCAGACTACATACCTAGTGGAAATTGATATCTTATTATTTGTTAAACAGAACCTTAGTTATGCCGGGTCCTCGGGCCTTCTACTTTGAGGAAATTAACATCTTAAGTTACTGTTCTGAAATGTCAAATAGAAACTTGGTTATGTATGGTCCTCGGATCACATACTTAGTGGAAATTGATATATTATCAAATATCAAACAGAAACTTGGTTAAGTATGGTCCTTGGACCCCATACCTTGTTAAAATTGATATCTGATTGTTTGTTGAATAAAATCGTGGTTAAAATGGAGTCTTAAGTTATATATCTTTAAGTGTCAGGCAGAAATTTGATAAGGTAGGATCCTCGGACCCCACACTTTACTAGAATTTGCATTTCAGATTACAAGTCCTAAGTATCACATGGGTTTGTAAAATGAGGTACTGCTTACCAGCTAAACCAGGTTAGTCTTTGTTAGGTTCTTGAACGCTTTACTTCACAAGGCAAAGATGTGTATTGCTGTTTAAAGTTTTAATTGTTCAACTGTTGAAAGTGGACTTATTTATCTCATTCTTTCTTTCGTTGTGTGCTAATGAGAACTTTTATGGTAAGCATAAACAGGAAAAGATGAAATAAACACAATACAGATCAAAATCAAATAAAACTGTCTTTCATTAATTATGTCGATATATATCACACATGGAAAATTCTAAGTAAAAAAAAAAAAAAAAGAAGCCCTATGCATGACCCTAAGCTTTCGGAGGAGGGTCTTGCTGAGAAGTGCTGGTAGCCTCAGTGTCTTTTAATTCCAGCTCAAAGGAAGACAGAACTTGTTTTCCTTTGTCTGTTGTAGTGGTTGGAGGGATGATAGGTTCCACACTTTGGCTCAGGCCCTTCTCGGCACCCCCACTCCCTTCCTTCTCTTTGTTGGAACCTGAAGGTTCTGTAGGATCCGGAATGAGCTCTGGGATCACAGGAGGAAGAGCAGGAGGAATTGTTTCAAGGGCAGGAGCAGCAGTAGGAGCCTCTTCTATCTCCTGTATGTCCAGGGGAAGCCAAATGTTCTCGAACTTCCTCAGCTCGGAGGATGAAGAAACTCCTGCTACATTTAGGGCTTCCCCCTAGACCTGCTGACAGTATTCTCGGCACACGGCCGCGAAAGCCTCTGTCAGCTGGTCTTCTGTTACAGCTACCCCTTCCTTGTAACTTGCCTGCTTTGCAGCCTCCAGAGAATGCTTGAAGGTGCTAGCTTCCTCCTTCAGTCGCGCAAGCTCTTTCTCCAAGTCCGAGCGTTCCTTCTGGGCTTGGGAGAGCTCATCATCCTTTTGATGAAGAAGCTTGCGCTGCCCCTCCACTTGAGTCCTCATCTTTTTTAGATTGGCCTCGACATCGTCTCTTTCTCTTTTTAAGTTGGCCAACTGAGAGGAGAGTCTCTCGTTTTCAGCTAGGGCCTGGCCTAAGGACTTCTCAGTCTCCAGACGAATCTCCTGCTCCATTCCGGCCTTCTTCCGAGAATCCTCCACGAACTTCTCAGCAGCAAAGACCTCTTGAATGGCCTGTGACAAAGTATTAGAGGGTTAGGAGTAGTAAAACATTCACAAATAGCCAGATATTATAAAGAACGGAGTATACGCACAAAGAGAAACATACCAGGGCTAAGTCCCTTTTTAAAGAAAGGAACAGCTGAGGCTGGCTCATCTTTTCCAAGGCATCCATATCCTTGGGCAGCAGAAGGGAATGTTCCAACGCCTCGGCCAGATGGTGGTTGTGGCCTTGTTGGAGTGCCCTAATGCTGGACTGGCAAGAGATAGGTGCTCCGTCCAATCTCAAGTCAGGAAACCAGGTAGCCGGTGCTCGGCGCACTTCAGCCATATCCTTAATTTCCCCACTTTCAACCGAACGGGCACGTCCCTTGCCCTTGTCTAGTTTTTGCTGCGGGGCTGGCTGTGGCTGCTGTCTTGGCTTTTTCTGTCTTTCGCCACCAGCCTCCTCGGCCTCCCCCTTCCTTTTCTTCTTGGGCTCATTAACTGGAGGTTTAGGGTCGGCTGGAGGAGGGGGAGGTGGCAAGGTCGGAGGAACTTGGGACCTTCCCGCTCTTTTTTGGGCGACTCTCTCGCCTCTCTTGGTTAGAAGGCCGTTGAGCACGTCCATCTCTTCCTCCTTGGAATCGTCGTCGGGATGGGCAACTATTAAGCCTGTAACACCGGAGGCCTCGGCGGGCTCTTCTTCCTCGTCAGATAGCATGACAAACTGGTTCCCTCGGGGGTCTTTCAACGTCCTCGAGTTGAAACCGGTCTATCTCGTCGTCCAACGTGTGCGAAGAGGATACTTGCTCCTCCGGAACAGCAGTTGCTTGAGAGTGCGTCGAGAGAGGGATCGTCGCGATAGGTTGTGTGTATAGGATGGTGTTGGGGTCGTCGGGAATGTCGTGGTCGGCAAGAAAATGCAGCCTTGCTACGTTTATTCTCTTACGCCTCCTATCCCCCGCGATAATCGCGTTCTCTATCTCTCGGAAATCCGAGGATATTGGGTCGTACCCTAGTATTGAGTGAGCCACTCTAAGTTGTAGGTCTTCACTCACAAATACTTCTAAGCGCAATATGCAGTTCAGATTAACAACGTTGCAGTTGCTCAAACGAGGGCGCACGAGTTGTTTATCTGCAAGAAAGAAGACCAAAAAAGCCAAGTATGGTCAGATCTGTAATGCATAGGAGAAATCAAAATGGATAATGTGTAAAAGGAAATAAACAATAGAAAATTTTGAGATTGAAGTTCGGGGTAGAGAAATTAACTCCTAAAGAGTCACACTTGGGTCTCCCCATACGATTGGGCAGTGAGGGCCATCATGCTAGTTGCCTAAGGCGATGAGGTAGTCGTCCTTCATGCCTTTATTAGACTTGGGCAGACAGGAAATCAGCCTAACTACACTAGACCGTGATTTAATGTAGTAGCCTACGTTCCTAAGTTTGTGGCATTCGTACATGAAGACGACATTATGCCAAGTGAGGTTCAAGCCCATCTGCTCGTTTAGAGCGTTGACACTTCCTAAGACTCTAAAAACATTAGGTGCGCATTGGTCCGGGCACAACCTGTGGTTGCGAAGGTATTCCCTAGTTACGCTCCTCATGGGGAGGGTCATCCCACCTTCTATGAAGGCAATCATGGGGATAATAACCTCTCCCGTCTTCCTAGAATCACCTACGACTTCCGCCGGACAATATTTCAAACCCACGTCGCTGGGAATATGGTATTTGGCCCTAAAGCCTTCCATCCCAGCGGCGGTATCAACTAAACACTTAAATCTACCCATCTAAGAGAAAGGGAAAGGCAAACTTCAAGAAGGAATGCGGTTAAGAAGGAAGCCGAGGACAGAATCCGAGGAGAAAAAGGTAGAGAAAGTGAGGACTTACGAGTTTGCAGTTATGCGAGTTTCCACGGGTTTCTGGAGAGAAAAGATGATGATTGAAGCTTTGATGTGATTGAATTCTGAAAAAATGAATGAGGGCGCAGATTCCCAAACGTCATGACGTGCGGGAGGTGGCCTCGAAATTGGATTCTTCTTGCCCAAATTTTCAGGAGGTGATGAGGACCGTTGGATGTTCATCTCATCGTTGAACGTGGGGAACATGGTGTAACTTGCAGTCATAAATGCGCGCGTTCTGGAAATCGAAGCACTAAACGGCATTTTCTAGGAATGAAACGACCCCCACACGTATGGTGATGTACGAAACGTGTGAAGGGAGCTCTGTTCGGATCAAAAACCTATTTTTCTCCTCGGATGAGGAAAAATAAAGTTTTGAGGGGCTATTGTGGGGACTAAAAGGACCTAAGTAAGTATTTGGGCCTCGAGCTTTGTTGATAGGCGCTAGTTTGTTTTAGACTAAAAGCCTTTTAGAACTATACCTCGGCCCATGAGTCGAGAGTCTGAGGATTCGTCCAAGGACGAATTTCTCCTCGAACAAATCCACGATGACTCTGGGATTCGCCAAAAAGATCAAGGCAGAGTTACGAAAAAAACCGTTGGTTAAGAGGGGGATTTAAGCACCCTCCAGACGCAATGGTGTGAGGAAAATATCTTAGAAAAAGGCTGCTACCTCCACATTAAAGACCCTGCATCTACCACCCTGGCCGCATTAATGGGGGAGTGACCCCTGAATAGTAGAAGTTAGCCTTCTTACTATAATTTAAAGACTTCTAGAAGGTGGTGGATGGGACAAGTATCCAAGGGAAAGATTTGTGTGACACGTGGATAAAGAGGGAAGAAGAAGAAGTATTTAAGGAGGAAAGAGGGTAAAGAAAAGGAAGGAGACAAATAAGAAGAACTGTGACCTTTGAGGGAAAAAAGAGAAGTAATATATAATTTGTCCTCGGCTTACGTCCGAGGAGGTTTATTTTGCCCCGTTTGTCTTTTATTTGTAAACACTGTAATATTTTAGCCTGTTCATCAAGTTTCAAATATCACTAAACTAGATTGCGAGCACACACTCTACAAATTTCATTGTTTAAGGCTCATTGGGCCTGAGCCCACGTGTGTTTTTGGGTCCAGGCGCAATTGTGCACTTATATATATATATATATATATATATATATATATATATATATATATATATATTTTATATAAAATAGAAATTTTACTCTAGCCTAATTTAAGTATATATGTGTGTAAAGCTCCCTCTAAGAGACTTGAACCCCAACCCTTGTCCCCCACATCCCACAAGCACTTATACTTGTGGAGTAACCACCGCAAATATTTGAATTAGTCCAATGATGCTCTTAAAAAAAATTGGTCTAGTAGTAATAGAGATATGATGTTATTTTTCACAATTTTATTTTTTATTGTAAAATGTGCTCTTATATTTGTTAAATGTTTGAATATTTTTTTTTCAACCCATTATGTGGCGATTAACAAGTCATTGACTCATTAGAAAAAATCTTGTCATTAAAACTATACATAAAATGTCTCTTTAGTTGCCACATAATGAGTTAGAGCAAGATAGCTTCAAGTATGTTGGAAGCCTAACTTATTCCTCCAATTTTTGGATATATTCATGTTTTTGAAAATTTCATAGTTCAATTGAAAGATTTGTTTACTTATTTTAGTATAAAATTTTATCATTTGTATTGAAAATGAAACTTTTTAAGAATTTTACTATGAAAATGGGAAAAATGAATTTTATTTTATGAAAGATAGCTATCAAACATAATTTTTGATGGTGAGCAAAAATAGACAAACTCCAGCTCGTCCATAGGGGTCGTCCATAGCAGAATGACTATCCCCAACATTGGATGGACGCCCTTCTTAGGACGATCTTCCATGGTTGCAGGAACCGTCCATCTGAAGAATCCCAGGACGACTCACTGATCCTTAGGAAATTCTCATATGTGGATTTCTTTACCAAATCTTATGAATTGAACCACGTGGTATTATCTGGCGGCATTAGCAAGATTTCCTCGCTAACCTCCTACTTAACTTCCAGTGGCGGTTACAGAAGATAAGATTAACTATGCTAAACTCCTATAGCAGTTAACGAAAGTTAAAGCTTCCACAAACACTGGGGAAGTTACAAACCAAGTAACCGCCCCGAGACTTGGTACATAAGGACTCATCCTCATCAAACAAAGGCAGGTATTTTTTATATACATAACTCTTGAAAAGTTGGAACTCCATAGAATTTGAGAAAGAAACTAACTTTGGCATCGGAGGACTCTTGGCTGGTCCACCTCGGTCACCTTTGATCATGTGTTCTTTTTTTTTTCAGGCATTCTAAAAAGTCGTTAGCCCTTTGAAGCCCGAAGCATCCAGTCTACTGATTTTCTTTGCATCATCAGTTGGTGTCATTTGTGAGAAACTTTATTAATTATGTTTTGCAATTTATCTTTCCTCAACGAAAGGCTACGTAGTTTGAACAAGATCAGGGGCCACTAGCCCAAGCCACCAAGAGAGTAGGGATACTTCAAGTAATCCCCATCGTGACCGTTATTCAGCACCTGTTGTGTAGTCGCTTTCCATCCAACACATACAGTCCATGGCAGCCACAATGGCGGAACTAACCCATCAAAATCGAGAATTGACTAGGGAGATTGGTTTAAGGAAGCAACACCATGAAAGACAAGCGGGAGGACAAGCCCAGAGTCAAGAAGATAGAGGAGAAAATGTTGAGCCCGAGAACCAATCGAGGGAACCACTTCACGAAGGGTGCCATACTTGGAAAAGGAGATGGACCAAATGAGGAAGGCTATGGACAAGATGAGGGAGAATATGAGAAGGGCGAATCCCGTGGATGATTTAGTTCATTGAATAGACTCCCCTTTCACCACTTCCATCAACAGTCACCCTTTGCCTCCAAAGTTCAAGATGCCTTCTTTGGATTCATATGATGGAATGCACGACCCATTTGATCATATCACCACCTTCAAGACTACCATGCACCTCCAGGGGGTTTTGGACGAGATTATGTGTAGGGCTTTCCCTACCACCCTTAAGGGGCTAGCGTGAGTGTGGTTCAGCAAGATACCTCCAAACACTGTGGGCTCATTCAAAGAATTAAGTAAGTTATTCGTTAACAATTTTATCGGAGGACAACGGCACAAACGTTCCTCGTCCAGGCTATTAACCATAGAGTAAAGGAAAAATGAAAGCTTGTGGTCCTTTAATACCCGATTCAACAGGGAAGCCCTGATGATATATAAGATGGATGACAAGTTGTTATTGGCGGCTTTCCATAACGGAGTTAACTCCGATTTATTCATTCATAAGCTTTATGAGCAAGAGCCACAAACCATGGCTGAACTTGTCCATTCAGCCAAAAACATCATGAATGCGGAGGATGCTATCATAGCCAAGAGGAAGAGAGCAAAGTGCATGGAAGCAGACCTCCCGCGCCATCCTGAGCAGGGTCCTCGTCTAAAGAAGGGTCAGACATGGGAGAAGAAGGACAGAGATAACAAAAAGGCAAGTTCTTCAATAAGGAATCAGCAATACACGCCCTTGAATATGTCGCTTGAACAAATACTTATACAAATCAAGGATGACCCATCCTTGAAGTGGCCAGAGAAAATGAAAGGAGATCCTAACAAGCACAATAGGAACAAGTACTGTCGCTTCCATAGAAACCATGGGCATGACACGAACGATTGTTTTGATCTGAAGCAGCAAATAGAGAATCTCATCAGACAAGAAAAATTGAGAAATTTTCTTGGACGAGATAACAAGGACGAGAAGTTGAAGGCGAAGGTAGAAGAGTCATTATGACCCCCACTTGGAGAAATAAGAGTTATTATAGGAGGAAGTTCGACATAATAATCTTCCAAGTCGAGAAAGACTTACCTAAAGGTGGTCCAAAACGTCCAACTATCTGGAAAATCTCCAAGGACGAGAGGAACGAACGAGCTAGCCATCACATTAACAAATGAGGATGCCGAAAAAGTCCACCCCCCCGCATGGCGACGCGATCGTCATCACCTTGCTCATTGTTGACTATACGACTAGAAGAGTGTTGGTAGACAATGAGAGTTCAGCGTACATCTTGTATTACCCTGCCTTTCAACAAATGAAGCTTAGAAGAGATCAACTTCGTCTGGTAAACTCACCCTTGGTAGGATTTGGAGGGATGAAAGTGTAGCCCGTGGGTACCATTACGTTACCTGTGGTGGTAGGAGCATATCCTCAATAGATAACTAAAGAAGTAAACTTCCTTGTTGTTGACTGTTCGTCATCGTACAATGCTATCATTGGAAGACCGACTTTAAATAGTTGGAAGGTGGTAACATCTACCTACCATTTTTCTGTTAAGTTCCCAATTGAGTATAGGGTGGGTCAAGTGTAAAGAGACCAATTGGCCACCTGAGAGTGCTATCTAGCCATGTTGGCTATGGACGAGCACGTACAGATGATGAACATAGACGAGAGAAGGATTACTGTGGAGCCCACGGAAGTGCTGGAAGACATTCCTTTGGACGAAAGCAACCCTGAAAAATTTACTAGAATTAGAACAAGCCTGGAAAAGAAAAGGAAGTAAGACCTGGTGCAATTCTTAAGGAAGAGCCTTGATGTATTCACATGGAGTCATGAGGACAAGCCAGGTATTGACCCAAGTGTCATTACCCATTGTCTAAACATGGATCCTTCTTCTAAGCTGGTATGTTAGAAGAAGAGAATTTTTGCTTCTGAACGAGACAATGCCATTAAGGAGGAAGTCCAGAAGCTAACTACGACAAAATTCATCCAGGAATTTTATTACCCGGACTGGTTGGCTAATGTGGTTGTGGTCAAGAAGGCTAATGGTAAATAGAGGATGTGTATAGACTTCACTGATCTAAACTGGGCTTGCCTTAAGGATAGTTATCCATTGCCACACATTGACCAGCTAGTGGACTCGACCGTTGGCCATAAATTGCTAAGTTTCATGGACGCTTTTTCAGGCTACAACCAAATAAAAATGGATGAGATGGATCAAGAGAAGACATCCTTCATCACCAGCCAAGGTTCATTTTTCTACAAGGTGATGCCCTTCGGTTTGAAGAACGTAGGGGCAACTTATCAAAAACTGGTTATTCATATGTTTCATCCACAAATTGGACGAAATGTGGAAGTTTATGTGGATGATATGCTGGTAAAGATTTTGGACGAGGAAAAGCATTTGGACGACCTTCAGGAGACCTTTAATACCCTTAGATGGTATAGCATGAAATTCATTCCAAGCAAGTGTGCCTTCGGAGTTTCGTTAGGTAAGTTTCTTGGGTTCATGGTTTCATACAGGGGTATTGAAGTGAACCCTGATAAAATCCAAGAAATATTGAACATGGAGCCACCAAAGAATATCAAAGAAGTCCAATATCTTACCGGACGAGTTACCGCCTTTAACAGGTTTGTTTCAAAGGCTACTGACATGTGTTTATCATTCTTTAAAGTTCTAAAGAAGGTATTTGAATGGACGGATGAGTGCCAGAAGGCCTTCAAAAACCTCAAGACCTACCTCACTACTTTTCCTCTGCTAACCCAGTCCATATCGGGTGAAGAATTGTACTTGTATTTAGCGGTGTCCCCACACACAATGAGCTCGGCATTAATTAGAGAAGAAGGGAGAATATAGAAGCTGGTTTATTATACGAGCCGAGCACTAAGAGGAGCGGAATGACGATATCCAATTATGGAAAAATTAACCTTTGCTTTGGTCACAGCCTCTAGGAAGCTAAAGCATTACTTTTAGGCTCATGTCATCAATGTTTTGATAGATCATCCATTAAAGATGGCAATGAACAAGCTGGAAGCCGCAAGACGAATAATACAATGGGCCGTATAACTTAGTGAGTTTGATGTTAGATACCAACCAAGAAGCGCGATAAAAGCACAAGCGTTGGCAGAATTCATTGCGAAGTTCACCCCTAACCAGGACGAGCTAGACGAAGGGGACGGAGTTCAGAGGTGGGTCATCAATGTAGACGACACATCCACTTTATATGCAGGAGGGATTGGAGTTATACTCAAGTCCCCAGAAAGAGATAAGTTGAAGTACGCAACCTGCCTACAATACCAAACTACTAAGAATGAAGCCGAATACGAAGCTCTCCTCAAAGGATTAGAACTGGCTAAGTCCTTGGGGGCTGAGTCAATAGTCGTCCAAGGAGATTCTTAGTTAATCATCAATCAAGTGAATGGAATATGTAAAGCCAAGGAAGACTGGATGAAAAAATACCTCAGCAAGGTAAAACGACTCATTAAAAGATTCAAAGAAGCCATTTTTGTTCAACTCCCGAGGGAGGAGAACATGGAAGCGGATGTTTTGGCAAAAGCAGTTTCAACAAGGGGGCAATAGACGACCATGAACAAGTCCAATATATGCCAAGCATAGATCTTCCGGAGGTACAACAAATTGGAAAAGAAGGAAATTGGATGACTCCAATAATAGTTTATCTCAAAGATGTAAGGCTTCTAGAAGACAAAGACAATGCTAGGAAGTTGAGGATTAGAACTACCAAATATGTCCTTATGGATGAAGTATTTTATAAGCGAGGCTTCTCTCAGCCTTACTTGAGGCGCTTAGCTCCAGACAAGTTGAATCATGTGTTGAGGGAAGTTCATGAAAGAGCATGTGGAAATCACTCGGGAGCAAAAGCACTAATCCATAAGGTCGTCCGTGCAGGCTACTACTGGCCAACTATCTAAGCAGATGCTAAAGCTTATGTCAAGGTATGTGACCAGTGCCAGCACTTCAGCAACGTTCCTAGACAACCATCGGAGTCTCTAACCCCAATGATGGCTCCATGACCCTTTGCGCAATAAGGACTGAACATCTTAGGTCCATTCCCACTTGGAACCAGGCAGATGAAGTTTTTGGTAGTAGCGATCAATTACTTCACTAAATGGGTGGAAGTTGAGCCCTTAGCGAAAATCACACAACAGAATGTCGAGAACTTCGTTTGGAAAAGCATTGTATGTAGGTTTGGGGTACCCAGGGTGCTGGAGTTCGACAACGAGTGACAATTTGATAACACACATTTCAGGGATTTTTGTAAGCAACTTGGAATTAAAAATCATTATTCCTCCCCCTCCCACCCACAAGCCAATGGCCAAGTAGAAGTTGCAAATCGATCCTTGTTAAAAATCATCAAGATTCGACTTGAGGAGGTAAAGGGAGTATGGCCAGACAAGTTACCAGGTGTTCTATGGGCTTATAGGACGACTGTGAGGACCCCTACAAGCGAAACCCCCTTCAAACTAGCCTATGGAAGCGAAGTAGTCATACTTGCAGAAGTACATATGGCCAACCATAGGGTAATGCAATATCAGCGCGAGGCAAATGAAGAACAAATTTGTCTTAACCTCGATCTTATTGACGAGGTAAGGATGGATGCAGAGCAGAGGACAGCAAGATACAAAAATCTTATGGCTAGGCAATATAATGCAATGGTGAAACCCAGGTGCTTCAACATTGGGGACCTCGTCCTTAAAAGGGTCTTTTTGGCAACCAATAACCCAGCTCGTGGAAAATTGGGACCTAATTGGGAAGGACCCTATGGGGTCATTAATTGCAAAAGGCAGGGATCATATTACTTGGAAGCCCTAGATGGTCGGAAGCTGGAGCACCCTTGGAACGTCAAGCATCTGAGAAGGTACTATCAATGAAGGGTCAGCCTGGACGAGCTGCATTATGGACGAAGTTAAAGGGTTTCCCTCATATTTACCTATGTTTATTACTATTACTACATGTTTTAAGTATTTTAATTCCCTAAAAAGTGCATCAGACTTTAACTTATGCACCGTTTGAAGATGAGTTTGTGATGGAAGAAGTTATGTACTTAATCTCTGTATAAATATTTTAATCGCCTAAGGCACTGGCTTCCAAGCGTGTGCCATGCCTGTGGACGATGTTTTATATTATGTATATGCAGTTTGGATTTCCAATGTATGTGATATATAAATCTCTCATAATTTCTTCCACAAGAAGGCTAAGGCCCAAGACGAGAAAAATCCCTGCACGTAGGTAGGGGTGTCCACGAGTCAGTCCGGGTCGGGTTTGTGCCCAACCTGGAACCGACCCGCTACCATCGGGTGGGAGGTTGAACGACCCGCAGCCGACCGCCGGCAACTTCGGGGTCGAGTCGAATCGGGCTTTGGTGGACAACGGTCGGGTCGGTCGAAGTCGGAGTGAGTTTCAACCTCCAATCATCGCCGAATCTTCGTCGGAAATAGCTAAATCTTCGCCGGATCTCGCCCAATCTTCACTGACTCTTCGCTGGATCTCGCTGAATCTTCGCCCAATCTGTGCGACAACCACGGGATTGAAGCAAGAAAGACCAACACAAGCCCAGATTTGAACGAGAATTTCCATCTCATCGCCGGATCTTCGTTGAGTCATCACCGTCCTCGCCGGATCTATGTGACAACCACGAGATCGAAGCAAAAAACACCACCTCAAGCCCAGATTTAAGAGAAAACTTACATCTCATCGCTGGATCTAACCAAAAACTACCAAATCTTCACCGGATCTGAGTGGATCTAGGTAGATCCGGTCTTCTTTCACGAGTTTCGTCGGTCGGATCGGGTTCATCGGGTTTTGGAGAAGAAAACCCGCCACCCGACCCGCCTAGATCGGTTTTTCGTGGAGAAGACTCGCCGCCGACCGTCACCGGCGTTGGGTCGGCCGGTTTTCGGGCTGGGTCGGACGGGCTGGCTGGGTGAATCGGGTCTCGGTTGCTGTTGGACACCCCTAGACGCAGGGATATAACGTCTACAAGCTTTCCTTGAAATAAGGATAAAGCTAAGAAAAATAAGCTTAAGGCATGCTTGTCCATTCTATGGACGAGAGAATGCATTCTCATCCAAGGGACGAGATCCTTAAGCATATGCGTCCAAAAATGGACGAGAGAATGCATTCTCATCCAAGGGACGAGATCCTTAAGCATATGCGTCCAAAAATGGACGAGAAAAAGCATGCATATAAGAATACTTGAAACCAGGGATAAATATTACCAGTCAAACAGTCCAATTTATGGACGAGTAAATGTTGGAAGTGTTGTACTCAAAGACGAAAGTAAAATGTCCAGCCTATGGACGAGGAAAAGAACTGGCTACGTTTTTGCACGAATAAAGCTAGTAAACACAATGCCATTCATAGGACGAGTTGTACTCTAAAATTCAAAGAATGGCAAATATGTTGAGCATGAAGGAATTCCTAAATATAAATGAGCAAAACACCACGAGTGGATGGACCACTGAAAAACCAGTATAATATGGATGGTGTAAACAAAATATAAACTCGTCCAAGCAACAACATGTTTAATAACAAGTAAAGCAATGATAATAAACATTCATTCATGAAATTTAAAAAATGGTAGACGACCACCGTCCAAAAACCCTTATAAGTTAAAGCCTAGAAGGCAATTGTTTGAAAGCTCGTCACAAAGACTATAGACGAGATAAATGTACTTGGATAAATTCAAATGGTCCAAAAACAACGGACCTCCTACTTTAAAAAAAAAAAGAAAAGAAGAAGAAATAAATTGATCCAATTTTTATGCTTTTCCTGAGGGGTTCTTTCCCGTCTTGGGCTGGCTATGTGGTGGCATCGTCTTCGATATTGACGTCTTCAGAACTCGTCTAGAGGAGGGAGCAAGTAGCGCCATTAAGCTGAAGTTTGATGGAGCTAAAATCAACTTCAGGGAAGTGTTCAACAGCATCCATACGAAAATCTTCAAAGCCAGCATCATAGTTCATGTCCAGAAGGTCAGTGAACTGGCTGGAAGCTCTGAACTCCTCCACAGCAACCCTTTTGGCATCTTTGAGAAGGGTACTTAGCTTGTCATTCCTCTTTTGAAAATGATCAAGACAAGTATCCATCTTAATGATGTCAGCCTTCAGCTCCTCGACGAGATTTTTCAGCTCTTTAACCTCATCCTTAGCCTTGCCCGTTGCTTTTGCCCAAACTCTGCATTCGTCCTTAACCTGCTGAAGCTTCGTCTCAAGCTTGGCCCTCTCCTTTTCTATCTTTATGGCCTACCTAGACGCTGCGATGAACTTAGACATTGCCTGCGCAAAAACTTAAGTCCTATTAAAAATAAAAATAATAATAATAATAATAATAATAATAATAATAATAATAATAATAACAATAATAGAATGGCAAGACGAGGTAAGAGAAAGATTACACACCTTGAAGAGATCATGAACAGCAGAGTGTTCAAACTCTTTCAAGGACATGTCATGGCACACCGCCACATCCTCTTAGTCACAGACTTTTCAAACCTCTCCCAAGTCAAGTCCTCATTCTGAATAATGTTCATGGGAACTCTTGGAGGAGGCTGAGATGAGGCAGGAGTAGGGTCTTGGACAGGGTAATATTAGCAGGACTAGGCGCGTCCACATAAAAAACTTAGACGGATGGCACTTTGGAGGTAGGAAGGACGGTACCTAGCTTGGTAACTTCAGGCCTGGACGACCCATGCTTCGTCTTCTTATGCCCTCGACGACTAGGGAGGTTTCCTAAGTCCAGTGTCTTGGACATGCTCTTCCTTTTGTCCTCAATAGAAGGGTGAGGCTGGGACTGAGCCTTTGGCCTGGTGGCTTCATCCACTACCTCTTTCCCTTTGTTCTCCTTCATAGTAGCCATCCCTGAAAGGAAAAATGTTAGAATCATTTCAAAGATAACATCAAAATAAATTTTTTCAAAAGTAAAAACTTATGTCGATGGACTGTAAGTTTGCGGGCTATAGCCTCAGGAGAGGGCTCAGGACCAAGTCCCCACGTATCAAGACGTTAAAGAGTAACCAGGGAATGGAAATCCCACTCAAGGTGTAGACAAGCCTTTGGATATGTCAGAGATAAAACTTGCTCAAGGACGGTCGTCTAACACCTGCAAGAAAAAGAACCAAAAAAATGGTTAGACAATTATAAAACGACATGTATAGTAAAAATAATAAAATAATGATAATAGGCATACCTTCAGGACAAAGGTTCCCTAATTCTCTAGTATATGGGGCAAATGGATCCCTGCCAACCTCAACAGGGTGTCCTGCCCAAAAACCAGAGACGAAAAAAAACTGTCTTCCAGTTCCTATCTGACGTAACAAGAGACTTTATTATTCTACAATCTTTTCCTCTGGTTGTGAATTGATAAAAGCCAAGGGATTGGTTAATTTCAGAGGGTTTGTAACAATAGAGGAATTCGCTCACAGTGAGAGGACGATCCCCTTCAAACATTTCTCTCCACAAAATTTGTATAGAGACGACTAGTCTCCATGCATTAGGTTAAACTGACACAACCCTAAACCTAGCCTAGTGAGTAACTCCCTAGAAAAAGTATTAAGAGGCAACCTAAGACCTCTTAAAAGGTAAGCCTCATAAATACCAACACCAAAACGAGGCTGGCAACACCATTCCCCACGAACAGCCAACCAAGGGTTCAAATCGTCTGGAATTTGGTACCAACTTCTAAGGGACGCTAACCTCTTCTCGTCCGTCCTAGAGTGGACTCCCACAGCATAGCTATATATTGTCTCAACCTTGTCTAGAGGAGTGGACAAAGGAGCACCCGAAGGACTGGCCCCAGACCCAGACACTGCCCTCGTCCTAAGTTGTTCCTGAAAGACTTCTAAAGGAACCCTAGAGGTGTATTCCTCGTCCGTGGTGTTTCCCCCATTACTACTATTACTAATGCTATTGGAGCCAGTGTAGCTAGTTGAATCGTGATACTCGTCTATCTCCTTATCAACACTATTACTAGATGAAGAGACGACAATTTCAAACATTTCGAAGAAAACTTAAGGAAACCTAAAGACGAGCATGAAGAAAATACCTAGCTCTAGACAAGGGAAAACTAAGGACGCGGAAACACTTCTAGACGAGGCTCTAGATGACGAATGTCAAGGGAGAAAATTTGAAAAATGCAAAGGGTAGGAGAGGAATTCTACTATTTATAGGTGACGAAATTTGGCATTTGAAATGACGCAACAAATCAAAAGCCACCACGTGGCGTTTTCCTTGGAAAAATAAATCAATGAGACAGGCCTCTGATAAAACCATGACACGTGGCATAAACTGGATCACACAAGGTCAACCAAGGATATGATGGCACGTGACACAACGTATAACCATCAACAATAAGGCATGTGTCCAAGGACAAAAGTAAATTCTATGATGCATTGGACAACCCTTGGAGAATGGGGCAACTGATGGTGAGCAAAAATAGACAAACTCCAACTCGTCCATAGGAGTCTTCCATAGTAGAATGATTATCCCCAACATTGGATGGACGCCCCTCTTAGGACGGTCGTCCATGGTTGCAGGAACCGATCGTCTAGGAAATCCTAGGATGACTTACCGATCCTTAGGAAATTCCCAAATGTGGGTTTCTTTACCAAATCTTATGAATTGGACCAAGTGGTATTATCTGGCGACATTAGCAAGATTTTCTCGCTAACCTCCTACCTAATTTCGAGTAGTGGTTACAGAAGATAAGATTAAATATTCTAAACTCCTATGGCAGTTAACGGAAGTTAAAGCTTCCACAAACACTGGGAAAGTTACAAACCGAGTAACCACCCCAAGACTTGGTATATAAGGACTCATCCTCATCAAATAAGGGCAGGTACTTTTTATATACATAACTCCTGAAAAGTTGGAACTCCTTAGAATTTGAGAAAGAAACTAACTTTGGCATCGGAGGACTCTTGGCCGATCCACCCCGGTCACCTTTGATTGTGTGTTCTTTTTTTCAAGCATTCTAATCAATCTCTAGCCCTTTGAAGCCCGAAGCATCCAGCCTACTGATTTTCTTTGCATCATCAATTTTGATTGGAAATACTAGGCTTTTTGTTGTTGTTAGGTGTGTGTGTATATATATAACTTATCAAATAAAAAAGTGTGTGTATATAATAAAAAAGCGTGTGTGTACATATATGTGGGTGGAGGTTTGTCTTGATAAATATATTAGTATCGCCACTTGGCTCCCCCAAATAAAAAATCCTAGCTCCGGTCCTGGTTGCTAGTGAGAACATGCTTTTTTTTTTTTTTTTTGTGGAGTAATAAGTAGAACATGAAGAATGAGACAGAAGATTTGTACTTGAACCAACAAAAGATTCAAAATTCAGAAGTGGATTATGAAGTACTATTAAAATATATATATATATATATATAACCGAAACTTTTGGAGCTCCACAATTTTCCACATCACCACTATTTTCTTTTTCTTTTTATTGTAATTATCTTATGAAGTGTTACAATAGTTTAATTTAAGTAAAACTCTATTAGATATGATATGTACCTCCGATTTTTTTGCTAAGCTCCACAATTTTACACATGTTTTATTTAAATAACAAAAATAATCTAAAGTTTACACACCAGCATTATTTAAAGTTTTATTTAAATAACAAAAATAATCCATACTAAAACAGTGAAACCCCCAACTCTGTTTTATAACCCTAAACTCAAAACCCTGATGGGAGCCATTCTCTTTGCTCTGAAGATTGACATCAATGTGACTGAAGTTAAAGGAGATTCTGTAATTGTTATCAATTTCCTTAACTCTGAAGGTTGTTGCCTTGTGGGCTGTGTTCGTGTGATTAAATACTCTCAAGTAGAAGTAAATTAAAGATATTTATTTTATCTCTTTTTCCAATGTTAGACGCAATGGTATTAATCTTGAGGACATATCTCTTTAGTAATCTATGTCAAAGTTTTGATTCAATAATATCACGGTCTTGATTCTCAAAAAAAAAAAAAAAAAAAAACTCAAAACCTTGAATACCCACACGTATAAATCTTTGGTTTTCAATGTGTGATTTTCTCTGCTCCAAGGTCCAGTCTCTATCTCAACGATCAAGAAACCTTGACTGGTTGTAGCTTCCACCGTTGCCGACCTTTGCTTTCCAATGTAATGATTTTGGTAGTGTTCTTCAAGGTAAGCTTTCTTTTTCTCATTATTTTTTTGAGGGGTCATCATTATGAAGAGCTATGATAGTACAAGGGTTAATATATGAAGAACTATTATTATTATTATTATTATTATTTTATGGGTATTGTCAGAAGTCTCTCAAATCTTAATATATGAAGTGTGAGTAATATCTGAAGCATAAGTTTAGCAATTGTTCTCCCTAAAAAAAAACACAGCGATTGTGCAAGTTAACTCTAATTGTTATATATATATATATATATATAAGTTGGAAAAACAGGTGTGCATAGTTCCCATTTTGTGAAGTGGTAGACCTAGATTTGGTTTGTTATCCATTTATGCAATGACAATATTTGATTGATGAAAATTGTGGTTATTTTACTTTTTCTATATTATTGTTTTAATACTTTGAACTAAATTCTCATGTTGTAGTTGCTTTATGGTTAGAATTGTTAGATACATATGTTTGATCGTTAGATACTCCTTTTTTTTTTTTTTTTTATAAACAATTTCCACACCATGCTGTTGTTGATTAGTCATAATTTTAATTAAGCTATTTGTATCTTAGTGAGCATATATTTTCATGTTCTATGGTTCCATTAGACACTTTATACTTTAAATGATATTTTGGCATATGAAAGAAAGCGTAACTTTACAATTCTACCAAATTACTCTCAATTCTTGGTCTGCAAAAGTTTGTGTCTTCCTCACTCATTTTAAGGGCTTTAATCATTTAATATAATGCTGTGAAACAAATGTCTTTGTTCTTTAAATTTAATGTAGTTGTGAATTTTCAATTCATTCATCATGATAATATTTGATATCATTTTTCGTTGTCCTCACATATGTACGATTTTGTTTTTAGGTTCAATTTCAAAGAAAGTGAAAACTAATTTATTTTTTACCAATTTTTTAGTTGAACCTTTATTTTGAACTAAATTATTTATTTTCCTTAATTTTTAACTCAATTTTATCATTTTATTTTGTTAAGTTTATCTATCATTTTTATTTTTATGCAGTTTTTATTATCTATTTGTTATTGTTTTTATAAAAATATTTTAAACTAAATGACTAAACTAAACTCATTGGTTTTGTATTAATTATTGATGCACATAACCGCACTCATTCATACATAAAATTATATACTAGTGTCTACTTAACCAATCAAATGCTTTGACAATCACTAACTTTACGATTTTTTCCCTTAAATTTTACTAACTTTATAGCAAAAAGTTATTATAACATGATAACAATATACACACATGTAACAAACTATCTCTATTTCCTAATTATTAAATTATATAAATTTATATTATATTTATATTGTACACACAAAAATTCACACACATCATAATTCACACAAATAACATTATAACAAAAAGTAATGCACACAATCAATATTAGACACACTCACACATACATAATATAAATTTATAAAAAATAGTGACACTTACAATTCACAAACACTTACTGTTTATTCTTAGAGTTGGAAATACTTATAATAAAAGTGTGCAAAATTTAAGTCAAGGTGTGCAAAAATATTTTTAAGAAAACATTATAGTATTAAACTAACAAAAAAATTTATATATATATATTATTTTTTTTTGAAGTCAGGGGGTTCATTTGAACCCCCTGAGAATAATGTAGCACCGCCCCTAGCAACATGAATAGATTTTAAAGAAATAATAACAAAGAATATACTAACAAAATATTCCTATATCAACTTAATATTCTCGTGAATCCAAGCCACTTCCAATGACACATATCCTATTTTGAGTTCAAAAGATCCACTAATTTAGCAATAATCATGATCCACTAATTTAGCAATAATCACATTCCGCAAACTCCATTATGTAAGTAGCAGCTTCTGATCATAAGCATCAGAATAATTCCATATCATCCTTTACGCAGTGCATAATATCTTCCTAGGAGTACAATTCCTAAGGGGGTAGATTTATGACTTCCTTAAACCAAATATGAATTGGTTCAGTTTGAGAGAAATGAAAGAAAAGGAAATATTGTCTTATCAATAAAAAAAAAAAATTAAACACGTCTCTCTTATCCAGGTTCTCCCATAATTTTGCTGTGCTTTACCAAGAAATGACTCTACTGTCGCATAATAAATAAATGCTTCAAAACAGTGAAACAAAAACTTGTGGCTAGGGTTTGCTCTATATTATGGTCTTTTATCATAGACTTGGTAAGACAGCAAGCAAATGAAAATGAGACTATAATAGCAATAGAGAGAGAGAGAGAGAGAGAGAGAGAGAGAGAGAGAGAGAGAGAGAGAGAGAGAGAGAGTGTGTGTGTGTGTGTGTGTGTGTGAGATTAACCGAGAGAATAGGGAGTGTACCACTGCGCACGGCTTTGCACACTAGGGCAATCCCTTTTATGAGGTAAGCAACTCAGGATTTTAGATAAGACGAGAGAGAGAGAGAGACACACAAATCAAAGTCTAAAAGTTGATCAAAGATAGAAAGAAGACCATGATTATTAGGCCAAAGAAACAAACAACCTCGCGAATCCCCTATGTCTATGAGAGAGAGAGAGAGAACCAAACCCAATGCAAATGCATGATAAGGAAAGGCAAATCTCATGATGATAGTTAGGGTTGTACACGGTGCAGTGCGACCGATTTTTGGAGGTTTTTTTGCATCGCACCTATAGGGTGCAGTTTCCTCTCAACCCTGATTGCACCTCACTTATGGAAGGGTGGAAACTGGTCTACACAAGATGTGGTGCACCATTCTGGTTCGGTGCAGTTAGTTAAGTTAAAAACAATAACCCAAAAATATTATTTTTAAAAAAAACCTTCAATCCACATCAAACAATTCATTCAGAATCATTAAACAATCCAAATATTCATTAAAAAAATAAACAAACAAACATATTCACAATATTTCTCAAATGCCCACACAAAATATCTCAAATAAATTCACAATCTTTCTAAAAATCATGGTAAGGCAAAGCATAGTTAGTATCCTAGGTATTGAGCATCAAATAAATTTACATACCAAGTAGCAAGGAGAAGCACAGTAGCCTTAGGCATTGACCATCAAAACCTTCTCTTGAAACTTCCAAAGAATAGCTATGAGAAAAAAGACAGAGGAGAGAAAGATGCTTGAAGAATGGAGGCATCAGAGAGACAGATGATGGTGGCAGCCAGCAAGTGGCGAAGGCTAAGGAAAGGGAGAGAGAGATAGCGGCTGTGAGGAAAGAGAGAACGAGAGGCTGTTTGATATAAATGGAAAATTAAGAAATTTAACCTAACATAAAAAACCGTTGTTCCATAGTTTAATTTTTTTTTTTTTTAAAGTCCAAAACAATACCATTTAGCATAAAAAATATTAAAAATAAAACCTAAAAATGACTTCGTTTTATAAACATATAACCTAACTCAACCCTAACATCAATTTCTTTTTCTTCTTCTCCCTTAGATTCAACCACCTCTCTCTCAACCCTAACAACAAGTTCTTTTTCTTCTTCTACCTTTAGATTCAACCACCTCTCTCTCTCTCTCTCTCTCTCTCTCTCTCTCTCTCTCTCTCTCTCTTTCTCTCAGCTTTCTCTATCCCACTCAAACATTATATATATATAGAGGCGGTGCGATTCGATCTTTGTCGGTGGGCAAAACTCACCACTGCTCGCCGCACCTAGTGGTGAAGTACTTGGAAAACGCTGCTGACCTCCACGCCAGACACCTAGGGTGGAGTTTTGAGGCAGGTGGCTTGGTGCAGTGAGGGGCAGTTCCATCGGCGGCAAGCGGTGATTGAACAAGCCTAATGATAATGTCAAAAATCAAAAAAATTGCGCAATCTGAAAAAGTTAAAACAGAGAGAGAGAGAGAGAGAGAGAGAGAGAGAGTCTAAAAACTTTAGAAGTTATAAAAAAAGGAATGAGACTGTTACAGGTTGAATTCAAGGAAATGTTGAGAACCTGTTAATTGAAAAGAAGGATTATTTTTTGTTTTCATTTTCAATTTTTAGTGGGATCTAGCACAAAGCTGATTTAAGAATCTTTACCTAGTTTTCATTTTTAGTATTCTAAATATTGGAATTGAATATAAAAAATGAAAATAGATCATAAAAACCAATACAGTGGAAATTCTATAAAAATTGTGAATACACAAAGGACCCCACCTGAATGATGTGAGTGTGTACGTGAAAAGAAAAAGTTATTTAAAACAAAAAGTAGAAAATAATACTAAATCCGTGTATGATGTATTTTATATCCAAATTACGTATTTAACACAATTTACCAAACACTCTCAAATGTGAAAATTAGTCATTTTTTTCAATATTCAATTCTAGGATTTGACTAAACTGGTTTGGCTTTGTTATTTGTTCTAAGTTCTCAAATTTCAGTATCCAAAAAATTGAGTTTAAATATAAAAAATACATACAACTCTTTGCCCTTTTTATTTTCATTGAAAATGAATATATTGACATTTTTGTATAAAAAAAAAACCTCAAAGTTTGTGTTCAAATTTTTAATTAAAAAGTGAACAAAAAAGTAGACAAGAAAATTTGTGCCAAACATAAAATGAGTTGGAAATAGAAAATAAGTATAAAATTTGAGAAAAAAAAAAAAAGTACAGAACATTGAAAATGAATACACACCCATCACGTACCAAAAACACCTCTTTCTAACAAACTCAGAAGCAATACTGTTACTAGTAGGTTTCAAACTCATTTCAAATGCAGCAACCTGTATCATTTCAGCCTTATCTCAAATATTAATTGCAAAGAAATTGTTTCCAAATTTTAATTGCTGAACTCGCCAGCATATGTACTAAATCTCAACCTGCCAGATTTAATAAGAACTTGAATGCAAACAGACAATGAAGAATTCAATCAAAATCTCCAATTCCTAGTTTTATCAATAGAAAGTGTATTGAAAAGCCATTAAAGTGAATCTCACAGTTTACAAATGAAATACTCACGTTAGAGATATAATAAGAAGTTTGAATGCTAATAGACAATGAAGAATTCAATCAAGATCTCCAAATCCTAGTTTTATTAATAGAAAGTGCATTGAAGAGCCATTAGAGTGAATCTTACAGTTAACAAATGAAATACTCACGCACATGCCGGGAGAAAAAATGGAAAAAATATTTCATAATATCATATCAGTAAAATTATACAAACATTTAACCACTGCACCATAGGAATCTTAAGAAAAAAAAAAAAAACCGATCTATCACAAGCAAGCAGTTTCAATCTAGCCACGCTTCAAGCTAAAAATCCAATAAAACTACCCTAGCTCACAACCGGTCATTCATCAGGATGACTGTAATCAATCCAGACTATCCAGAGATTCCGGCTGCATAACTTCTAACAGCATGTCCAGTGCATTTCTGATTTTATTAATCAAACCAACTTTATGACCTTCACAAACTTGCCCCTCACTTGAACTTCCAATTTCAGTCAAAAATATATCCATACAATTGCTTGTATAAGAATCATAATAAGACAGCCTTTGACACAACTGCAGAGCAGTCAAATCCTCTCCATAGCTCTTTCAAACACCAAACAATGGAAATAGCAGGATTCAAACTCATCTGTAGAAGACCACTGCACACAATTCATGATCAGCTTTCCACAGCTGAAAATGACCAAAGAAAAATAACACAAAAACCAACCAGGGGGTTGGCTCTTAGTAATGCTGCACTCATCAGCTGCTCAGATTCAACCCAACTCTCCGCCTATTTGCAGGCCCTCGTCGACTCCAAGTTGGTTCACGAGGCTCTATATGGGTGTAACTTCTCTCAGCAGATCCCCTTGCTTCCATGTTAACTGCTCTCCTAACTGACTGTTTTTTCATATGGTACTCAGGTTTTGGAGCATTTAACTTCTGTGCTTTGTCCTCTTCATATGACAATGGCTGAATCCCCTGCAAATCAGGTTCAGGAACAAACCCAGTTGGTCGTTTGGATTCATCCATTCTTCTAAATGTGATTGATATCCTAAGAAAATTATAACAATAAAATATGAGTGGATTGAAAAAAACAATGCCATCTGTAGAAGAAATTATAGTAAACAAGAATGGTGTTGTACAGTTCAAACCAATACCTCTTTGAAGGAACGGCAGGCACACAATGCTTAGCCACGTCAGCGCCATTTCCATTCAAGACAAGAACAGATCTGGAGTAAAAAACGACTAAATTATTCCAATGCAAAAACAAAGGAATAATAAAACTTTGAAATAAGAAAATGTTATGACAAGTAACAAGCTGCAGAGAATAATAGTAGGAGGGACATAAAATGCAGGAAAAAAATTCAGCACATCATACTTACCCCAATGGCAGGCGGATGGAATAGGGACCCGCAAACTCACCAGCACCCACAATCTTCAAGTTTGATCCAAAAAGAATATCGCACTCGCTTAGAAATGACACAGTGCAGAAAGGCCGCATAAAATCATGGTTGTCAATGTGTGGCGGTATACAATCCCCTTCTTCATATATATTGACAATGCAACTATCAGGTACACAGGTTGGAGGAAGTACATGCCATCTGACCAGCCTCCTAATGATCACCTTGAAAAGAGGAGGTATAGGATCTACAAGTTCATCCGGGAGGATGCCAGGTGGATTACCATTTTTATCCTGACACAAGAAGAGTGGAAGTCTTAACATTCTATTATTTATTAGAATTCTTCCTGTGATTACTGATGCTGTCGGAGCATAATAATTACTGAGACCCACAATAAAACATGATTGATAGGTCAGGTAGTTAAAAGGACTTACTATTGCATAATTGTAACAGCACCCAAATTGGAGGGTTACACGCCCCTTGCCCTTCATCCACTTACTGGGTGCTGAATATGTCCGCTCTGCAAAAAGTTTAGAAATGCATAAATAATGTTTAAAAATATATATTTATATTTCCCACTTATTACACAACAACAAAACGTTAGTTCCAAAACATTAGGGTTCACCATGTTAAAAAAGAAGTTTTAAAGAAAGAATTAAAAGAAATTCCCACCCAAACCAAATCATGGATACAAAGATATGTTTGACCCTAAAACAGTAATATATATATTTTCTTGCCTCAATAAAAATAAACATGCATTAAATCAAAATTTGATCATTGCTTATTTATAGCATCCAGGTCAACAATCAAAATGTATGCCTTAACCATAGTAACCAAATAATTAACAAATGAAAGGAGAAGAACTAACAGAAGAACATAGGAAGTCAGGATAAAAAAACACTGGCACTACCAATTGAATAACTGTTTAGTTCATTCAAATAAGCATCATGTCAAAGAGTATGGACAACAGGGTGAATCCCTATTGCTTTTACAATAACAAAACAAAGACAAACCAATTTAACATACTGCATAGGCAAACGGTATATGGTTTTTGAAAAGTTTTAGATCCTTTACCACTTAACCATTAATTGGACACATGTGAAACTCAGGTAATATTATCAAATAATTACTAGGGAAAGGACATTAAACCAGAAATATATAGTATCTTATAATCTTGGACCTTGACCATATGTTTTGGTCCAAAGCCCATTCTAGACTTCTTGGTCCAAGCCTTTTACCTACCCTATGATTCCAAACGAACAAAAACAAGACCATTCGCATAGATCGCTAAACTGACAATCACATAGACTAAACAGTTGGATGATGATAATCAACCACAACCAGATCAACACCTATGTGGGGTAGAAAGTACTATGATAAAACCAAATCAAATAACAAATGAGATGAGCTATAGCTCAGCAGGCATGGATGAGCAATTTGTAAATACAATAAGAACTTAATCATTAAGACAAAATATCTTTACGTGGCAAGAGATTGGTCTGCCGCTGCCGGGTTTAACATGATGAGAGTAGCTGACTACAATTTAAGTTGGAGACAATTATTGAAACTGGACACCAGAGACATCTCTAAATTACATAAAACACCAGCATTGTCAAAGAAAGATCCATCTTAAATGTTCAACACAAATTGCCATGAGCCTTATAGCTCAGTGGCACCACCTAATTCTTCCCATGGGCACAACTTGGCTTGTTGTAAGCAAAAGAATCAACGATTCTTATGCTTGTGACCCACTCTAATGCCTAATTCCTATTAACACTTTTTGGTCATCTGCATAGCAGGCAGTGCAATAACAATGACATACAACCTTCAATACCATCACAATTACTCAAAAAAAAAAAATCAAGCAGCCCTGTAAGGCTAAACTAACCTTTCAATTCTCCCTTTACCCCCATCTCCTGAAGTTGATAAACATGATCCACAATCCTCTTCTGCTCCACGGCGCTAAAAACACCAGTGTGAAGCTCCAGTCCATCGAGAATATTAACAAACTTTCCCTTAACTCTTTCCAAGCAAATAAAGTCTTTCTTTCGCTGCAAATTCGTGAACCGAATGAACTCTCTCTGTTCCCTCGGCAGCTTCGGCTTCTCCACTACAACCTTAGATATCCTCAATTCTCCAGTGGCAGCATTCAAATCAACAACCCGTTTGCTCGTCTTAGAGTCATCCTCCTCCTCCTCCTCCTCCTCCTCGAACTCGTCTTCCTCCTCCTCCTCCTCCTCCTCCATGTCGGCCCAGGACTTCTTTTGTTGGCTTGGGGGAGTTTCAAGCCGTGGCGAGCTGCTGGTAGACGGCCCCACAACGGGTTCAGAGCCCCCGTTCCAGCCATCTTTCCAACTACCAATCGAATTGTTGTCACAGTTATCATCATGATCCTCACTCATCCCAGGGCTATTTGAATTCTCAATATTCGAATTCTCTTCTGACTGTTCTTGCTCAGCATGGGAATCAAGTTCTACAATCCCAATTAAAAGCACACTGTAAGTTAATATATAAACAATACAGCTTAACAAAAACCCTAACCGAAATCCAACCAAAACCCACAAAAACTACAAAGCAAAATCGATAATAAAAAAAAACTTTGGAAAGCAAAAGTAGAAGAAAATAGAGTTGAAGTTGAAAAGAGAGTTACCAAGGTCGAGGGAGCGAATACGATCGGAGAGAGTTTGAGTACAGTGTTGGCAGAGATCTCTGGAGAGAAAGGGTGCCCACGTGGACAGAAACTCCGAGGCGATTCGGAGCTCCGACGGCTTGTAGTTGCGAAGAGACGGGTCTCTGGGTCGGGGCTCTGGTTGGTCGTCGCTCATGGCTAGGCTATACACACTACTACAGAAGACACAAAGAAAGCTTTAGAAAGAAACTTGGATCGATTGTTGTGAACGAAGGAGGGGTTGTTACTTTTTTTACTTTTATATATATGCTGCTGCTGCTTTGTGCTGTGATTGTGGCGGTTGCGCCGCCGGTGAAGTCCTTTTTTTTCGATGCGGAATGTAATTTTTTTTTTTTTTTTTTTTGAGAAGAGAATGTAATTTTTGTGAGGTGAGGTCTTCTTGTTAAATTCGGAATCGGATACGCGTGTCATTATTATTGTGTGATGAGGGGGTCGTTGTGGAAATTAAACAGTTCGATCCTTTACAAGATTCGAATCCCTTTTTATTTTTGTATTACATATATATATATATATATATATATATATATTTTTTTTTTTTTTTGTTGAAAATGTTCTTTATTAGAGTTTTAATTAGTTGAATTAGAACTTCAAAATTTTATTAGCTTCTGTGCACGCGTATGATGAGAATTTTAGGTGAAATAATTTTTATGATCGTTGTCAAGTTGTATTCCATCCTAAAATATAGTATTTTAATCCTAAAATTTAGTCCTGTACGCATAACAAAAAGTTAAATAATGCTTATATTTAAAATTTAGCAACTAACCATTTTTTTTTCTTTTACAGTAAAAAACTCAATTTTTTTTTAGTTTTTTTTATTTTTTTATTTAAGGAAAGGCTTTAGATTTGCATCCACGTTTTTTTTCTTCTTCCTTTTTTAGTGGTGTTGATGTTGTTCTTTTATTTATGACAGTTATCAAGTTGTATTTAATTCTAAAATTTAGCTATATACTACACATCCAAAAAAAATATAAAATAAAAAATAAAAAAAGAAGTTGAAAAGAACTTGTATTTACTATTTAGCAACTCCCATTTTTTTTCTTTTACGGTAAAATACTCAAATTTTTGTTGTTTTTTTTATTATATTTATTTTTTGTTAAGAAAATGCTCTAGATGTGCATTCACATTTTTTTTCTTTTATTTATGATAGTTATCAAGTCGTACGTTTTATCCAAAAAAAAATACCCCTATTTTAAAAAAAAAAAACATAAAACTAACATGTTTTATCCAAAAAAAACCCTACCTAGCCAACTTTTTTTTTTTTCCCCCAAATTCAAAGTTTAAAAACCGTACAAATTTGTGGATAACTACATGTTTAAAAGTTTATCAAAAACAAAAATAAAAAAACTAACTAAGCATTTAAAAATTTCGGATTAAACTATTTTTTTTTTCAAAAATCCCACATTCGATCCAAAAATCACTACCCGGGCACCCTTTTTTTTCATATTAAAGTTAAAAAAAAGTACACATTTGTGGATAACTACACGTTTAAATTTTTTGAATAAAACTACCAGTCTCCCACATTTGCTTATTGTATGATTTATACATGTGGGTTGAAATAACACCCCCCAGGTTTGTGTATTTTAGGTTGAATCCTTTTTTTATTTATGTATTATAATTTATTTTTGAGAATGTTCTGTATTAGAATTTTAGTTGAATTAGAACTTTAAAATTTTATATACACTGAATTATCTTAACAAATTAAAATAAAATAAATCATATTTGATAATTTTTTGGGATAAATATTTGATCTTGTACTATTAATAAGAGGATTCTCTGTTTGGGTTTCATTATTTTGCATACTAAAATATCCTCGTAAAAATTCTTAAAATCCAAAAAATAACATTATCTTTTAGTTAAATAATTTTAAATTTAAAAACACAAACGGGTTAAAAGAATAATTTACAATTTTTTTATAAGGTTCCTAAATTTTAGACTTTTAAACTTTTATCAATTCTCACATAAAAAAATATCATAAAAATTAGGACACTATCTCTATCTCACTTTTAAACATTATTTCACTAAACCTAAAATAAAAAAATAAAAAAAAAGTCTCAGCAAGTGCAAAGTGCGTGTGATGAGACTAGTCTCTATTTATACTATTAACAATAGGATTTTCTGTTTGGGTTTCAACATTTTGTGTACTAAAATACACACACAAAAATTCTTAAACTCTCTAAATTACCCCTATTTTTTAGTTAAATAATTAATAAATTAAAAAAAAACTAGTTAAAAGAGTAATTTATTGTTCCTAAATTTTAGGACTTTTCCTTTATTTTCTCAATTTGGCTTAAAACTTAGGACACTATCTCTATCTCATTTTTAAACATTATTCCACATTACCTTACCTCTTTCTAAAAAAAAAAAAAATTTAATATATATATACGGTTATTTATATTCCACTTTTGAACATTATAACACTAAACCAAAAAAACAAATAAATAAAAAAGAGTATTATTGCATGCACAAAGTGCGTATGATGAGTCTAGTATTTTAATAATAGAGTTTCATGTAATCTAAATTAAACAATTTTTATCTCTATATAATGTCAAAAATACCCCCAATCGAATTTGATAGTCCTCATTCTTAAAAAGGAAATGTTAACATAATGTCTCGAGGGCATTGGTTTTCATATTTTTTAAAACTTTTGTGCGTGCCCAAGATCGCCGCTGACGCAATAAAGGGCTCACAACTAATTTGTATGTGGATAATGAGTTCAATCCTACCAAACGAGGCCCCAAACTAGTGGTTGTACTCTCCCTTTACTCTTTTGAGTTCCCCAGTATGTCACCTCACTCTTGCTCGCTCTCTGTTTCAGCCTCACTCTTCACTCTTTACTCCCCAAAGAATCCAACCCCCATTCCCTCTGCTTCGACCTCCTTTTATAGCTCTCCACCAGTGGGGTAGCTATAATTTCTTTCCCCACTAACTCATGGATTCCCATATCCACCAGAATCCCAAGGGCTCCTCACAAATTCAGAGGAGTCTCTTGGAACTTTTTCCAGACGCCAAACAATGCTTAGGAGTGGATTCCTTTCAGAAGTGTTGATTCCCGGTAATCGATCTTGTTGGGACCACCTAGAGATTTCTTGGGCAGTCGGTTCAGGTCATCGACCTCTAAGGGCCTCTAAGGAACCTCTCGGCCAATGATCGGTCCCTTATAATGGAGCCTGGGGTTACCTCCCCTTTGTGCTTCAGGCCTGCATTACTTAACAGGCCTTGGGCTTCGTGTTGGGCTTTGCCTAGGTGGGCTGGCTAGGTTCATTGGGCCTGACTCACCCACAACTTTTTATGGGAAAAGAAAAAAATAATTGATTTTTTGATATTTCTTATGAAAGTGGTATTAAAAATTTCCTAAAATGACTTATTAACAAATTTCCTAAGGGAATTTATTAGCTGAAACCTCCCTAAAAAAAATGAGGTTCAAATTGTAATTCAATAAATTTCAAAAACAAAAAACTACCTGAAAACTCTCCCTTTAGCTTCCCACTTGAGTTCTAGACAAATATAAACTTCCCACCTACTTCCAGAAAAATAAAAAACTTCCCACCCTATGTACACGAACAAAACCACCCATGCTAATATTTGCAATCTCGCTAAGAAAAATCCTCTATAGTCAATAAGTCTTTTTCTTTAACTAGCCTGATCATACATGCTTCACCTATGCAATGAGATTTTTTAAAATATTTTTTTGGTTTAGTCTCATAATTTTCCGTTTATCCTAATTTAAAGTTTATGCATTTTTCCAATAATATTTTCATTTGCAAACTATTGATACAACCAGAGTGTACTGAGGCTAGCTCCAAAAATAAGAACACATTCACATACATACATATATATATATATATATATATATATATATATATATATATATATATATATATATTGAGAAGATCACACATTCACACATGGACATATGATTTCAAAACTATTTAGGTGTTCATTTTTTTGGTGCTAGCCTCATTCCACTTTGACCATATTAGTAGTTCACAAATGCAAAATATTATTGGACAAATGTGTAACATTAAATTGGAATGAATGAAAAATTATGATACTAACACCCCTCCCTAAATAAGAGCCTAATTTTGGACAAATGCGTAAATCTTAAATTGAAATAAATGAAAAATTATGACAGTAAAAAAAAAAAAAAAACCATTTTCGTGTGTGTGATGAGCCTAATTATAATTAATAGCTTCTTCGCATTCTTTAAGCGTGTGCTCAAAGGTTGTTCTTTTTTCTTTTCTTTTCTTTTCTTTTTTTGGTTTAATGTCAATTTTCATTTACTACAAATCGAAGTTTATGCGTTTGGCGAATAGTGTGTGTATATATATATAGATTGATGTGGGAAGTTGTAACTATTCCGTAGCATATGATCTTTTTATTTCATATTTATTTAAGAATAATTAGTTTCTATTGCCCCAAAGAGGCGTTTGTTGTGACATTGACAATGGCATGATCGGCATCCTTCAGAGTTAAGGTCTCAAAACTCCCCATTCCAATTGGTTACTTTTCGCAGTTAATAATGAAAGCCCACCAAAAGCCCACCTGCTTCCAACCCAAACCAAACAGCACCCCCAAAAGAAAGAAAAAGTGATTTCCAAAAATCTGACCAAATTACACCAAAAAGGATAAGACGGATAAGCAAATTCAACCACTAGCTTTTGCTGCAGTTGTTGTTGCTTCTTCTACAAAGCAATGGGCACTAATTTCCTCCAACCCTTCTCTTCAAAATCACCACCATCATCAACTACACTCATCTTCACAAAAATAACACACAGGCAAAGCCAAATCTTCCTACCTTGCAGAAAACAACCGCTTAGAATAAGTCCCATCATCACTAACAGCACCAACACAAGTAGTAATACTGATAACAACAATACCAGCGGAGACAGTGCACAGCCACCACCTGTTCCACCAAACCCCGTGGAAATAAAGTTCAGACGAAGGTCATCGAGAAGGCGGTCAAGGCAGCAGGCTGAGGATGGTGCTGCTGGCAGTGGTCAAGCCATGAAGGCGAAAGTTGAAGAACCTCCAAAGAAGTGGGAGGACATGAATATTACTGAGAAGGCAATAGAGCTCTATGTGGGAGAGAAGGGTCTGCTTTTTTGGCTCAACAAGTTTGCTTATGCTTCTATCTTCATTGTTATTGGAGGTTGGATACTTTTCCGGTTTGTGGGTCCTTCTCTCAATCTTTACCAGTTGGACACTCCACCTTTGTCTCCATCTTCTGTATTCAAGGGTTAGATTGAAATTTGATACCACAATTCAGGATAGGCAATCAAAATTTTATGTTCATCAAATTATACAGAGAAAATTTTGCGGCATCAGATAATAATGTGGGAAGTTGTACTTCATAATGATCTGGGAAGTTGTAACTTGGTAGCATACGATCTTTTTATTTCATATTTATTTGAGAATAATTAGCCTGTATTGCACCAAAGATGCCTTTGTGACATTGACAATGGCATGATGGCATCCTTCAGGCTCCAACTATTGCCACCTCATTCTCTCCAACTTTTTTTTTTTTTGATTGGAAAGGGATACATAAGCAAACAGAAAAGGCAAAACAACAGAGAAAGGAAGAAACATGAGCTACATCCAATACTATACACGATCTTCCTGGATGAGGTGTTGCCCTATAGGCGGGGAGACCCCTCGCCAATATTGAGAAACCTCATTCCTTTTGGCAGATTAAGCGAGCTCGTGCGCAACTCCCAGCTCCTAAATGAATTAAGAAGACCAATGATTCCAAGATACAGGTGGCCAATTCCTCCATCAGTTTCACCAGCATTAATACTTTGAACAACTGATAGAGCATCAATTTCATTCTCTCCTACTTTGCATTATATTTGAGCAAATACTATACTGCGTCAAATATCACTTGGTAATTAACAAATCAATACGGATTTTTTATTTTATTTAAAACGCTGTCAAATTGTCTCTCAAAATCAGCGTTCGTATCATTTTCTTCATGGTGACAAAGTTTCTTGTTATTAAGGAAAATAAACGCATATTATCCACAAGATAGTGATTGCATATATATATATATTTCCCTATATCAATTACAAACTCTTAAATGACATTTCCTTGTAAATCCACAATCCTTTGCCCTTAACTTTTTAGTACCATGCCCAATTTATTTTCTTGGAAGAAAACCATGAGACTTATGACTTTTAAGCAACATCACAGCTCAAAGAGGGAAGTGGAGCATGTCTGAATCAAGTTGATGGTGATTCCATCAGAGGAATTGATTCGGATCCCTTCCCAAATACATCTAGATGTAAGACACTTGACATTTAAAACATTTAAAAAATCTATGTAAACTACTCAAAATCAAACAAATGTAATGTGTCTCATATCTATATAAAATTTGAAAAAATGGAGGAGATCTTATCCCATTCCATTCATGCATACTTTGGTGGGGAAAAAAATGTAGTGTAGACTTAACCAATACAGGAAACAATTTTGGAAACAAAACTTTGAAGCTAGCTTTGGCCATTATAAAACACCAACCCATGACTATGGTCTCCAAAACATATCGGACAGTAATCCTGCAACTTGTAACTTGCATGCCGCACCAACACTCTCACTAACAAATGAAAACAATCTAAGCTGTCAATTACACACTCAGAGATTGAAATACTAATGCTACATTTCTAGAATGACTATGACTATTGTCTATCGTGTGGGAATAAAACAAGCCTGTAACAAACTGCCAGCATATTACCTAAAAGAAAGCCAAAACAAAACCTCAACAGGTACCCATTACAGATACAACAACCCAAAAGAGATCACATATTTGCTGCTACATGGCATTGACAGGCTGAGAGAGTGCATTTCTTTGAGTCTTGCACCTGTAGAAGACAAGGCCAACATTCAGTCCAACATTAAAATGAATAGAAACACCCCCCCCCCCCTCCCTCCTATTTTGTTACCATCTTTTTTCTCTTCTTTTTCCCTAACAAAAAGAAATCATGCAGACATAAAATTCCCAACAAATTTTAAACAGGCTGCATTTCTTTTGTCAATTCATAAAAATGGTTTAACAACAGCCTTTCTTTTCTATTTTTTTTTTTTTAAAAACAGCCTTTCTTTTGATAGTAATTATAATTATTATATACTAAATTGGAAATGAGGATATAAAAACTAATACTTAGAAAAATTTTCTCTGATGATAAATGTTGAAATACGAGTTATCTGAAGGTGAATGTCTCACAATTATCACACAAATATGTATATATATATATATATGTGAATGTCTCACAATTATCACACAAATATGTATATATATATATATATATATATATATATATATATACACATACACAGACCACCGCGCACCTTTAGTGCGGTGGTCATTCCACAAGTATGGGGGAGGGGCAAGGGCCGAGGGTTCAAATCTCCGGGAGAGAGCTTCATACACATATACGCTTAGATTAGGCTAGAGTAGAAATTCTATCTTGTATTAAAAAAAAAATGTAAGATAGTAACTATTTCATGTAAGACAGTAACTATTTCATGTAGAACTTTTACAGAAAATGTCATGCATACAAAGATCAGGTGCAAATATTTCACTGGGAATCATACTACTGCAAATCAGTCAAAAGATACCCACAGCAGCCAAAATCCCTTTATAGCTTCACAAGTTGAGAGTTGCTAACCTATTGCATTGTAACCGGGATGCATAATTATGGTTGTTGCATGTTGTGCACATCCAATCTCCATCACGCCATTGTTTTGCTCTGCTTAGTGAAGAGAATAAAATCTTGATCACAAGAGAATTTGTAGGCTTCAACACTATGATAAAGTGCATGCATGTGCTAGAGACCTATAGTCTCACATAAACAAGTACCCAAGTTGTCCTAGATACATGGGGTGTGCCTATGTAAAAGGAGAAATCCAGTAAAAAATTTACCCTTTTCCAAGCAGAGTAGGTGTAGTTGCTTGCTGTGGAAATGGCATGGGCAGCATGGGTGCTTGCAAATTTGGAGCAGTACTGGAGCTTACATTGGGGTAGGGAGCAAAGAGTCTGTTATTTGAGTCAGCACTGGTCCCAATTATTTGATCAAAAACCGGGTATGATTGCAGCTGCCCATTTGTCTGTCATTCAACATTAAGGAAAAAACCAAATTGTTATGTCAAACCCAGATTAAAACAACAATGCAGTGATCCAAATGCCATGCAACAAAAAGAATTCTTACTTGTCCTACATTCAATCTCTTGTTATCCCA
Source organism: Castanea sativa (assembly GCF_040712315.1). NCBI lineage: Eukaryota > Viridiplantae > Streptophyta > Magnoliopsida > Fagales > Fagaceae > Castanea > Castanea sativa. The sequence continues at coordinate 33,305,615 of NC_134014.1, read as the reverse complement.
ATCGTGCACAAACTCATCAGATGCTAATCGCTTTGTTCCAAGTGCTTTGGATCCAAAAAGAGGAAAACAACATACAATATCAGTTATGGATTAACTCATTCCATTTGCATTTGAAATGGAGTGGGTCCATTCTAAAGTTAGGAAATTTCACACATCTAAAGGTCTTTTTAAAAAAGAAAAAGAAAAAAGTAATACATATAAAGGTGACTATAATGCCATGTCATTTAAAATCAATTATCATTCCTTATTTGCTGGAATAGGATTTTAAGTAACATGGCTCCATTTTCACCTTTATATGTATGAAAAACTAAATCTTCACAATGAAATAGACTCTCTCCATTTTTAATAAAAGAGAGAGGATCCCGATAATTTTTTATAGGTAAATATATCACATGGAATTAAACCCAAGACTTCACCCTCCACCCCTTGGTCTATGGGAGATGCAATTTGGTCCAAAGCCATTATCGTATATAATCCAACTCACACCCCCACCCCCCCCCCCCCCCCACACACAAAAAAAAGAAAAAGAAAAGGAAAAAAGAAAACCAAGATGGCCAGCAAATATAATCCCTACTTTTTGTTAACCAACTATTTGTAACACACAATCACCACATTTATAGCTATTTAAAAAAAAAAACAAAAAGATAAATACATAAAATCTGTGGTCAAATGCTACTAATAAACAATACTCTTATAACTACGCTGACCAAAAGAGAGTGTACCTGGTGGAAAAGCATTGCATTTTTTGCACTGTAACAAAAATCAAAGCAGGATCAGATACATAATAGTAACAAATAACATGTATCTAAAATCTTATATGCAATAAATTTTAAGAATAAAGTTAAATTCCAGGATTGTTCAATGAGCGCGGTCATACCTGGGCACGTGAAGAATAATTATGGAAGCCACAGGTGCAAATCCAGTCACCATTGCGCCATCCTTTCGGAACTGAAAGAAGCTGATTAGCAGGGTCTGGGTATGGAAGTAAAGAATTATGGTTACCACCTAAGGGCCACACAGAAGCAGGCTGAACTCCATAATTATCAGATCCTCCTACAGACCAGTTGGAGCTCAAAGGAAGTGCCTGCTGTGGAGCTCCATTGCCAATTAATCCAATATTCATCTTTTGTTCTGGTCCTCCTTGGGCCCTGGCAAAATAATGTGAATAAGTCGGGAGAGAAGCTCCAGGCATTGCAATTGCTGGCATTGCTGCTACCTCCTTTGGTTGCCCGCACTTTTTGCACTTTTCTCTTGAGGCATAATTGTTGTTAGTGCAACCTATTGATCCATTTCCATACACACCCAACCCACAATGCAGCAGGGGAGAAAGGAAGCCAAGTATACGCACACCACGCAGTCCATCCCACACCAAAATACACATACAAAAAACACAAACGCCTCAACCTAATTGATAGCAAGTTCTGATTTCAACTTGACAAAAAAATTACAAACCAAATAGGCAAACGGAAGAAATGGTCATGCTTTCACTTGATAAACAACTTCCCCATTTATTAAATATCCATCTAAAATGTTAATGGCATTGCTGGAAAATATATATATATATATATATATATATATATATATATATATATATATATATATATATATATATCCTAGTCATTACAAGACCATCATAAGAGATAACATTAGAAAACAATTTCATAGTCTCAAAAACTTGCCTTTGAATTCAGAACTATCTTGACTTCCAGACAATTTTAGAACTCATCTAATTGCAATTATTTTCAGTAGATATATTTATGTTCTCTAATAACATGTAGAACAGTAGGCTTACTGCACTATTAGCAAAAAGGCCACTTCAATTGTGATTGCAAACCACACCATAGAAATGTTTTGACATTAAAGTACACAGTTCCATTAGGGAACAACTTATTTAGCTTTTTGCTGAAAGTGTGCTAAGGTATACTTGTACTTTGAAAAAGTGAAATTTTAAAAAATTGTACACAGAAACAAAAAAGCAAAAAACTAGCTTATAAGCTAATCCCAAACACACACAGATCTTTGTCGTTGATACTGTCCATATATATCTTCATAAGCATACCAAACTAACTCACTAAAATTTTGAGTGGTTAAAGTGTTTATAATTCCTCAGTTCCAACAATCTGTCAGTTCTTAGCCAGTAAATTGAGAAAAGTAGAAGGAGAGTAATTTTAATGATATTTCTTGTGATGAAAACTTGCACATACTAAACAAATTTCTAAATAGACCTTCCACAAACTTTAACCATTAAACCATTTGAACAAAGTACATCATATGGAGAAAAAAATGAAGTAAGCAAGCCTCACTGACAGTGTTGGTAAAGCATGCTTAAAGTAAAAAGCACCAAGCCTTAAGTGCTTTGCGCCTAAGGCAAAGCGCCTTCAAAAAAGGTGCAGCACACTTCATTGAAAATTTTTAACATGTGCAATTTTATTATTATTATTATTATTATTATTATTATTATTTAAGAAAATAATTTAGCTGTTTGATGTTAATGCTATTCATATGGGCTCTTGATTTGATATACAATGACAATTTTTTTTTTTGATAAGTAATATACAAAGAGTGAATATCCAAGGGACCACACAAACTCACCACACAGTCTTTGAGTGGGACTACTAGAGCTACAGGAGTTGAAGAGGTTCAATATGAGATCAAGAGTGAGGCAAATAGTAGGGCGAAAATTTCATACACCGCTTTACCCACTCTGCCCTGCGAGAGTTTTAGTCTTTTTAGGAATAGTTTATTTAGAGTAACTTATATAATGGCTTTATATTAAGTTTTGAAGGTGTGATTGCCTTCTCCTTCCTAAGTGTTAAGTGAGATTGCTTAGGAAACGTAGGTGTGATTGTGTAGGGTTTATCTTTCTTTATTTCTCATTCTATTCATTGTACCCCAAACAGCTATCAAACTCATTTAGGATCCAATATTTTTTTATTACTCAATCTATCCAAACCTTTAAAATCAAACCCAATTCTACAACCATTCAATAGTTCATTAAGAACCCTAATTTAGTGTTTAATTCCTAAAGATCCAACACGAAAAGTGGTATAAGAGCCCATTAAGGCTTCTGTTCTACATTAGAGACTTAGAGATGCTAGAGAATGTAACTGTTTTTTTTTTTATTGGTTGTAGGGAATGTAACTGTTAAGTGTTAACCCCCTTTGAAGACTCATTAGAGGTGAGAGAAACTAGTTCTAGTCTAGAACTACCTTTCTAGTGCTCAAAATTTAATTTAGGATGTTTCGGATGATAGAGAGCTCTTGTGAGACCTTGCTTAGTTAGTCTAAATTGAATTGAGTTTTTATTGTTTATTTGCTACCGGATCAGTTTTAATTAAGTGTTCCTGAAATTAGGTCAATCTAGTAATTTCAAGATTTTCTAAAGTGGGCTGTCACTGGTTATACCAAAGGCCCATGAGTCTTATTCTATATTTTGAGTCCTTTTTCTGTTTGGTTTAGAAGTTCTGAAGTACTTTTTACTTGTTATTAGTAGTCCCAGTTTTTCTACCAAAGGATGTAGCAAAATTGCAGCAACTTAGTTTTAAGCTTTAAGGGTGTGATTGCCTTCTCCTAGCTAACTGTGATTGCTATGGAAAACCTAGTGGTGATTGCCTAGGGTTTATCTTGCTTTGTTTCTCATTCTATACATTACTTTAACACCAAATAGCCATCAAACTTATTTATGAACCAATCTTTTTTTATTGCCTAACCCTACCTAAACTCTTACATACCCTATTCAACAATCCATCAAGATCTCATCAAAAACCCTAATTTAGAAATGAATTCCCGAAGATTCCACATCATTTTTAATTCAATATTGGACTTCATTTTGATCATGGACGTATTTGAACTATATAAAAAAAGCTGTGTTCGAACTTTATACCACCAGTTGATCATATGATTGTCATACTGTCCATTAATAATTTCTTACAAAATACTACATTATATTTTAGAAAAATACATATTTCTCAGTTTCACATTCAATCAGCTGCACGCGATTGAGCTTTACACCTAAGCTAGCCCTTTCCCCTTTAAGTGCGCCTCACACAGAGGAGTGCCAATTGAGCTACAAAACTCTTTGCATAGAAGCCGCTTTAATTTAGGGCAATTACTACTTCAAATAAAATTCAACACAACATACTTCTAAATCCTAATACCCGAACCAGCACAATCAATTCATACGAGAGACATCTCAGCCTTTCAATCAATCATACAAGCTCCTTATCTCATTAAAAATTGGAGAATCAACAATTATAAACCTAGGGAGCTATCAATTCGAATATGCAAAAAATGCGAAAAATTAAGAAAAAAAAAAGCGAGAACAGAAAGAAAAGAGATCGAAGAAAGATGAAGAAAACTAACCGGTGCAGATCCAATCGCCAATACGGGGGAGCCACTTGGAGTCAGCGGGGGTTTTGGTATCGACGAGAAGCCGCGGCTGCTTACATCTGTTGCAGAACGACCTGAATGCGTAGTTCCTGTTCTTGCATCCACTGCACTCCCAATCTCCTTCCCTTCCTTCTCCCATTCTCTCTCTCTCCCTCTCTCTCTCTATATATATATCTATATATTTCTCAAGTTTTTAAGTATGGTATCTCCAGACAGATCGATTGATACTTTTCTTTCACGTTAATGTTTAGATCCTGACAACGTTAATATATAGACATAAATATGGTGCTGCTGCTGTTACCATTTTTGTTTTGTTTTTGCTTTTATTTGCTGCGGCTGAAGTGTACCGATAGTCATGAACATGAACTAATTATCAATCAAGCTCTCAGACCGGATGACTACTGCTGAAAAATTGAGAGAAAAGGACTATCTGCCACGGCCTTTGGAATATGGATCCCTCCCTCTCTCACGTGCCTAGCCCACTAGGCTTCCTATCGAATGGTCCATGTTTGCCACTGTTTGGGCTGGGCTTTTCACATGTCCCTTGAGTTGTTTATACGATTTGGGTTAGGCTAAAACTATACTCTCTTTTTTTTCATAAATATATGGGTCCGTTTGGATAGAATTTATTGCTGAAAATTAAAATGTAAAAACACTGTAATAAAATAATTTTTAAATATGTAAATAGTATTACGGGACCCATTTTTAATAAAAAATTGCTAAAAAAGTACGTGAACAGTGTGCGCACAATGCGTGAACAGTGTGCACAGTACGCGCACTGACCCATTTGTCACCCGCAGCAGGAACGAAAAAAAAGAAAAAAAAAAAAGAAGGGAAAACGCAGCCAGCAAAGCGCTGGATCCAAATGGGCAATATATCCTTCAGTCAAGATTAACTCTTTGAATTCTCGTTAGCTTAATTGATAAAGTATTTTATTATTAAAAAAAAAAGGATTTGAAGTAACAATTAATTGAACACGGAAACATACCGAGAAATACCATCACCTTCGGAAGACTTTGATTAAGGTTAATATAACGTTGTACAACCTTTGGTTGGGTATGTTGGACTTCTTACAAGTACACGAGTCCACTGCTTTACAAATACAGAGTTTTGCAAATGCCTAAAAAGCTATCAACCCTTTTATTTTATAGGAACTATCAACCCAATTGAATGTAAGGTAAGATTATAATTCGTATGCACACAAACAACAAATTAAGTTCTAGCATTAATATCATACTGTATCCATATGAATGGTCAACCTCTTCTCACTTTTTATCAATATGAATGTTCTGAAACAAATCACTAGCAGCATTATAAGTATTGCGATCAACACCTTGCATACCATGTTATAACAGCAAACAATGTCTTGCAGAATATGTGGGTCATTAGTTTGAGGTGTTGCAGTGCCATTTGATTTCAAGACAGAATTAATCCCCCTTAAATTCTCAGTGTCCTTATGATATTTCTTGTTGGGACCTGAACACAAAAGCTATGCTGACTGGCGCTTCTTGTATCCATGTAAAACGATGGCATTGACATTCTCCCTTGAGTGTGCAAGATAGTTTCTGCCAGACATGTCTCCACCAATTACAATGGCTTGCTCTCCAGTGAGCTTTGGCTTTATAAATTATATTGTGTGGTGGACAGTTTGAACTGGACCAAACTTCCTCTGATTGCTCTTGATTTGTCCGATTATCAATCTAGAATATGAAGGATTTTGCCACGTTTAGGTATAAAAAAAGATTAGCTTTCTACTAAATTCCATCTTTGATATTCATAACCAGCATTGTAATTAAACTAACCAGCAAAAGGATGATATAATTACAATCCCTTAATTCTTGCATATGCAACTAAAATGCTTTGTGCTATCAACAATTTGTATTACATTATGAAGTAAAATTTGAATGCAGGATGTAATAGAGCATGTTGACTCTCATAAACCAAAATCCATGCAAACATAATATGAAAACCCACTTAAATACTACCTTGAATCTAATTCAACATTGAAATATAGACAAATCTCAACACAACTCTTTATATGACCAGTGGATTGTAGTAGCATTGTTCCTTTGTGATTATTAGAGCAAATGAGGAAGAATTACAAGGACCAACATGAATAAGAAATACACGAACATTCTTTACTTGAATATCATTGCAAAAGTTTTGCATTAAAATACAAGAACAATTTTGGTACTTAAAATAGTCATTGGTACAATGACAGAGATACATTCTAATGGATTTGAAATTGCATGTACTTTCATATTCTTGAACCATGTTGATTGCTAAAATTGAACCCAGTTGACCCTCTTCTGACTCTGCGCATCAATTACACATCAGAACAAAACTAAGAGATAATAATCAAAGTTTAAGAACACATTGTTCCCTATAATACATAAAATTAGCCCATTCAATTCACATTTATAAGGGGAACAAAATCTGCCATAATAGTAGAGGTAAAAAAGCAAGGTGTTTGGCATTTCACTTTCTTAATAATACAGCCAGCTACTTTTATATATATATAGCAAGCATGGCCCCTCAATGCAGTGTTGACAACATAAATAAGAGAAGAAATAGATACTCTTCATACCATGTCTGGCTTCCATATTGTCTTCCTTGTAGACTCCAAGGGGTGAGCCATGTACAGATAAAAGCATCTCAGCAGGCTTAGGCAGCCTCAATGTATTAAAATGTCATTTGTAATTGACAAGTGACTCCCTATGTGTCAAATAAAGAAGCAACTGAAATCTAAGTGTCAACAAATGAAGAATCCAGCACCAAGCAAGCATGCAAGTAGACACCTCATGGACAAGTGTCAATTATAGAGAAATGAAGCAAACTTCTTTAGTATTCTTGAAGCTTGTAGTCATCCTAAACTCCTAACACATCTATATATAGATGTGAGTTGTAAATGAAGTTGTAACATCCGAAAAAGAAATAAAATTGCAATGAAATAGAGTTTCAGCAATAGAGTTTCTGCAATACCCTGTTTTTTTCATATCTAGCATAACAGCAACTTAAATACTAAATTCTACTCCTAGCCATATTGTTCTAAACTTGCACCCAACAGTTTTAGGTGTCATCCCAATAAACAGCCTTTGGCTACTCACCTGCAAAAATAACGAGATGTCGCGTCACTTCATGCCTAGTTCATAGCCAAAAAGAACCTCCCACAGTATCAGGGAAGTCATCAACCATAAGTCTCTCTCCCCCCCCCCCCCCCCCCCCACACACACACACCCTTTTTCTCTCTAAAAACCTCCAAAAAAAAAAAAACCCTCAAAACTCCTAGCTGATACATACTCTTGTAACTATTAAAACTTAGCAAGCTTTTATGGTTCATTCAATCGCAGTAACTAGCTGCTTATCCTTATAATTTAACCTTTAACGAATGAATTGCTTTTGTAATTTATGATCATTGCTTAAAATAACAAATCTATCGGTACAAATTTTTTCATCCAGAGCCTCCAAGAGTTCTACTTCAGCAAACTAGATGGGTTTGCAGCAGACACCCTTGAAAGTGAAAACTGACTCAGCATCCATAAAGTGTTTGTATGTACAATTCATTGGAGCATCTAGGGCGCACTGGTAATTGTAGGCACTTAATTTGCATCAGCTGAAAACTTCTTCAAGGTCAACAAATGAAACAAGAATTTGGTTCCTAACTAATACTTACCAAGATATTGGATTAATTACATTTTAATAAGATTGAAGCTTCATACAAAACTAAATATGAAAAAAAAAAAAGACAAACCCTGGGAGTTTGAAGACCATCTTGCATCCTGAGTATCTAAGTTTCTGATGGCAACTCCAAAACCTATAAAACCGAAATTTCAATCAGAATAACAAGAGAAAGGGACTGGAGTGAGTGTGTGTTTGTGTGTGTGTGTGTGTGTGTGTGTGTATTAAAGGGTCTTCGGATTTTGGCTCAAAACATGCTTTAATGAGTTAATCACATGAGGTTGCAAAAGAAAAGCATATTTCAACGTAATTAAACAAACACAAATGAAAGTTGAAACCATCATTTGTTTTGTTTGTTAGGAAGAGTTGCATCCAGAAACCCTTGTTTGCAATAACATAAATAGTTAGAGAACATACAAAGTCATTTATTTGTAGATTACCAGCGGGTCTAGCACCTAGATAGCTTGTTTTCACTGCCACCAATCAAGCACTCTTGTGAGTTACATCAATGAGAAAAAAAAAAAAAAATGTCAATTTTTATACATCAAAATATCCAAAATTTGTCGATACCTGCTTTGCTAGAAAACTCAAAGTACCCAAAGATGCAACAGTAGCAAGGCAGTCAGAATAAACCATGGACAACTGGCGCAGAAGAGATGCATGTATGTTTCTTTCATGAGGTTCATGGATACCTTACTTTCCCTATCATTCCAGTGAACTTCAAATTGTTTGTTTCCTTCGATTCCTACAATTGAAAGGTTTGGAAGATTTTCTTTTAAAATATTTCATTGTGGGGGGTTTGTAGTTGTTCCATGCTGTAATAAGAGTGAAGCAAATGCAATTCAGTCAGCAAATACACAATCTCCACATCGCGAATAGCCTTAAGATTGAAACAACTCTAATGAATTTGCACCATAAGATCGAAAGTTCAACAAAAATTGTGTCCTTACGTTCATTTCATGATTCAAATACACACAAACACACAGATACGACAGAATAGAATAGAATAGAATGGAAATAAAAATCTGAAAACGACAAAATAGAATAGAATAGAATGGAATGGAAATAAAAATCTGAAAGAGTCAGTTTTTTTATTAAAAAAAAAAAATTTACCTCTATTTTGTCATTTTGTTTTTTTTCCAAGATTAAGGCTCTGTTTAAATACTCCTTATTTTGCTGAAGAGTTTAAATTGCGTCCGGAGCTGGCGTAAAACCAGTGTTTTATGCTAGCCAATAAAAACACGCCACCTCAAATTTGTTCTCTAGCTTCACCTCTTCCTCACAATTCCCTTCATCAAAACCAATTCTACTTTGTGAAAACATAAAGAAGCCATTGGATGGGACCACAGTGAAGCTTTCACTGCTTTCTTTGTTTATTTCTCGTTCTCTTTTGTGCTTCAAGGGAATGAAGTAGCTGCTCTAGTTCCTTCACAAAGTATATTGCACCTCCAATAATAGAAGCTTGGTAACCCTTAATTTTAACCGAAACGAAGAAAGCTTCAATCTTTCGAAATTGTGAAACTAAAGATTGGAACTTTATAGAATTTAATGATATATAATTACCCTTTGAATATAGGAGGCGGGCATGAGAGACCTGAGGACATTGGTCATTCATTTGGCATCTTAGGTTGCGTTCTTGGTTGGTCTTGTTCGCTTTCGCTTTTTTCTCTCCCGTGCAACTATTGGGAAAAAGGGTAAATCATGAAAAACATACCTTTGAATCGCAAAACCATGCTCACGGCGGCTCCAACAACGAATCATGCAACTTGAGTGGTGGCGTGCATCGGCATGTGGTGGGGTGGAGGTTCGGGCAAGACGCAAGAGGAAGCAGATGAGATTTTTAAAATTTGGTCTGGTTTGATAAGCGTCTGTGATTTGGATTTAAAAGAGTTGTTATTGTATGCGGTTAGGCATCTTGGGCATTTGCTGAAATAATGACGTGGCGTATTTTTATTGGCTGGTGTAAAACTAGTGTTTTCCGCCAGCTCCGGATGCAATTTAAACTCTTTGCTGAAAACTAAAAATTGAAAACATTAAAATATTAATTTTCGGTTACTTTTCATTAATGAATTTATTGTTCATAAGCCTAAATGTCCTGTTCATATCTCATGAACAGTGCAAGAGATGCTAATCCAGTAAAAGAAAAAAAGGCAAAACGTAGCTTCAGATTCAGCTAACCAAACGCTCGTTAAAGGTGCCTTTGGGTAAGGCTTCTTGTGTCTGCGTTTGTGTAAGGTGCGTTTTTTGGCTGGTCCATAGCACTATTCATGGACCACCCAAGTGCATTCCATGGCTGAACAGTGATTTGTAGCAATAAAAAATATTTTGTTACAATGTTTCAACAATAAATTTTCAGTTTTCAGCAAAATAAGCGGTATCCAAACGCACATCATACACTAGCACTAGTTCATTCCTAAGCCTTCGTTGCACAAATCTAATCATCTCACATATTCTATCTTCAACTGATGCCTCTGTAGAGAGGGAAAATTCCCGACCTATCACAAGCTAACACATCATACTACCAAGTCCTTAATATACAACCAATTACAAAGCGCCACGTACTGCTGTTAGGTTTTGCTATCACTATTTAGAAACTAATAGAAATTTGCCAAGTGTCATTGAAATAGAGACATAAAACGCATCAGCATGTGTAAGCGATAACATAAGCAGCCCTGCACGTGTAAGCGATGACATAAGCGAACCAATCAGGCTGTGACATGTGTCACTAATTAGACTCCGCCACATGTTGCTCACCCACACCCAAACTCCTATAAATAGAAGCCTTCCTAAGACATTTAGGGGGAGACCAAGCCATCTAGAGCACGAGCAGCATCAAAGAAGATTCAGAAGTATAGAAGCTCTGCTGGAATTAAGCCCTGAAGCCTCCAGGAACTTCAAGAACTTCAACCTCGAATACAAATAACATTCGAAGCAAAATCATCTAAACTACTTGTCTAGATCTCAAAGGTCACTGGAATCAAGCTCAAAAGCCTCCAAAAACCTCAACAAATCACAAATCAGCGAAGCTCTAAGGATTCAAGCCTCTAAAGCCCCGAAGAACTTCCACCACAAACCTTCAAAAAAGAAGAACGCACGAAGAACACGAAGAACGCATGAAGAACGCAAAGAAAAAAGAATTTCTAATAAGCTCATAGCTAGAGATTTATTGTAATTTCGTATCAAAAATCTTCAATCCTTTCCTCAGCCAAATTGAAGGATATTTTGTGTTCGAATCAAAATCACATCACCACAATTTCAATCAACAAATCTTTCAAGGAGATTGAATCAAAGGGTCACTCCTTTGTAATCACAGAGAATTGTATCACACATTTATCAATACAAATTCGCATTTGTGAAACTATTTTACTTGTTTGATTTATTTTGAACTAAGAAATTTAGTCGTCTACAAATTTTGGCACGCCCAGTGGGACTTCTCTGCCTCTCATCTCATTCTCCTTTAAAGAAAGAAATTTTCATCATCTCGCTACCAACTTCAATGGCCTTTAGCAAGAACATTCAAGCTTCAACAACAGCTACTTCGATTAAACTTGATACGGCAACCACCAACAATTGCATTGGTGCAATCAATTGTAGTCAGCCTAAAGCTTACAATCAACTTCGAGCTTAATCAACCAAGGAAGCTAAGGTCCAGACAATCATCTCCTTAGACCCTCTCACAAGAAACAAGGTCATCAACGAGGACATCTCCACCTTGGAACACCTCAAGTATGGGGGCAAATCCCCTTCTTCCTTCACAAGAAGTTGGTCGCACGATTTCTCTCCTATCAAAGGGAACCTAAAAGATGAGATTTCACGTGCTCACTTCAATTCATTTCCTTCTCCATCATCTGTGGAAGTTGTGTCAGTCATGATGACTAACACCTCTACCATGAAAGAAAAGATGGCTGAAATGGAACAAAGGGTCGTCTTTCTCACAAAAGCACTTGAAGATAAGCACCTCCAAATTACAACTTTAATGAACAAACTTGAAGTACAAGATCTTGGTGAATCAAGCCATGATCATAAATTCACATCTGCGAAGGATGACGAAGGGAGAGAAATTGAAAACACTCCCCGACAAGAACAATCTGCTTCAGTGGCTTCATTGTCAGTCCAACAATTACAAGACATGATAACAAATACCATCCGAGCACAATATGGAGGTTCTTCTACAAATTCTCTCATATATTCAATGCCCTATACAAAGCACATTGACAATATGAGAATGCCAAATGGGTATCAACCCCCCAAGTTCTTGCAATTTGATGGCAAGGGAAACCCTAAGCAACACGTTGCTTATTTTGTAGAAACTTGCGAGAACGCAGGGACTCAAGGAGGCCTCTTTATAAAGCAGTTTGTTCGTTCACTAAAAGGGAATGCCTTTGATTGGTATTCAGACTTAGAACCCGAGTCAATCGATAGTTGGGAACAACTTGAGAGGGAGTTCCTCAACAGGTTCTATAGCACACACCGCACGGTAAGTATGATGGAGCTTACCAATACTAAGCAGTGGAAAGATGAGCCCGTTGTTGACTATATCAATCGGTGGCGTTTTTTGAGTCTAGACTGTAAGGATAGACTTTCTGAAATATTTGCTGTAGAAATGTGCATCCAAGTCATGCACTGGGGACTTCTGTACATCCTGCAAGGGATAAAGCCCCGAACGTTTGAAGAATTGGCAACTCGTGCGCACGACATGGAATTGAGTATCTCTAGCCACAGAAATACAAACCTTCCATACTTGAGGAAAGCAGAAAGGAAGTAAAGAGGAATGACAGGAATGCAAAAAGCAATCTCAAAGACCTAATAACTGTTTACATTGCCATAGTTAAGGTTCCAAGGAGAGAAGCAAAGGCAAATGAAAAACAACTTGAAGGATGACAAAAGAACAAAGTGTGTCGTCTGACCTTTAAGGAATATACGCAAAAAGCATATCCATTCCCCGATGAAGATGTGCCAAACATCTTAGAACAATTATTGCAATTGAAGCTGGTTGAGTTGCCAGAATGCAAGCGACCAGAAGACATAGGGAAAGTTGATGACCCTAACTACTGCAAATATCATCGCATCATTGGCCACCCAATTCAAAAATGCTTCGTCTTTAAAGAACAAATCATGAAGCTTGCCAAAGAAAACAAGATTGATCTAGACCTTGATGAAGTTGTCAGGTCAAACCATGTGATCGTTGCTTGTGATGTACTTCCAACTCTCAGGCAGGGGGCAAACACCAATAAGACTTATAAATTGGTTGACAATGATGGTGTAAGGATCGCCCCTATTTAATGGGAAGTTCCTCAAATGCTTCTATGATTGAAAACTGAGGATTGCTCCTTGATAAAAGCTTAAACTACCCACTACAGCGCTAAAATGGTACATGATGTCTTCCCATTACTTTTGAAAGTGTACAAATAAAGAGAAATTAATCCCACTCTATGTCACCATTTGCGAGTGTGGCGTAATGGCTGGATGCCCATGTCGCCTTTGAGGCTGAGGTCTCGGGTTCAATTAGAAGTGATACCCACTATTGCGCAATTGGTACCCATGAAATGCTGTGGGGTGTAGGGCGAAGATTACACACGTGAGCCCTCCCTTTTTGAAAAAAAAAACAAAAAAAAAAATCATCAAAACCATAAAAAAAATCATAAAAAAAAATCTATTGAGTGCTGTGACTCTTCCGTTTGGGGTCTATACCTCTTTGATGTTCTTCGAGGGGCTCATCTCTAGGATGGCTAGGATCTTGATGGGGTTAGCTTTGACACCCCGTTGAGATACCATGAAGCCAAGGAACTTACCAAATAATACCCCAAACACACATTTGCTGGGATTGAGCTTTATTCTGTAGAGGCGAAGAGTTTCAAACGTCTCTCTAAGATCATTCAGGTGATGATCCTCTTTCTTACTTTTACCAACATGTCGTCCACATATACCTCAACGTTCCGTCCAATCTGCTGGACGAACATTTTGTTCACAAGCCTTTGATACGTTGCCCCCACATTCTTTAAACCGAAAGGCATGACCTTGTAGCAAAAAAGGCCTTGGCTAGTGATGAACGATGTTTTTTCCTGGTCCGACTCTTCCAACTTGATCTGGTTGTAACTGGAGAAAGCATCCATGAAGCTTAAAAATTGGTGTTCAGTATTCGAATCCACAAGGAGGTTGATTCGTGGGAGGGGGTAGCTATCCTTTAGACAAGCTCTATTTAGGTTGGTGAAGTCCACAAATATTCTCCACTTTCCATTTGCTTTCTTGACCATGACCACGTTGGCCAACCATTCGGGGTAGTAAACCTCCTTGATGAAGCCTGGGTCCAACAGATCACGAATCTCCTCAGTTATGTCATTGTCCCTTTCTTGAGCGAAGACCTGTTTCCTTTGGCAAATAGGCAGAAAAGATGGGGAAACATTGAGCTAGTGTATCATGATGTTTGGGTCGATCCCAAGCATATCTTTATGGCTCTAGGCAAAGATGTCCAGGCTGTTTCTTAGGAAACAGATTAGCCTATCCCGAATCGAAAGATTAGCCTGCATGCCGATGTGAGTTACCTGATCCAGGTGCTCTTTGTCTAGGGGGATGGTCTCCAACTCCTCCGTCGGTTCTACATTTACCCATCGCTCTTCAATGTTCTTGGTGGTCACTTGCTTGTCCAACTCCAGCATGGCTACATAACATTCCCAGGCCGCTACCTGATCCTCTCGGGCCTCTCCTATCCTATACTCCGTTGGGAATTTTAGTAGTAGGTGATATGTGGATGTAATCGCTCTCTAGGCATTGAGTGTCGAACGCCCTATGATGGTATTGTAAGCTGATGAACAATCAACTACTAAGAAAGTAAAATCTCTTGTGATTTGCTAAGGATAGGTGCCGATGATGACTGGCAGTGTAATGGATCTAGCGGGCATGACCTTCGTTTTGCCGAAGCCTACCAGAGGGGCATCTGCTGGGGTGAGCCGTTCCTTGTTAATCCTCATCTGTTGAAAGGCTGGGTAGTAGAGGATGTCAGTTGAGCTTCCGTTGTCTACTAGGACCCGTCGAGTGTTGAAGTCCGCAATGGTCAAATTGATCACTAACACATCGTCATATGGGTGATGGATTTGTCGGGCATCCTCCTCAGTGAAGCTAATCTCCAGTTCATCCATCCGAGAAAGCTTGTGCGGGTGACCGGTGAGTTGAACATTTTGCACCATCTGTAGGTATGTCTTCCTTACTTTCCTCGAGGATCCGATCATCGCACCTCCCCCAACGATCACTCTTATTTCTCCAAGGGGTGCCCTAGGTCGCTCCTCAACCCTTTGGTTTAGCTCTTGGTCCCTTGGCGGGTTTTCTCCTGCCCTTTCTCGCCCTACAAACCGTTGTAACTTTTCTTGTCTAATGAAGGCTTCTAC
The DNA here is from genome assembly GCF_040712315.1 of Castanea sativa. Classification (NCBI taxonomy): domain Eukaryota; kingdom Viridiplantae; phylum Streptophyta; class Magnoliopsida; order Fagales; family Fagaceae; genus Castanea; species Castanea sativa. Next base: position 33,290,167 of record NC_134014.1, on the reverse strand, counting down.
CTGTTGCTTTAAGTCATAGCAATTGAAGGTGTCGTGCCCATCGTCACAGTGGAAACAACAATACTTATTCCTCGGTCTTTTGCTCAGGTCCCCCTTCAGTTTATCGGGCCATGCCAAAGCAGGGTCATCCTTGATCTGCATCAGGACCTGATCAAGTGGGGAATTGAGTGGAGTGAAGTTGGTCATCCACCCTGGTGGGGGCCTTGACCTTCGTTCATCCCTCCTATTGCCTGTTTTGGCTACCTTCCTTCCCCTCTCTGGTCGGGGATCGTCATGCTTATCTCGTTTCTTCGGTCCACCTCCTCGGGCAATCACGGCATCCTCAGCATTCATATACTTCGTGGCTCGGTACAACATGCCAGCCATGGTCTTCGGGTCATTCTTGTAAACTGAGAATAGGAACTTCCTAGACTGGAGTCCGTTGGTGAAGGCGGTGACCAGGACTTTATCTTCGACTTCGTTGATTTGTTGTGCTTCTTTGTTGAATTGTGTGACATACGACCTCAGGCTCTCATTGTTCCCCTGCTTGATGTTTAGGAGGCTTGCTGAGGACCTTTTGTATCGCTGACCTCCAATGAAATGTGTGACAAAAAGCCCATTTAACTCCTTGAAGGTCGAGACGATGTTGGGAGCTATCTTGCTAAACCATACTCGAGTTGGCCCTTTGAGAGTGGTGGGGAAGGCTCTGCACATGATTTCATCCGGGGCCCATTGCAAATGCATGAGGGTTTTGAATGATTTTAGGTGGTCGAGGGGGTCCTTTGACCCATCGTAAGCTTCCACTTGAGGCATTCTGAACTTGGCTGGAAGGGGGAAAGATGTGACCAGTGCAGTGAAAGGAGAGTCGATACGATGGACTAATTCGTCTAAGCTAGTGGATACCCAACCCTTTATGGCATTCATCATCATATCCATCTTTTCTTTCATCGTCTGCATCTCTTGTGCCATGCGCAATGCGCCGATCTTTGGCTCAGAGGGACAACTGGTATCCTGCTGGTTGCGCCTGCTAATGGCATTGCTTTCCTCTTGGTCGTCCTTCTTTTGATGGTCATTTGTCGGGGGACGATCGTTGTTGCTGATAATAGCTTAATTTTGCATATTTATATCATTATTAGAAAGCATTATCATACTTATTTTGAGTTAATTCATGCATTTTATAGTTGATTTTGGAATAATGCTAAATAAAAAATTTTGTGCATAATTGAATTTTAATGAGTGAAGTTGTTTTTTGTAGGATAATGAAATTAAATAAGTGGATTTGTGCAAAGAAGATAGCTAATGGACTTTAATTTTACAAGGGCCATGATGAAGTCAAAGAAGATCAACCCAATTAAATTCAAGTCCAATTGGAGTAAGGAATTAAAGGAAATTTGCACCTAATCCAAGTCCAATTCGGATTAGGATTCCAACTTGCACACCAGTTAGTATTTGGAGCATAACTTTCGGCTCAGATGTTCAATCAAGACGATTTAAGTTGGACTGGAAAGCTAACTTAAAGGGATACAAATTTGTAGTTTACCAAAAGTCCGAACTCTGAAGTTAAATGGGCCAAAAATGTCGGTTAATTGAAGCCTGAAAACCTGAGATTTTCTCCAAATGGGAATTCAACTTGTAATAGGATTCCTTGACCTATTTAAAGGCTCTTTAGGGCAAAATTTAGAGGGGGAGCTGCTGTAGAACATAATTTAGTTTTTTTTTTAAAAAAGTTTCTTTACAGTTTTTAGAGTTCTATTTGTGTTATGACTTGCTAGAAACTTTGCTAAGGTAAGGGGTGAAACCCAACCGTTTATTGATATATTCTTAACAATTATTTATTGATTTTAATGCTTATGTTTTTGATTGTTTTAGAGCATCCACAGCAGTGGAGCTAAAAATTTAGCAATTTAGCTCCACTAAAAGTTACTTTATCTATTTTACCTACACACATGCTGTAGCAGTGGATCTATTTTAGCTTTCAACACAATAAAATAATATAAACATCACAATAAAATAATATATCTACCACAATAAAATAATACATCTCACTACAATAAAAACACCACAATAAAAAAGGTAATGTGAACACAAAATAAAAAATTAATTTTTTATTAGCTCTCATGAACAGTGCACATCTATCTATAGATGTGCACTGTAGCAATGAGCTAAAAAAATATAGATTTAGCTCCACTGCTGCATGCTTCTTTTTGGTGTTTTGGTGGAGCTAAAATAGCTATATAGCTATTTAGCTCCACTGCTGCAAGTGCTCTTACTCATCTAGAAAAGTGTTTAGTTCTGTATAATCCTTTAATGCTACAATGTTCTCTATTTCTTCTTTTGGGATCCTAATATGGTATAATAACAAAATTTGATCTTTACTCATTTAAAATTTTTTCATTTGTCTACCTTCAAGTCGCCCACCTTTGCCACCATCATTAACTAACAACCCACAAGATCCATATATAGTCACCAAAAATTTACTACTGTACACATCTGATTTGCTCTTCATCTCTTAAAAGTAAATAATAGTATCTTAATGCATTAGGTGATGACTATCAAAATATCCGCTGACCAGTTCAACCCCAATAATCTTTTTCAAATTGCATGAACATCCAAAAGTTTCATACCTCAAAATCTTAATGAATACAAAGTCTATAAATTTAATTGTACTGGACAAATTGAATCTGTACAAACTGCCACACCAAATGTACAAAAAGCTCTCATATCCGGTAAAAATTGGACCTAGCTTTGGGTTGAGAAAAATTGTAATATCTTCACCTGCCAAATCCCTTTTTTGACATATGAACTCGACATGTGACCTAAATGCACAGAAGAAGAAAATTATATGTTGCCCTTAAAAAATTTCGTTGTAAAGATTGATAAAAATATGAATATATTGTCTTTGTTCTATTCCTTTGAGAATTTTTCAAATCAAAGTACTTGCAATGAACAACATTTGAACCTCCCTTTGATAATTGCGCAGAGAAAAGTACCTGCAATGAATGGAATTTGAACCTCTATAATGTTTAAAACTAGCATCCTTTGACATAAGAAAAATTTATCATGCTCTACACAAAGGCATTGACTTGGTCTATATTTCCCACACCTACCACCATAAGGGCCTGCACTGTCTCTCTCTCTCTCTCTCTCTCTCTCATTACTTGTCTTCTTTATTCTATTTATTCTATTCCCCCCCCCCCCCCCCCAATTTATGTATATTTATCTGTTTTTTATTTTAATATCACTAAAAAGCATACTATTTCTTAGATCATGTGATGCCTCATTGGATACTTATTAGCCACATTAACTATTTGATGTATTAAAATACCTTTCATGTTGTTTCATAGTGGTGGGGGGCTTGGGATGAGTTTAGACTCAAATATCTTGGGTTTGAACCCTCACTAGGTGTTCTTTGGATTACCTTATACATGGTTCTAATAGATGGGGTCGTGTATGCGGGATTTGTCCCTAGAGGTGGATCTAAAGGGCCTGTTGAGGTTCCATGTCATTAAAAGTGAAATAAAATTAATCAAATAAAATTCCATTGAGTTCTAGTTGAAATGGAACTTGCTCCGCTTGAAAAGGCAAGACAGAGGGTGGGGTTGTAGGTTTAAGACTCAACAAGGTAATATTTAATTTACTAATTTAAAAAAGAAAGGTAAAATTACACCGACCTATATTGGGATTTTTTGAAATGACACTCCCATCCCCCCTTTAGGTCTCTATAAACATAATAATTTAGTTTTCAATTATGGAATGTTCTACTTCAAAAATGAATGCTATTGATTAATATGTACCTAAGTAGTGTGTGTGTGGGGGGGGGGGGGGGAGTGGACTTAACTTTTGTATAAATATAGTTTTATACAAACCTCAAGGGGAAGTGTTATTTTATTAAACGTTTAGGCGGAGAGTAATTTCATAAAACCTCATGGGAGGATGGTGTAATTTACCAAAATTTAAGGATCAAATTCAAATTTTAGGATTAATAACAAGACATGTAAACTTACTAGTGCAGACACAAGGTACAAGCTCCCAATTATACGCATGTATGAGAGGAAGGGCAAAAAGAAGACGGCCCAACCTGTGGCCTTATGGATGGAGCCTATTAGTTATTGGGCTTAAAATTAAGCAAGCCTGAGCATTTAATAATTAGGGTTTCTTTATGCATTTTATTGTTAGCTATTTAAGTACTTTTTTATTATTATTGTAAGACATTTTTTGGAGAATTATAAAAAAACATGTGTTTCTTTTACACTGGTGCTGACTCCAGTTTTTGCTAGGTGCTGACTCCTAGAATTTATTTTGTTGTTTATTTGTTCCATTGAAATAGTGTGAGTGTCCTACGTTACTTACGGGAACTAATTTGTAATATAGCCTTTTTATTTACAGGGTAGGATTATTTGTGCCCACCTGCATTTGTGTTTTAATTCTCAAAAAAAAAAAAAACTCTTTTAAGTTCCACATTTAGGTTTATGATGCTAATCAATACAGTCATGACCAACTATTTTATCCTAAGAATTTTGCACACTTTGTTAAGCTTGTTGATGTTGCAGGAAGGATATAGGCTTATGGAATTTGTATTTGTTTATGCCTATTGGGTTGTTCATTTTGTATGACTCTTATTATAGAGATTTTGCATTGACATAGTGTTCCTTTTGGGCATCTTGTTATTTAGAATCAGTTAACAAATACTGTTGCTTCCATTATTATTACCATAACAGGCTAGCTGCTATCCATCGCATAATTCGCGAGAAGGGAGAGGCTGCAAAATCTATGACTTTGGGGGAGGTGGCTAAGGAACTTAGGTAAGTGTTACAATCTAAACAAATCTGTTACACACATATTGGAAGACTCCATAGTAACACTATGATCTGCTCACAAGAATCTCCAAACCTGATCTGTTTCAAACCAAACATAATGTTCTTGTTTGGCTATAGAAATTTTTTCCTTAAATATAAAATGGTAAAATCAAATACCTTTTAATCAGGTGGTGGCTCATGAAATTTTATTGGAATTTTAAACATGTGCTACAATTGAAGTTTTTGTTTTTGTTTTTGTTTTGGTTTGTTTTCTTTTTTTTCGTAGCTGGCCTTTGTTGCACAACTAGGCTTAAGGACACAATCATGACTCATGTCTAGTTCTTTATGGATTTCACACTTGTGTGATGAATAGTTAAGCTCTTGGACTGGAAAGTGAAACCTGTGTCAATTTATTTATTTTTTCTCATGTGTATAAAGAATTCTTACCGACTTCCCAATTTGCTTATGGCCTAGGGTTTATGCAGTGGCTGATTATTAAGGAAACTGTTGTTTGAAGTCAGGTTATTTTATGTCCTATGTACAAGTGGAACCAAAAGATTCATTTGCAGTTGGTAAGAATTTGTTTTGATGTTGAGATAATATAATGCCGCAAGTATTAGTTATTTGAATTTCGTAATTTTCTTGTTTTCTAAATTTGATCAAATTGGCTAATTCTAAAGGAAAAGGAGGTATGGAGTCAGATTTTGTTATGCCCCATGCACATGAGGAACAATAAGAGGCAGTTGCAGCATAAAGAGGCTAGAAAATAGTGATGTTGAGATAACATAACACCTCAAGTATCAGTTGTTATTTGATTTTCATAATTTAGTTGTTATTTGAATTTGAGTTGTGGATTTGGATATGGACTATTTAGGGTCGGTTTGGATATAACATATTTTGTTAAAAGTTGTAAACACTGTAGCATAATAATTTTTAAATGTGTAAATAGTACCGTGAGACTCATTTTTAATGAAAAAGTTGCTGAAAAGTGAGGTTTGTGAGTCCCGTGAATAGTGCACGAGACCCACTGATGTGCTGAAAAGTCAAATATTACGGCTACTGTTCATGAACAGTAAATAAACAGTAAAATTTGTCTCTTGAAATGCATGCCAAAAAAAAGAGAGGAAAACACAAAACTCAAAACACCAGACGTAGATAATTCCTATCCAAACGCTCACTTAGTGATTGGACTCTTGTGAATAGGATTAGATGATTAAGTTAGCTTGTGTCATTTGAATTTCAGTTGAAATGTGTATAGGATTATATGTTTAAGTTATCATGTGTCATTTGAATTGTATTGTTATACTCTTTTCTTCATCTTTTTTTTTTTTTTTTTTTTGTGTGTGTGTGTGTGTGGAAAAGATTTCAGCAATTTTATTGAAATAGGGAAAACAATTACAATTTCTCTAGATTCATAATTTCTTGAGGTAAGCTACCGAACTAGATAAAATGATCATTTGCCTTGGGTTTTCTTGCTAGAGCATGAGCAGTAGCATTCTGCTCTTGACACACAAGTGAGAAATACTCCATTGGAATGATTGAGTTAATACTTTTGTATCCTGTGTAAGATTTCCAAATGGAGCTAGAACTTTAATTGGAAATTTGTTTGGTAGTTGTTTTTGAAAAAGTTGAATTTTGTTTTCTTTGGTTAATTTTTTTTAAAAATTATATTTATTCTAATTCAAAAACACGTTTGCTTCAAAGTATTTAAAATCCTTACATCTATTGAAATTATAAATCAATTGTTTTGTATATAACATTCAAGCCTAAAACTTTAATCATATAAGTAAGATTGAAACTATAACAATTATCAAGTGTTATAAAAGATAATCAATAACTAAAAAGTTTACTACATGGCATCAATGCCAGGGGATCAATTTCATCCAAAATAAAATAAAATAACGTGGCATCAATGATGCCTAATATTTGCCAACATCAATCCTGCGATCTGATCCCTATAAGTTGGAATAGCTTCAGCGGCTTGATCAGTTAAGTCAATAGTGTGCGATGGCTCACCTGAATTATCCCTACCTTCACCTTCAACAATAAGGTTATCAATATTGAATTGAGTAAACAAGCGATCATTTCTTGTTGCCATTCGAATGAAGTTATCTTCATCAATTAAATTGTTTCCTTTCATCTATTATAATACAACGAAACATAAAAACAACTAAGGAACAACCTTTATAAACACAACCATCAAATACAACTAAGAAATAGCTTCCAAGCTCCAAACAGACACAGCTTCAAATTAATAGTGCATTTTGATCACCATGAAACCCAACCTACCCAAAAATGCCATTCTCCTTATTATTAGCTAAATGGTTTACTTAATTAAGGGACTACATTCTCTGCTATATACTTAATTTATGTTGGTCACGTCATTTGGAAAATAGTAAGTCCAAGGATACACAAAATAACAATAAAATACAACTAAGAAATAGCTTCCCGTGGACATCATTTACCATTAACCTTACATTAACAATTAACACCCAACAGTAACAGATTGGGATCTTGATTCATTTCTTTTTCAGCTTGGTTTCACACAGTTCTCACAATTATAATACTTGAACATAATTTGCACGGTACTTTTGAAGAAGCAAAAATTGACAAGAACTATGTCCGGTGCAAAACATGTTCAAGCATTTATTTTTCTTTCTCCAAAACTCCAGAAACAGAACCCAAAACATGTTCAAGCATTGATTACTAATTTCAATTTGAATATGGCATTGCAGACAAGATTCTATATTTGAATTAATATTAGATTATATCATCGTGGACTGTTTCTCATTGTTTACCTCGCACTTGAATAAACTCCATGGGATCAAGGACTTTCTCAAGCCTTCAATTTGGAATTTATACACACACACACACATATATATATATATATATATATATATATATATATATATATATATATATATATATATATATTTATTGGACAGTTTTTGATTAAACAGAGCATATTGTGTAAATATGTTCAAGAAACAAGGGAGCTAACACTCAAACAGGGGAGAAAATTCGCAAGACACACACAAACCCAACACCATAGAGCCCACAAACATACCAACACGGTCAAAGCAAACCCAAAACCCCAAAATCCTAAATCAAACACACAGAAAATACCCATTCTGAATAAACCCAGATTCAATGCACATTCCCAGATTCAAGCAATTTTGTAATAATCCATGAACAAAGAAAAAAGGAAAAGACCTGTACCTTTGAGTGACTGAGTCCCTAAAATTATGAAATACTTCCCCAAATCTGAGATCGCATAGACTTGCTACATCACGCACACAAAAAAAAAAAAAAAGAAGAAAAAAAGAAAAGAAAAGAAAAGGAGAGTGAGATAATGAGTAGAAAAGGAATAGAATCTGATGAAAAACAAGAGGCAGTCATGAAGGACAATCCGGTGAAGAAGCAAAGGAAGATATAGTGTGTTATCACATACTAGGCGCTAAAATATTGAGTGAAAAAAAAAGGACTCGCGGGAAAAACTATTTGTTAGTATTGTGGGTCGAACCAGTGCGCTGCTTCATTAATTGGCTGTGTTTTAGCGTGTTTGCTAAGGTGAGGGAAAACTGAAAAATAAAAACAGCTAAAGACCTGTTTTCAGTTTCCTTCCCATTATGAAAATTGAAAATAGTTTTTGATTTTTGCCTAAAAATAGTTACCAAACAAGTTTTTTGCCTTAGGAAACAAAAAATTGTTTTTAAAAACAGAAAACTGAGGAAAAAAATAGTTACCAAACATACCCCTAGAATCACCCACATGTCCTGTTGAATAGTTTTGATGACTATGGCGGAGGCTCCTAGTAGAACCTACAATAAACCAAGAGTCTTTGCAAAATGAGCTGCATGTCTAGCCGCAAGAGCTTCAATTTCCACCACAGTTTGTGGTAACGAAAGTCTCTAGGCCATGGCTGTTAATATTCCACTGGCATTATTTCTCACGACCACTCCCACACCCATTAAATTATGGCCTGGGAACCTTGCACCATACAAAAAGAATAAAGTTTCTCTGCAATCTAAATTCGAGGAACTCTCTCCAAATTACGATGTGTCAACACTAGAAAGTGACACTTGTCCAACCCAACTAAAGCTCAAATTCAAGAACTAACTCTTGTTAACTCAATCGTTAGATCACTTTTTCATATATTTTTTTATTAAAAAAAAAACTAGTCACTAACCCGTGCGATGCATGGCAAATGTGACTGCTTTTTAAAGAGCATGCACCTCTAAATTCTAAATAACATGAAATATGAGCTTAAAGGAAATCAATTTTTTCAATAAGAGCCTAAAAACCAAATTAATTTTAGGGGTTTTCAGTATTTCTACAAATAGGAAAAAAATATAACTACCCATGGAATCAGAATGTTGTTGTTGTTGTTGTTTTTTTTTTTTGGTTTTGTTTTTTTGTTTTTTTTAATTTAGTATAATCAATTGGTTTTTAAGAACCGGGCTTGCTTTTAAGGGAATTCACCCTTTGAAGATACTTCTACACAGATTAGAAGAAGAAGAAAGAAAAACTAATTTCAACCACAAATTTAAGGCTATCATAACATTAAAAATAAATAAAAAAGAAAGGAAAAAAAACAACAGTAATTTATGAACAACACACTTGGTTATATCCTCACAAAAGGATACAATTAGGAGACAGAGTTTTGATTGAATATATTATATCCAAATAGAAAAATTTAGCATATAGAAAAGGCCTAAACCTTGATTTGATTTCTCAAATATAGCAACCGGAGAAGGAGTGCTAAAGAAGGAGAAAGTATGAATGGCTGAAACCGTAGCTCAAGAAGGAGAAGTGTGGCTAGCATGAACGGCTTGAAAAACAAATGTTCGTTATGTAGTTAAAAGAAAGTTAAATAAAAAATCACAATAACTATAAAGATTACGAATGAAAGAATTTTTTTAAAAAACTTTTTTGTTGAGATTGATTCAAAAGTTCTTCAAACTCTTTTTTTCACTATTTCTTATTCTTATACAACCAAACAAACTTTTTTAACTTTCGTTTAAAAAAATACCTATAATAAAAAAATAAAACCTCTTTACTTGATCAAACCTTGATCTGACTACCTAACTCATCATATTTATATTTATAACATGAGGAACTTTATTGTAGCTTGGTCTGCAGGTATTAAATATAAATAAAAAGAGAAAAAAAAAAAGTATTACCTGAATTTATGTCTTGTTGAATATGTGGTTGATATGCCTTTGACTTTTTTTAGAGTTCCTACATTTTTACACATCAGCATTATTTAAATAAAAAAAAAAAAATTTTGATTAGGAAAAAAAAAAACACCACCTATCAGTTTATTATAAACGTTTGAGTTTGAATTTAATTAAATTGGACTTATTAGAGAGATAGAGTTTCACTCATTGTTAAGTTTTGACTAAATAAAAATAATTTTATTTTAAAAAAGTGATAATGATGTGACAAGTTTTGGAGAGGTCAATAGAAAGTCAAAGGTTTCGATTTTATATATATATACTAGCATTATGCTCGTGCAATGCACGACTTAATCAAAATTTAAATATAAATAGTTTTTTTTATTAATTTACTTAAAATAAATAATAAAGATAAATGAATATTTTACTTTTAAGTTACATAATGAATGCATGTTGTGTGAGATTAAGGTATCATAAAATGCGCGCACACACACACACACATAATTAAATGGAAGATGGTAGAGGTACCTAAAAATATAAATATATTAATGATTTTCAATAATACATTGAATTTTAAGGCTCAATTAATCACATATATTTAAATGAAAAACCCTTGAATTTAACAGTTAAAATCTATCCAAAACAATAATTAAAATCATGTTTAAGCGAAACCTCAATTCAATAATTAAGAACAATCTAAATTATTAAACATTTAAAAATTTGAAGTATAGAGAGACTCACATGAGAATTTAATTTTTGTCATTGAAAACATAAAAGAAGGCACTGAAATTTGAGTGAGTTTCACTCTACCAAGTTTAAGTTTAAATTTAAAGTTTAAGTCTTGTGCATTGCACGCTACATGTGTGTGTATATGCATGAAAAATGATCTGAATTTAACATTTATTATAGAAAAGAGGTGGTATAGTCTTACCCTTGTCTAGCTAATTCCTGTTATAGTTCCTTGGTGTAGCAAATGTATATGCATGAAAAATGATCTGAATTTAACATTTATTGTAGAAAAGAGGTGGTGTAGTTTTACCCCTGTGTATCTAATTCTTGTTATAATCCCTTTGTTTTACAGGAAGGGAGAGAAACCCTTCTTTTGGGGAAAAAAAAAGTCAGCATTAATATATAATAGCTAAGATATTAATCTTTGGAAGTGGTATCTCATACGGATTAGTATTTCAATTGTGGGTTTTGGTAGTTAGAATTTAGCGCATAGTAGTTAATAATTAGAAAATTACTTTGAAATTTTTTTTAAACCAGTCCCTTAAAGAAGTTTTAGTAGAGTTTAAATCACGTTAATAAATTATCTCTTTATTCAATTAAAAAAAAATCATGTTAATAAAAAGTTATTGATAAAACTATTAGTAGTAAACATTTCTTAGGCTTATTTATTTAGCTTTGTTGCCAAATTTATATAAACTCTTTTATTTTATTTTTCTGAAGAATATAACACAACCAAAAACCTATAAATAGCAATTTACATTCAATATAAAGAATATAATCAAACTTATTCATAATTTAAAATTAAGAAATTAACACAAATTATAAATTAAGATATAAATTTAGAAAAAGAACCAAAAATAAACCTATTTGTTTTCTCTATCATTTTGAGAGATGAAAGTGTGAGTATGTAATTAAAACCTGAACCAATTATTGTAGAAGAGAATAAATGAGTACAAAAGTTTAATATTATGACTTGGATTAAAACTTATGTGAGAAGTTTTTATTAATTTTTTTGAAGTTAAAGAGAAATAGCTTAAGCAAAATGAAAAAATAATAATGAAGAAAGAATGCAAACCTGTCATGGAATTTAGGCATTCACATATTGGAATAAACTTCACTTAAAAAGGATACACACACACACACACACACACACACACACACACACATATATTAATATATACATAGAGTTCCATTTGATATAGAATTTAAATCCTATCGGAGTTAAGATTTCTAATCAATTTGTTTATTGCTATCTCATAAATCCCATAAAAGGTGGATTAAAAAAAAGGTCATATGAATTGAAAGAAAAAAAAAACATTTTTTTTATGGAAAAAAGGAAACTTTTCTTTTATAACAAAAAAAAAAAACATTTTTTTTATAGAAGAACAAACTTTTTATTATATATAGATATTTTTGTTTGAGAAGAAAGAGAATGCATTTACTTTAAACTCAAATATTTATTACCTTATTTACAAACATTTTTTAACTTTATCCAAAATATTTTTTTGGTAAATCGGTATGAACAATAATTATCTAAAAAAAAAGTCATGTGTGAAGAGGAAGATTTTGCTGTTGAATACAATTCTGTTTTTTTTTTGTTTTTTAATGAAGTAATATAATTTAAATTTAAAAAAGGAATAGATGAAGATTGTTGCTATTTTTTGTTTTTTACGTGTACTATGTTGTTTTTTTTTACACATAGTAATATAATTTAAATAAAAAAGTATTAGATGAAGAGTTTGAATTGTAATCAAATTAAATATTTTTTTATCAACTTATAAATTATAATAAAAAAAAGGATTAGATGAAGAGTTTGAATTGTAATCAAATTAAGGTTTTTATCAATTTAGAGATTATAAGAGAAGAAGATAAGTACAAAAAAAATTATATTAATTTTTTTTATATTATAAAAAAATTATATGAATTTTTTTTATATTATAAAAAAATTATATTAATTTTTTTTTATATTATAAAAAAATTATATTAATTTTTTTTATATTATAAAAAAATTTCTGCAATTTAGTGTAGCCATTTGGCCTAACCACGACTTCTAAACCCAATTTTTATTAAAAAGTATATGATATATATATATATATATATTGTGTGTGTGTGTGTGTGCGCGCGCGCGCGCCATTAAATGAAAATTGCTAATTCCACCTGCATTTCTTTAAAAAAAAAAAAAAAAAAGTTACATGGACATCATGTTATATCATACGGTTTCTTAGGGGTATTGGTAAGTTAGTCATTTAAGAGTTTGATTAAAAATGACTCCTCCTCTACCCTTCCACCTAAAGTTTTATTTGAAAATACATTAATTAGAATGAGTTTGAGTTTAAGTTAGACTTATTAGAGAAATAGAGTTTTACTCCTTATTAAGTTTGGACTAAAAAAATTAATTTTATTTAAAACAATGATAATGATGTGACAAGTTCTGAAGAAATTAATAAAAAGTCTCATATCAGTTTAACAAAAACTCTCTTTCTAATTACTCAAAAAAAAAAAAAAAAAACTCTCTTTCTAACACACTCGCATCTTCTTCAACTATCTCACTATGATCTCACGAATAGCTAAATTAATTTATTTCAACAACCACCGCAAATACAACATCAACTACCAAAGAATTCTCTCAAAAAAAAAAAAAAAAAAACTACCAAAGATTAAAGAAAATCACCGCATAAACAATATACTGAGGATGGAAGAAAATTAGTCACCAAGGATTAAAGAAAATTGGCCAACCCCCACCGCATAGACTTATGTCAACCATGATTAAACATTATCAATATCATCCATATGATCTAACTATAGATCCAAATAACTTAACCATCACAATTTAAGAAACTTACATCAGAAACCCCATTGGAAACCCATCTCAAAATCCACGATCAAACCAGAGATCCAAGCCCATATCGAAATCTCCATTAAAAGTCCAGATCTGATTTGTGAGGAAGACTTGGGCAAAGATTGAATCGTTAGCGTGATTTCATGTTACGTTTGAGTGTTTTAGAGTTTTAGATTCATGTTATGTTTATGTATAGGTTTGGTTTGGTTTTTATATAGTTAAAAATCAAATAATAAACTAATTAAAAAATAATAATGATGTGGCAAGCCTGGTAAAAAAAAAAAGTCAAAGGACTATTGTAAGTGCACAATTGCACCTGGACCCAAAGAAAATTATGGGCTCAAGCCCAATGAACCTTAAATAATGAAATTTGTAGAGTGTGGGCTTGAAATCTAGACTAAAGGTACTGAGAACTTGATAACAGGCTTTGGCGTGCAAACACTTATAAATAACAAATGATAATTGCAAAAAGTCCTCCTCGGACGTAAGCCGAGGACTACCTCCGTATTATTTCTCTTTCTTTCTTAAAGATTACAATTCTTAATTTCTCTCTTTTTTCCAGCTCCCTCTTCTTTGGCCTTCACCCCCCTTAAATACTTCTTTTTCTGATACTTTATCCACGTGTTGCTCAAACCCCCTCTAGATATTTCTTTTCTTAGTGCCTTTGAATAGTGACCAGAAGTTTCAGTTCTACTGTTCAGGGGTCACTTCCCCATTAATGCCAGAGAGGTAGGTGCAGAGTCTTTAATGTGGAGATGACAGCCTTTGCTCTTGGTATTTTTCTAACACCGGTGTATCTAGAAGGTTCAGGGTTTCCCCCCTTTAACCAACAGTCTTTCCAGAATTCTGCCTTAACCTTCGTAGTGAATCTCCGAGTTCTCTTGGATCTGTCCGAGGAGAAACTCACCCTTGGCTGTATCCTCGGACCCTCGGCGTATGGGTCGATTCGCAGTACTAACAAATCCTTAACTCAAGAGCAGTTCGGCTCTCCTTGCTAGAGCCCAAAGACCCAAATGCCTGCTTGGGTCCTTTACTCCCCACAACTATAATAAAAGGAGTCCCATCAAGTAAATGGGTTTGGAAAAAATTAAAATTTAGAAAATAGAAAAAAATTAAATGCTGACGTGGAAAATTGTGGAACTTAGCAAAAAAGTCGGAAGTTTCGATTTAATATATACTAGTGCATGACCCGCGCAATGCACGGGCTACTTTAATTTATTATACACGGAAAACTATGTAAAATCATAAGAAAATTCTATTAGTAGAACATTAGTTCTTTTACTAATTGTCTATCAAACTCTAATAACGTAATCATGATACACGAATTTTGTGCTAACTCCATTAGCCAATCAAACATTATCATGATATCATAAAAATATTATGATAACTCCATAGACAATTAAAAGAAATACACTGATTTTTTTAAAGAAAAAAAAATCTTCCCTTTTATATTTATTATTCTTTATAATAATAATAATAATAATAATTATTATTATTTTAAATGATGAGAAGCTCCCTTAAAATTGAAGGTTTGTTTATGCATTAAATATGGTCAAATGAAGACATACTGAATAAGGAAAATACAAAAACCTCAATTATTCAAACAATGTTTGTCACGATTACAGGATTCTTACTATAACTATCCAATTTAGACTACACAAAGGACAATTAATTTCAAGAACACAAAAGCTGGACAAAAGATATATCTTAGGGCAGGGAAAAAAAAAAAAACCAAAACCCTTGAAAAAGTTATATTGTCGAGTTTTATTAATACCAATCACTGTACCGCCCTATCAAAAAAAAAAAAAAAAAAATTAAAAGATGGTAGCACTGAATCAAAGTTACATTCATGAAATGTCACAGAGAAATCTACAGCTACTTGATTCCTTTGTTAAGGCATGTACATCTACTTGATGCTTTTTAGCACAATCCTTTTCCATAAATTTCTTGGTGCATAAGAATATTGACAATTTTTGCCCTCTTCTCAACTTCATTAATAGCCATTTTCTTATTTGTCTCTGGCAGTCTCTCAACTACTCTCTGACTCTTAATAGCAATTAAGACCTAACTAAGTAACATCAACATAAACTAGAGAATGGTGCACTATGTTGCACTCTATAAACTTTAAAGGATTATTATTATCATAAATCATTCAATATATTTGTCACTAACTAGGTATGGGTGCAACAAACACATGCATGTACAAAATTTTGGGTATAAGCAAAAAAAGATGCCTGTAATGTTGAATGCTCATGGGACGAAGACTAAACTAATTTAAAAAGTAAATACAATGTTCAACAAGCACTTGGAATAATATATATATATATATATATATATATATATATATATATTGTGTGTGTGTGTGTGTGTGTGTGTGTGTGTGTGTGTGTGTGTATTAAAAGCACATTCTATTTGTAAATAATTTGCATATCAAGAATCATAAACTGATTTAGGAATAAGCATCATCTTTAAAAAATAACTAACTCAGAAAAAGATAGATTGTGGATAGGAGTTTCAAAGACATTTCCTAAAGACAACATCTCTCAATAGAAGCTAAAAATAAGAAAATATTTAACCAATAGACTAACATGTACCAAAAAATCAAATGGCATTCAAGATGATTAGTAGTGTTAGACTCCTATAAGATTAACACAATAAAACGTCCATATATTAGAATTGAATAATCCCAAAATTGGGACACATATATTACAATTAAACACACACAGACTAAGGAGAAAAATCCCATAGATCATTCACTCAAAAAATCAGATGTCAAAAGCTCAAACAAGCAAAAGCAGCAAAAAACATCACAAGTTTATGCATAAAGCCATGCCTATATAACTTTTAAATCATCCAAATGCAGCAATATTAGAAGCAATTTTAAGGATTCTTTCCTACTCTTAATGGCTTCTGCAACATAAAAATCACAATCAACATGTATACATCTCATAAAGAACAAATAACAAATTTGTTAATGTTCTGCTTGTCAATTGAAAACAGTCACAAGTTAACTACCAAAATATGAGTCACAACCATAACTGGAGGTCGTACCAACTTCAATAAATATAAGAGTCTGTAATTCCTTAAAAAAAAAAAAAAACCAGATTATCTTAAACTTAGGCAACCAAAAAAATCCGATTCCATCCAAACCAAGAAAAGAAGAAATACTGGACTTTAGCTAAAAATGGTCTCTATTAAGCATTACAGTTAGCGGGGCTTTGATGAAGGGTGGGTTCGGTGAGTCAAAGAGATGTGATGTAGCTTCCACTTGGGATGCACCACCGCTAAGTGGTACAGAGCGTACCTGCTTCTTGTGCTAGTCACGATACCGACTTTAATTCCATTCCTACGTGTTTTAATCTATACACCACCATCGTAATGCAAATACCTTAATCAAAGCCACATGTAACCCAAAGATCGACATCCAAATCAAACCAACTATTATAGAAAAAAAAAATCATATTTAATGCACAAGTTAAAAAATAAAAAGGAAAACTTACTGTTTGCAGTCCTAGCAGGTCAGTGGTGGGAGGGTTCTCTGTTCTTTTTCTTCTCTGCAACACCTTATACCCAAGTTTCAGCATGGCAATGTTGATTATCCTCTTCGAATACTTTATCTTCTCCTAATACTATTTTTGTTGTCTATAATTTACCACAATTTCTTTTCCATAGCATTTGAATTTTTCAGTATCTACACTCCTAATCATTAAAACCCACCGATCCACTCTTTATATATATAAAGTAGAAAGAAAGCCCAAAACCGTAACTAAACTTTAAACAAAGAGAAAATGAGATAAATGCAGATAATTTCTAACGGTAAAGCGTAGAGAGAGGGAGATAGAAATCTAACCAAAATGCCTAAGTAAAAAAAAAAAAAAAAAACCCAAACTGCCAAACATAAATCATAGTTATCGCAAGATTTTGGTTTTTTCTTTTAAAAATTTATATAAAAAAATCAAAAAACAAAGAAAGCCAAAAAAAAAAAAAAAAAACTCACCTTGCATTGAGAGAGAGCTTTATTTAAAACCAAGTGAGCACTTTCCTTTGCCAAATGCTTCCTACATGTTGCAACGACTTAATTGCAAGAAAAAGCTTCTGCTTTTATCTCTATGTATTAAGATAGATTTAAGTTACATATCTTTTAAATAATCCAAAGCCAAAAAAATATGTTTCAAGCACATTACTAATATCAAATGCTAAATAACAAAGGTTAGCACGTTTGATACACATGGTGGGATAAGTAATAAATCCCACAATTGGCTTGGCAAAGGATTACATTTATTCATACATTAAGGAAGTGTTGTAGAATGGTAATAGACCTAAAAAATGTCTGAGTGAAAGTTAATGCCTCCTTCAATAATTTGAAATGTATTATAATATTTTATCATTTAAGCATTAAAAAAAATTAACAAATGCAGAGGCAAACTATATTGGCCATTTAAATCTGGCATATATTATAATCTTTAGGTAATTTAACAATTTTGGCCAAAAGAAAAATCATTTTAAGTTTTACAATATAATAGCTGTAGTCAATTGCAGCAGATAAAGTAATCCTCGGAAAGAACAATTACCTCATGCAATGGAGACTTCCTTACCGTGATTATTCATACAATTTATATTATTTTTGTAGTACTGGATCAAATGTCATTAGCTGATTCTAGAAAGTATAACGTAAAGGATTCTAGAAATAAAGGAATTAACTACATGCTGCAGATAATAGTTTTAAGAACATTTATATTTTGAAGCAACCAAGTGAATTTTTAAGATTTATGCACTTCTGCTAGGAAGTTAATATCTATATTTGGATGTATTTACAACCTTTTTGCACTCTCCCGAGTATGGGAGAACAAAAAAAATTACTTTGAAATAAAACAGACATGCCATTTCACAATTACTTGGAGCCTATCAAATTAGCCTTTAATTTAATATAATTGCAATCATGATCAAATAGTGTTAAAAGGTAAGAGTTTTGAAGTAAAACTTGATCCATTGAACCTATGGGACAATAGAAATACAAAACATAAACTTCAAATATACTTTCACAAATAAACAAACTCATTCACAAAAAGAAGATGTGAATTTAAAACTCAATTTCTCTTGATTCCTGCGCCAATACGAAACAAAACCAATTCCAACCCAAATGCCTTAATATAAATAAAATCTAAGCCCAAACCTAGCTTAAAAACAATTCAACCAAAATACCCAAACCTGAACCTAAATTGATAATAGTATTACATTAAATATATTCAACGACAGAAGAAACAGTATCCGACTATAATATAGATGTTACTGGTGTCAGGTAGTAAAATGCCTAAAAAAACAGTTAATAACAGGGTATATAATGTAATTTAATGCAACAATTCAACCAATAGCAAAACACAGTGCCATTCTTAGAGTAAATAATGAACATAAAGCTAATGCACAAGATTCAAGTTTCTACAATGGCCATGATTTCGGCGCTAAAATCAAGTTATGGCCAAAAGCAAATATCAAAACAACTTGTAATTTTGTCTTAAACCAAATCTTCATTGCAACTACTAAATTCTAATGGAGATGAGGAAATAAAAAACATTAATTCCAAATATGCAAACAAAACCAATTCTGACCCAAATGCAAACCAAAATATAACCCACAAACCTTTAAAAACAATCCAACCAAAATACCCATAAAACAATTAAAACTCATGGTTTAAATACCGTTTTAACAAAAGGGTCTACCGTTTGGTTTTATACCATTTCAATACTAATAAAACACAAAAACAACATGAACAACAAAAAATCAGATCAAAAGGTAGGGGAAAAACGAAAAAAAGGAAATTTTATTAAAAATTTAAAAAAAAAAAAATTTATTTTAACACAAATAGAACAGCGTTAACAACAAAAATTAGATCGAAGGGCAGAGAAAAAAGGGGAAAAAAGACCAAAGAAAATATTTGTGTTTTTTTGTTTTTGTTTTAGATCTGGCGAACTTTGTCGCTTTCCCTATCACCGTATTGCATGCCTTCTGAAGTATTTTAACCGCTTAGTTTTCGTTAATATGAGAGACTTTTAAGTAGTGTGGTTTTTTTGGTTAAAATAGACCTTAAAAGTATAAGAGGATTAAGAAAACTGACTGAAGAAACTTGGTACATTACTATATAAATCCCTAAATTACTGAATATTCTCATGTGATTGCATGACAGATTCTCTACTTATCATCTCAACTTGCGAAAATTTAATGGTATTTAAATATCAGAATTGGTCTCTACTTATCATCGGAATCCATAGATTAGCAAAGTAAACTAATGTTGATGCCCATTTTTGCAAATCCGTATCAAAAAGTCCATGAGGAAGAAAGCTCAATAAGAAGCAAGACTTAAAAGCCCATACAGAGGAAAGCCCATACGGAGGAAAGCCCAATGAAAAGCAAGGCCCAAAGACCCACCAAGAAGACCGAAGAGTAAGAAAGATCCAAAGAAAGAAATGCAAGGGAAAGCGGTCTGCAGTAGAATGCAAATCTGTAGCAGAATGCAAATCTGCAGCAGAATACAATTTTGTAGCAGAATACTGATCTACCACATAATACAGTTCTTTAGCATAATGGCTTTGACAGATCAAGGCAAATTGGGCCCAAGACCTTTTTGATCCAGTCAACATTATCTAGCCCACAAAGGCCCAAATCTTTTTGTATAAAAGGATAGGCGTGAAAACTAATATGAAGAAGCACGATGAAAAGAAACAAGGAACAGTAGGAAATGTCAGCAGCAGGAATTGCGTGAAGGAAAGAAAAGCCAAACCAAAGGAAATGACAAATACAGCAGGAAACGTATGAAGAAATAAGACAGAGACACACAGTAGAATGAAACAAAGCTAATCTGTTATGGCAGAAACGGTGTGGGAACGAAAGAAGACAAAAACAGAAGATAGTGGAGCAAGCACACAAGGGTCGGAGCACCACCAACCTATACCCAACCAATACAAGGGAGGTGGGCTGATGGTCAAGGGGATTCAGAGGGTGTGGTTTGGTGGTTGGGGGAAAATGGATTTATATTTGGTTTCCAGCTTTGACTTCTTTTGGGAATATACCCTGCTGGGATGGTATCTTACCCAAAAGAGGTAGTAGATGGTTGGGACCATCTAATGCATGCCATAGAGGTAGGTGGTGAGGTAGCCCAATTCTTATCCATGTGAACCTAGAGGTAAAGGTATACAACAAGAATAAACAAAATTGAATTTTGTCACGAAATGAGTAGTGGTGCAGCAAATGTATACTGAGTAGAGGTAGTGGTCAGTCAACCAATGCGTTGGTGGGCAGTTTTGAAGGAATGCCCATAACAAACCAAAAACAGTTGGTGAATTCTTAGGGGTTAGTTGGGAGAAGTCTCATTGAATCAGTTCACTATAAAAGGAAGAGGTAGCCATGGAAGCACCTAAGTGGGGGAACCCATGGTAAGAGAGCAGTAAACACCTAAGAGAGGCACTTAGAAAGAGAGGCACCTAGGGAGAGGGGGATCAAAAGGGAAAATAATCAAGGGAGAAAAACAACCCACTGCAAGATAGTAGTCAGAAACTAAAAGTAAAAAGAACGAAGAGAAAGAAAGAGAGTGGTAAAAAGAAGAGAGAAAACACAGCAGAAATAGGGGCATGCATCAATAGACCATCTTTTCCCTCCCTCTTAGCAAACTCACTCTTTGAAGTCCCCCAAAAGTAATAGTTAGTAGCCATTTAGGCCTATTCTCCAAAATGCGTAACTTTGAAGGCAAAAGCCTACTACAAGGTTGTTCAAGTTGGGGTTTGGGTTCCTTCTTGGTTTACTTATTCTATGGGAAAATTCAATACTTGATTTCAATCGCAAACATATTTGATTTAACTCGTTAGAACTTATATCTGCTGTATTTAGTCATTCTACTGTAGCATGTTTTTTATCATGTTCACTGCATCAGTTGTCCTGACGTAGTATCTCTATTTACTGTACTAGTTATTCTGCTGTACCACATTTTTATTATATTTACCGTGTTAGCTATTATAGCTAAACCTTTTCTATTGAAACTTTCTTATTTATTTGTTATTACGTGTTTTACTTTTAATACAAGCTAATCATTATCCCACCGTAAGTATATATACATATACCTTGTTTCTCATGTTCTGTAAAATATATTTTATATATGTATATGTGAATACGTATAAGTATATATACGCATATATGTATGTATATATTTGAGAATATGCTAACCCATGTAAACTAACATTTGCTTGATGAGTATTTTCTTTAGGTTTTAGATTTGTTTATGTGCAAGAAGTAGAAAAGTATTTCTGCAATAAAAAATGAAGAGTAGTCATTCACGTTGTAGAAAAGTGCATAAAGTTTTACTGTACAATAGAAGGCTTTACTGCGCAGCAGAAAACTTTACTGCACAGTAGAAGGTTTTAGTGCATAGCATAAAAGTCAGTCTTGTGGCAGAAATTGGAGAAAAGTTCATTTTGCGGTAGAAATAGAGGATAAGCCCACTTTACAGCGTCTTCTCTTGGACTTTGGACTCAACGTTTGCACACAAACTGGCAGTGGCAGAATGGTACTTTGGAGCCCATTCCGCGGAGCACCATGCCCAACTTCATTTTTAGAAAAAGCCTAGACTAAGGTTGTCTAATAACATCAAGTCTCGTGTCTAAGGTACAAGAAACTTAGAAAGAACCCTCAACAACTAACAAATGTAATTATAAAAAAAAAAACACCTTCAAAACTGGTTGCAATTCCTTTTACTATTGTTTCGTTGGTATTAAATATCATAACAGGTTGCAATTCTCTACTTATCACCACAATTCATACATTAGCAAAATAAACTAAAAAATGTAATTTAAAAGTTGTTGAGGCCCATTTTTTGAATCCATACCCAAAAAAACCCATATGGAGGAAAGCCCAATGAAAAACAAGACCCAAAGACCTACCAAGAAGACTGAAGAGCAAGAAAGGTCCAAAGAAAGAAGTGGAAGGGAAAGCAAACTGCAGCAGAATACAGATATGCCGCAGAATACAGTTCTTCAGTAGAATAGCTTCGAAAGATGAAGATAAATTGGGCCCAAGACCCTTTTGATCCAGTCAACATTATTTGGCCCACAAAGGCCCAAATCCTTTTGTATAAAAAAGATAGGCGTGAAAACTAATATGAAGAGCATGATGAAAAGAAATAAGGAACAGTAGGAAGTGTCAGCAACAGGAATCACGTGAAGGAAAGAAAAGTCAAACCAAAGGAAATGACAAACGCAGCAGGAAACACATGAAGAAATAAGACAAAAAACACGAAGCAAAATGAAACAAAACTAATTTGCTACGGTAGAAACGACATGGGAATGAAGGGAGACAAAAACAGAAGACAATGGAGTAAGCACAGAAGTGCCGGAGCACCACCAACCTGTACCTAGCCAATATAAGGGAGGTGGCCCACTGTTAAGGGGATTCAGAGGGTGTGGTTTGGTGGTGGGGGAAAAGGGGGTCAATACTTGGTTTCTTGCCATAACTTCTTTTGGAAATATACCTTGCTGGGATAGTATCTTACCTAAAAGAAATAATAGATGGTTGGGACCATCTGATACATGCTATAGAGCTAGGTAGTGAGATAACCCAAGCCTTATCCATTTGAACCTAGAGATAGAGGTATACAGCAAGAACAAACAAAAATAAATTTTGACGTGAAATGAGTAGTGGTGCAGCAAACATGTATTGAGCAATGATAGTGGTTGGGGCAACCAATGGGTTGGTGGGTAGTCCTAAAGGAATGGCCACAACAAACCAAAAACAGTTGGTGAAGCCCTAAGGGTAAAAGGGAGAAATCTCATTGAATTAGCTCACTATAAAAGGAGGAGTTAGCCATGGATGAAAATGGGGAGACTTGATTGGGGGGGGGGGGAAGTATCTAAAGGAGCAACCCACGGCAAGAGAGTAGTAAGAAACTAAGAGTAAAAAGAATGGAGAAAAAGAAAGAAAGTGGTAAAAAGAAGAGAGAAAATATGGCAGGAATAGGGGTATGCATCAATAGACCATCTTTTCCCTCCTTCTTAGCAAACCCACTCTTTGAAGTCTCTAAAAGTAATAGCTAGTAGCCATTTAGGCATATTCTCCAAAATACACAACTTTGATGGCAAAAGCCTATGACAAGGTTGTTTAAGTTGTGGTTTGGGTTTTTTCTTAGTTTACTTATTCTATGGGAAGATTCAATATTTGACTTTGATCGCAAATATATTTGATTTCACTCATTAGAACTTATATCTACTATATTTAGTTATTCTGCTGTAACACGTTTTTTATCACGTCTGCTGCATCAGTTGTCCTGTTGTGGTATCTTACTTGTTGTACTAGTCATTCTGCTTTAGCACCCTTTTATTATATTTACCGTGTTAGCTATTATACTAGCCAAACCTTTTCTGCCGAAGCTTTTTTTTTTCTTGTTATTACGTGTTTTACTTTTGACATAAACTAATCATTATCCTGCCATAAGTATATATATTCATATATCTTGTTTCTCATGTTCTGCAGAATGCATTTTATAGACGTATATGTGCATACGTATAAGTATATTTATGAATATGTGTATGTATATATTTGAGAATATGCTAACCCATGTAAGCTAACATTTGCTTGATTGGTATTTTCTTTGGGTTTTAGATTTGTTTATGTGCAGAAAGTAGAAAAGTATTTCTGCAGTAAAAAATGAAGAGTAGTCATTCACATTTCAGAAGGCTTTACTACACGGCAGAAGGATTTAATGCACAACAGACAGCTTTATTGCACAGTAGAAGGCTTTACAGCAGACGGCTTTAATGCATAGTAGACAGCTTTAATGCACAGCAGAAGACTTTATAGTAGACGGCTTTAATGCAGAGCAGACAGCTTTATCGCATAGCAGAAAGCTTTACAGCAGACGGCTTTAATGCACAGTAGAAAGCTTTACTCCATAGTAGAAAGCTTTACTGCACAGCAGACGGTTTTATTGCACCGCAAACAGTTTTACTGCATAGCAGAAAAGTTAGACCTGCGGCAAAAACTGGAGAAAATTTCCTTTTGTGGCAGAAACAAGGAATATGCCCACTTTACAGTGTCTTCTCTTGGACTTGGACTCAATGTTTGCGCACAAACTGGCAGCGGCAGAATGGTACTTTAGAGCCCATTCCGCAGAGCGCTAGGGCCAATTTCCTTCTTAGAAAAAGCCTAGACCAAGCGTCGTCCAATAACATCAAAACACGCGTCTAAGGTATAAGAAACATAAAAAGAACACTCGACAAAAGTATCTTTTAAAAAAATATCGACTAAAATCAACAATGTATATATAAAATAACATTATATTTTTAGATTTCAAAATCCCACAATTTCAATCCCAAACAAAACTTGAAAATTAAAGTGAAATGATTTAGTTTAAAGAATTAGAAGGATATCATTTTGTGGAGGTTTTCCCTAAATTAAACAAATAGAGGGGAAAAGGGAAGAGAATATTAGGAAAAGAAATTGGTACCTTTGCTTTGATGAGTTTAGAGACTCTAGATTGAAGAAAGATTCCACTTCATCTTTGCAGAGAAAGAAATTGAATGATTTAAATCCAAAAGAGAAAAATTCAAACAAACCCATTACCGAAAATATTTAATAAAAATAGTGACATATCAAAATTTCAATTTCCTTAACCCTAATTTCTAGAACCAAACCCAACTGTAATTGTAAAAGTTTGAAACATACCACAAATTAGAAAAAAAAAAAAAGTCAGAGAATGGATAGGAAGCCCGTCAGAGGCATTGTTAATAGGTAGATGGACTTATCTTCCATCCTTTGCCTTTTTTTTTTTCCTGGAACGAAGGGTTTTTGAGAAGAAGAGAGACCCTTGATAGAAAATTTTTTTTTTACTGCAAATTGTGGATATACATCAATCGAAGTTTCAGTTTTTCAAACAACAAAAACAGTATTCGAAAAGGAAAGGAGTATATATGTTGACCTTTGGTAGAAAAAAATAGAGACTATACCGATAGAGGGTACGGTGGTCTGATGGTGGCAAAGGCTTGATTGTCTTCTCATATTTTTCTCTCTCCACCATCTATGACAGACTGAATCTCTCTCTATCATTCTCTTTCTCGGTTCTCCCTTTCTACAACTTATGTCTCTCTAAACCGTATTTTGGGTTTTTATGTTTTTTTTTTCCCTTATACGGTGTAATGGGCTTTCAATCCATGTAGCGATCGATCTTTCAAACCTTTTAAATTGTATACGTGTTAGTTTTTTAGATGGTGTTTTTTCCTAATGTGGCAACACCTTCTTAATTGCAGGAAAAGACTTCTGCTTTTATATATAGTATTAGATTATATATATATAGATTATTTCTCACCATCATTACACGCTCAGTCCCATCTCTCTCTCTCCCTCTCCTTCAACACAAATCCCTTCTTCATCTCTCTCCTTTGTTCCAGACCCTTTTTCTCTTTCTTCAATCGTGTTCAGCCTCAACCAATGCTCCCTATGCTGGCCCCCTTCATTTTGTCTCTTATTTTCGATAGTCCCACCCATCCACCACTCTCCACTATTCCACCCATTGAATCCCTTCCCTCTCTATTAGTGCTACTCCCTCCAAACCTTTCTCATTCTGTCGTTCTCACCCCCCACCCACACTGTTGCCGCCAAGAACCACCCCTCCAAACCCTTCTTGTTGTGGCAATCCCTATGTGATGAAGGTGATTATATTCACAGTTATATCTGTGACAAAGACAAAGACGATTTTTTTTTTCCGCAATTATCTCTATGACAAAGATGGATGATTTCGTTTGCAGTAATCTCTATAATGAAGACAAAGACGACTACTCAACCTTTTTCGAGGTTTATGTTCCATTAACAGATTTGAGATTTTTATGCATGGTTTTGTTATTTCTATTGTTGTTCATTGTTTGTGATTGATTCTCAAAGTTTGAATATTGGAGCTTGCCTGATTTTAGTTGAGTTTTGTATCCTCGAGTATTGGTGGAATTGTGTCTAAAATTGAGTTGTACTATCTATTTAATTTTCCTATCAGTTTTTGTTGGTAGTAATTACCGGTGGTAGTTGGTTTTGTTGTAGCTAAACTTTGATTACCAGTGGTAGTTGGGTAGGGATACTCGAAGTTATGAAGGAGGGTGGCAGGATTCTTGGAGGAGGATTTGATAGTGGAGTTTGGGTTGTCAACCAATCGTTGTACAAGGGAGTTCCTTACTTGCTGGGTGGGGTTTTGGGAAGGCAATGAACATAATGAGAACGAAAATAAAAAATTGACTGGAAAATGAAAAAGCCATTACAGTTTGTGTTAAAGTAGAAACGATAAACCTTATTGCATAATTCAGAACAGACTTAGGGAAATGGTTTCAAAGTTCAAACTCATGCTTGAGTAGAATGTGGATTTTCATAGTTTGTGGGTAAGCATTAAAATTGGGATGTTTTAATTAGTAGTTTGATAATAATAAAAAAAATATTTGTGTTATATGTAATTGCATAATGTGCTTTCTATGCAATGATTGAACGAGGAACCAAAATGCAATAGGCTATTATGTTTGGATTGCTTAGTTGAAATCTGTAGTCCTTTATCCGTCAATTTGTGAAGCCTTGTACTTTGTATTATGAAAGGTGAAGTCGCTGCACTTGTTCTTAATAGTAGCTCTTAGGTTTGCCGCCTTTGTTATGGAAAGCAAATACCAAGCTGTGAGATACAAGCTATTAAGAAAAACTTTGTTTAATGTACTATATTCACGATTCTCAAAGGCTTAAAGGTGCTAAGTCATGTTATTTTGTCTAATCTATTGTCGTAACTCATTATTGAGATTTTAAATATTGGTGATGCTTGATGTCTAAAAAGGCTTAAAGGTGGTATAAAGTTCAAAATTTCTTTTTTGCTTCGTAAATGTTAAAATGAGTTTCTCTGAAGAGATTAAAGCTTAAATCAAACTAGAGGAAAACACTAATCAAGAACCATAATGTATAAAATGACATTACAAGATTTTCCTTTGTGAAATTTTGCACTAAACTTTGTAATGGACTTTGTAATGTTACAACTTTGAGTGCTGCCAGTTCATTTATATATAATCCCCATTATCCAAAAAAAAAAAACCATGGGCTATTTGACATGTACATGTGGTTTGAGTACTGTAGTTTTGTAGAAAGGGAATAGCTAGAAAAATACCATGGTATAGAAGCTCTCATATTGCTTTCATCCCTCAATATGTTATGTTTGAAAACTGTATTCGCTATTGGCCTTATTATATTTATTATTTTTTAGCATATATATATCATATCATGTAATGTTTGCATTGATAAGATGTTTAATTTTTCTTGATCATGATTATTTCAACATATAGGGAATGGAACGGACGGATGTAAGCAAGGGTAAGCAGAAAAAAAGAAAAGAAAACCTGGAAATGAAAATGAAGGAGAAGACAAAAGTTCCTTCCGTTGGACTTTGTATATGAAACGTGCGTTAGATAACATTCTTAGAGATGAGCACAACTTAAGCCATAATGCAGATATCATTGCCGAAAAGTGGGAGATATTTGCCTCAATTTTGCACTCTGCCAAGGTGAATTATGCTAAAAGAGGGAGATATTGCTGCAAGTTTGCACTAGAGATTGGCTGAAATGTTGTTGAATAGTCTTTTGGTTTCCTTTTAGTAGTTTGTTTTGGAAACTGTCTTGGCTTATTGGCTTGTAATTTATTGTATTCTTGTTAACCTTGGTTAGCTTGTTTTGGTAATTGTACTTGTGATGAGAATCAACAAGCATTCAAGGATCCATTGCATGTTCCAGTTGGGCCTATTACAAGAGCAAGATCCAAGAAGATCAAAGAAGCACTTAATGGGCTGATTCAAGAGATTTGGGTTGATTCTAACGCAGGACATTCCAAGCTTGGCCTAAAGGAAGATGAAAGCGTAATAAATTTAATTCAAGCTATTTAGGGCTGATCTGGCTTAATTGGGAGTGATTTATGGCGTGAATATTGGTTGATTGACTTTCCAGCTCTATATCAGTTAAGACAGATTTTTTCCTATTTTGGATCTGCTAATTTCAGACCAAATCAACTTTTATTTAGGGTTTTATTATTTAGTACATTTTTTAGGTATTTTCCTTGTTTTTAGGTGCATTTAATGCTTTTTAGGTCAAATTTGATTCCTGGTATGGTAAGGTATCAATTAGGAGTTATTTTAGAATATATTTTCTTGTCTGTCAAGTTTTATGGAGCCCTTAAATAGGCCTTTAAGTCTGTAAACGTTTTTCATATAATATTATTGAATAAAAATCAGAAAAGGTGAGGCTTTGCTCTTCTTTTGGTTCTTCAAGAACTGTGAACTTATCAGAAATTCTTCCTTGTGGCGTTCAAATTTTATACCTTTGGTTCGTGATTCTTTATAATCATTGGGTCAAGGTCAACTTATACCTTTGGTTCGCATTTCCATTATAAACGTTGGGTCAGGGTTTCTATCAAAAATCTGAATTTTAGCTTTCTTGGGCAAGTATTCCAATATTTTTGTTGGGTCTCAAAGCGTGTCGATTGAGGTTCGCATCATTTATGATGAGAATCAACAAGCATTCAAGGATCCATTGCATGTTCCAGTTGGGCCTATTACAAAAGCAAGATCCAAGAAGATCAAAGAAGCACTTAATGGGCTGATT
Organism: Castanea sativa; assembly: GCF_040712315.1. NCBI lineage: Eukaryota > Viridiplantae > Streptophyta > Magnoliopsida > Fagales > Fagaceae > Castanea > Castanea sativa. The sequence continues at coordinate 33,261,009 of NC_134014.1, read as the reverse complement.
CAAGAGATTTGGGTTAATTCTAGCGCAGGACATTCCAAGCTTGGCCCAAAGGAAGATGAAAGCGTAATAAATTTAATTCAAACTATTTAGGGCTAATCTGGCTTAATTGGGAGTGATTTATGGCGTGAATATTGGCTGATTGACTTTCTAGCTCTATATCAGTTAAGACATATTTTTTCTTATTTTGGATTTGCTAATTTCAGACCAAATCAACTTTTATTTAGGGTTTTATTATTTAGTACGTTTTTAAGGTATTTTCCTTATTTTTAGGTGCACTTAATGTTTTTTAGGTCAAATTTGATTCCTGGTATGGTAAGGTATCAATTAGGAGTTATTTTAGAATATATTTTCTTGTCTGTCAAGTTTTATGGAGCCCTTAAATAGGCCCTTAAGTCTGTAAACGTTTTTCATATAATATTATTGAATAAAAATCAGAAAAGGTGAGACTTTGCTCTTCTTTTGGTTCTTCAAGAACTGTGAACTTATCAGGTATTCTTCCTTGTGGCGTTCAAACTTTATACCTTTGGTTCGTGATTCTTTATAATCATTGGGTCAAGGTCAACTTATACCTTTGGTTCGCGTTTCGATTATAAACGCTGGGTTAGGGTTTCTATCAAAAATCTGAATTTTAGCTTTCTTGGGCAAGTATTCCAATATTTTTGTTGGGTCTCAAAGCGTGTCGATTGAGGTTCGCATCAACTTGACTTTGGATAGCCTATAAGTACTTTTTCTCTATCTATTTTTGCTTAGCTCAATAAAATATTCACTTGTTTTGAAGAAGTTGCAAACATGACTTGCAATCTGAAAAGTCATATAACTTCTGTAATATACCACTTTGTTCTAGTTTATAGGTTTTGCAGCATGAAACAAAGCCATCTAGAAACATAAAAACCAAAAATAAACACCACCTAGCAATAAAACAAAAAGGCATATACCAAACTTTTTCATTACATAATATGCAGTTATGCACATATGGATCTTAACATATAGAAATGCACATTTCCATTGCATTTTAAAATATTTGTCATGCACATTAGTGCCTAACTAGAAGCTACTCAAACATGCAAATATAGAACCTAATATGTTTGAGTAGCTTCATTAGTTACAAAAATTGTTACATATTGTTTTCAACAAATTGTCCAATATGTTGTTGTCTACTAGTTGTCATTTGTATGTGCAATATATTGTCCAATAGCTGAGCAAAAAATTGTCCAAAAATATTAACTAGCTTGCCAAGTAAGACATGCTCTCCAAAAATATAATTAAAAAAGTCTCCAATATGGTGCTCTTCAAGGATTATCAATTATCATTAGGAGCAACTGAAACCTACAAATATACCACCAAATAAAAATATATGTATGAAAAAAAAAAACTTGGGAAAAATATAGGTTCAAGTTGTAGCAAAAATCACAAGGAATATGCATACCTGATTTGTCTCAACAAATTGTCCAACAACATGGTCTTGTCCAACCAAATGACTACAAAAGATAGATTCCTACATTTGACATTTTAACAAATTTACGTCAATTACATCTTTTTCTTATTTTTTCAAGTAGTGATGTGTTCATTCAATATATATATTTTTATTATTTCAAAAACCACAATCTGTTGAAAAGTACTTGGAAACTCAAACCCAAAGAAATTTTAATGTTGCCTACACGTTTGAATATATTTAACAAACCAAAGACCACTTCTAAGTTCTAAAGACTACCTAGTTAGGATATAGTCACATGCATGAAAACTATTTAAATAAAATTAGAATAAGTTACAAACCTGTATTGCAGTTAATGTTTTGCATTATAGCTATTTTTATACATTGATAGTGCAGTTTATTGATTCTACAGTATCAAATGCTGATATACCTCTTAATAAATTACTAATTTAAGATAAAAAATTTAAACTGAGATCCAAAAAAAGAGAAAATAGATAATAGAAGCAAATTGATGGTGCTAGATATAGAAGGAATGTATTAATTCTAGTATGGATAATAGTAATTGGTTAGTAGGAAATTAGATGTAATAGCTAATTACTAGCATCATACCTAAGTGAAATTATCCACCAATTATAAAACTTGTTCAACATTATTACATTCTTCAAGAGAATTAGTGTCAACTGAGGAATTGGCCTATAACATGTTGCAAAGAATAATTGTCACATATACTTAAAATAAATTTATGGACCTATAGATTCATATATTATAGTGCAGTGTAGCATATATTACTTTATTTAGGCATCCAAGTGATTGAACTTGTCTTGACTCATATGCCTTTTTTCTTTGAGATTTAGGATTTTTTGGTTGTTCTAACGCACCTTTCAACCTTGATTTTGAAGGTTCAAAAGTATGTTTTGTTTTAATTCCATGTATGTCTTGAAAAGTTATGTCCTCGTGGGATTGACATCCACTATCACCTTGTAAAACATCCCCAAAAACAACTTCATCATGGACCTCGTATGATCCTCCATGCTAAGGAAATAACATTTTTTCCTCATTTCTTGCAAATCCTTCAATAATGTGTCAAAACATATTTTAGCATGATCATACGATATCTCAAACTCTGTTGCAAGTATGCAAATTTCACAAAAATTGTGATTTATTATAAAAATCACATTTTATATTAAATCAATTACAAATAGTTTAAACTAAATAGAATTACGAGGTAAAAACTAAAACCATATAAAGAACAATATCATAGTCAAATTTAATATCATCAAACAAATATAACAATGATAAAAAGAAACACATGTGAAAGATCAAACTAACATCAAATAAAGAATCATGTTAAACAAGCATAAGAACTAAATAAAAGCACAAAAACGCTAAGAACTGGTTATAATAAACCCATAGCCATATTAACACATATCAAAAGAATCATAAACACCAAACAAATCAAAAACAAGAATTAAAAGAACCAAAGCAAAAACATATGGACCCTATTAAGCAAATGAAGAAATCATTAAAAGAATGCTCACCTTGCTTTAGGATTGTAGATTGAAAGGGGAAATAAATAACTCAACAATACTTTGATAACCACAACTCACTCAAGAACAATACTGCTTTGAAAAGATTTAGAAAACAAGTTTTTGCTTTATAATCTACTGGAGAGAGGTTTTGAATACTTAAAAAACGTGCTAGTGTGCTGTGTGAGAGATTAGGAAAGATGAAGTAGGGTTTTAGAAAACATGGAGACCAAATATAAACTCTCTCTAGCTAGGGTTTTGGGGGCATAATGTGAGTATATATATATGTGTGTGTGTGTGTGAGTAAATTAGGGTTTTCATGGTTTTTTTTAGAAGCTTTAGGACGTTCTTAAGGACCTGGGGGATGGCCTAACTCGAAAATTAAAGCTTTGGGGCCCTAAATATGAAAATATATAGTTTTGGAATTGAGGATGTGCGTGTAGCCCCAGAGGTGTGTACGCAGAACCCTTTACTTATTTATAGAAAGAGGTACATAATTTTTCACTGCATGGATAGAGAATGGATTAAGGGCTTTTCTAAAGTTTAGGTACCATGTCAAGTTAGTGTAATTTTTTGGTCCCTACATTTTGAAGTTTTCCTATTTTAGTCCTTATATTTTTTGAGCTCCTATTTTGATCCCTATATATTTCAACTCGTTCTCAATGTAATCCCTATCATTCTCTCAATAACAAAAATTGCCTATGTGGCTTATAAAATAAAATAAAAGGACATTAAGATGAATGACATTTCTTTGTATTTGTTGATGTGTTTGGTAGCCAAGAAAGTGTGAGAAAAGAAAATAAATTTTATTTAATTTTGTTAGATGGTTTTTTAAATTCATAATATGATATGTATGCTAACGTGACTTTTTTTTTTTTTTAATGTTTAATAGTTATCTATATATATATATATATATATATATATATATATATATATATATATATATATATATATATATATATAATCGAAACCTCTGAAACTCTCACAATTTTTCACGTCAGCACAATATTTAAATAAAATTATTTTTGTTTAGTCCAAACTTAACCAAGAGTGAAACTTTGTTTTTCTAACAAGTCCAACTTAAACTCAAACCCATCATTTAAAAAAAAAAAAAAAATTTTGTTTAGTCCAAACTTAACAAGGAGTGAAACTCTATCTCTTTGACAAGTCCAACTTAAACTCAACTCGTCATTTTTTAAAACAAAATTATTTTTGTTTAATCCAAACATAACAAAGAATGAAACTCTATCTCTCTAAACTGAAGCCTCTGAAACTCTCACAATTTTCCACATCAGCACAATATTTAAATAAAATTATCTTTTTGTTTAAATAAAATTATTTTTGTTTAGTACAAACTTAACAATGAGTGAAATTTTATCTCTCTGACAAGTCCAACTTAAACTCAAACTTATCATTTTTTTCAAACAAAATTATTTTTGTTAAATCCAAACTTAACATGGAGTGAAACTCTATCTCTTTAACAAGTCTAACTTAAAGTCAAACTTAAACGTTGATAATTTTTCTTTAAAATTTTTTGGTCTTTCAGAAATTTTAATATCTGAATTTTTGTAAGCCATTGCAAGTTCAAGCAATGGCTTCTTCATTAATTTGTAACACAAACTAAAATTATACAAGAGCAAATTATGCAATGGTGTAGTTTCTTAATCAATTTAAGATTTTATAAAATTATTTTAGTCTACTTCACAAATAGGTAAGTTCCTATGTATAGCACGGGTTAGCGACTAGTTATTATAATTTTATTTTATAAGCTAAGTAGGCATTCTATGTGCCACGTAGGCGGCAATTTCCATTGCAAGTGCGAACAGAAAAATGTAAAAACCAATAAGGTTTTCCCGCATCATCTAACATGAGAACTGGACGGGGCTCTTATAGAGCTCTGGACCAGGTCTAGACTAGTGGCCTTATTTAATAAAAATGTGATGCTCAAGCATCCCATTATAACATAACACACACTCGCATCTAGGGTTGCATCGATTTTTGTTTCGGATTCTATCAGATATCCATTTTTCCAATTTGCATGATGGAACCTAGTTCTTTGAGTCTCAAAATTCGTATGAATTTATTTATGTTTATTGATTATTAGGGTTCATATTTATTATTAGTATTTTATTGGATTTTGCCCCCCCCCCCCTTTTTTTGTTTTTCTTCTTCTTCTTCTTCTAGTTCTAACCCTAATTACTCTTCTCGTCCTGTTCTGTAGTGATTAATCTTGGTTTTGTTATTTCAATTGTTGGATTTGTGCTTCAACTTTTGCTACTATGCGAGTGAATTTTGCGCAGGAAGCATGGTAATTAAGTGCTATTGGGTTTTTTATTTTTATTTTTAATGGGCTTTAATGAGATGATGCTAATCGGTATTGAATCTTGGTCATTCATGGGCTATTTGGCACTATTACAACAGTTTTCAGTGTTTAAACAATAATAACATTTCTGACACGTATTTCTATAATACTCAAACACGTATTTCCACAATACTAAAAACTGAACAACAATACTTAAACACTGCTACTAAACGGACCCTCAACTTTCCTAAACTTAGAACTGTTGCCTGAAAGCCGAGTATGTCTGATTGCTTTTCCTTCCATGTATTTTAATTCATAGAAAACTCCAGTCAATGCGTGTGTATTTATGTACTAACTAATATTGTGGTTCCTATAAAAAAAAAAAAAAACTTATCTTGTGGTTCAGTTGGTGTAAAATATTATTATTGACTTACTGTTGATGATTTCACTACTGTGCTAAAACTTATAGCCATAAATTTAGGAGATTCTAGCATTTTACCCCTATTTTTAAAAATATTTGGCAATATGCCCTTGTTTCCAAACTATTTAGGTTTATGCCCCTGTTTCGAAACTCGATTGGTAGAAAATCGAGTATGGGGCAATCAAACTTTAAAAAAATAAAAAATAAAAAATTGCATGGAACTTGAGTTTATGGAGCTTGAGTTCCATACCTATAGCGGCATTCAGTAACACCTATAGCGGCGTTTCCATGCAATTTTTTAAAGTTTGATCAACCCAAAACCTATAGCGGCGTTCGGTAACACCTATAGTAGCGTTTTCAATGGAACTCGAGTTCCATGCATTTTTTTTTTAAAGTTTGATTAGCCCAAAACCTATAGCGGCGTTCAGTAACACCTATAGCAGCGTTTTCAATGGAACTCGAGTTCCATGCAATTTTTTTTTAAAATTTTTTTTTAAGTTTGATGGGGCATAACTCAATTTTAAACCAATTGAATTCTTCATTGAAACTCGATTTTGAGGAAATCGAGTTCCAAAACAGGTGTATGGACCTAAATAGCTTGGAAACAGGGGCATATTGCCAAATATTTTTAAAAAATAGGGGTAAAAGGCTAGAATCTCCCATCAATTTAGCTAGTTGGCCTTATCACCTTAAAATAAGTCTGGTGCCCTCTAACAGTAATTGTTTTGAGGGCTTTATATATATATATATATATATATATATATATTGAGAGAGATAGTAGAAATACTGGATAGAATGAATGGAATTTATGAAAATGCTGTTGATATGATGAGGATGATGTCTAAAGCATCAACAATCATGACTTATTCATGTTGATTCTAGGAACATTCTGGTTACGATTGGACTGTCTTGTAAGTTCCCACTGACCATGGGTTTTTTGTACAAGGAATTTATATACATTCGGGGTTTAACTTGGATTTTGATTATATGGGTTTATAATACGCAAGACATGAATTCAATTGTATTGTTTTTTTTTCCTAAAAAAAAAAATTGTATTGTTTTAAGAGTTTAATAATTGGCATTAGTAAATACAGTTTCACAACTATTAAATATATAGTTGACTTTTACACTTTTAGAATTATTGTAATGACATAATTTTCGCCTTTATTTATCTTTTTATTTTTTGTGTCACGTTTGAGTTTTGAGTTTTGAGAATGAAATTTATCCTTCATAATGGAGGAAAGTGAATTGTTCATGGCTTGCTTATCTGCTTACCACAATTATTCAAAGGTATTTTTTCCCTCTACAATCACTTGGTTATACTAGAGCTTATGGAATTATGCAAGGGAAGACCTCGCTGATTTTTGTAATACCTTCCTTAGTGACAACTCTTCCATCTCACCCAACTCTTCAAAGGTTGTGTATGTGGGATTTGTCCTTAGAGGTGGATCCAAAAGAGCCCTGCCTTGTTGAGGTTTCATGTCGTTAAAAAAATAATAATAATAATAATAAAATTCCATTGAGTTCTAGTTCAAATGGAACTTGCTCCACTTGAAAAGGCAAGATAAAGGGCGAGGTCGTATGTTTAAGACTTGACAAGTGAATATTCAATTTACTAATTTAAAAAAAGGGGTAAAATTACACCAACTTATATTGAGATTTTATGAAATGACACTCCCCTCCTCCCTTGAGGCCTATATAAACATAACAATTTAGTTTTCAATTATGGAATACTAGTGGAGGGCCCGCACTATGCATGGATAATGTTGTAAGTTCCTATATGAGAAAATTATGCAGAATGTTGAACATATGTTAAAGTAATTACATGAAGTAATACATTTTTATCCACTCAAAAAAAATTTGCCGTTAATTTTCAATTAGGGTTGCCTGATATAGCATTTATCCTCAACTTCACAAATTGTAGATGACTTCAATAAAACAAAACTCACTTGAAGTTAAATTGGGGCAACACTAATTCTCCTTTGAGAAACAAATTGTAGTTTCTTGCTATATCAATACATTCCATTAATGTAACATTTATCTGTAGCTCCACAAATTGCAGATGAATTCAATAAAATAAAAAAAGGAAGTACCAACTCACTTTTAGTTAAATAGGACAGCACTAAATATCACTTAACAAAAAAGAAAAAAAGAATGTATTGGACTTAGGAAAGTACTAATTGCATATGCTACTTGTGATTAGCTTTTGATGTTAAAAGCATTAAGCACCACCATAGGTGATTTATTTGTACAAAAACAAAAGAAGGCATATCACTGACATAATCATTGTGAAAGAAATGGCAAAACTTTGCACAATAATCATTCCTTATGAATAGTTCTTCTTTAAAATGAGGAATGACTATTCATCTCTAAAAGGGTTGTAATAGCTATTCCTTAGTAGGTGTGTTAATTTCTAAAATTAATATATTTCCAAATAAACAAACTTTTTATATGCACATAACAATTATGAAAATGAAAAATCATAAAAAAATAACTAATCTCTCTTTCAAATTTAAAAAATATTATTTTTTAGGAAATATAATTATATGAGTAAAATATTTTCTGAAATATATCTCAAGTCTGATTTAAAATGCTTTCATTCCATTGTTTCTAGGGTTTTATTATTGTGTTGTCACCAAATAATTGAATAGTAATAAGTATTACATTACAACATCTTGTATTTTGTAAGGGCGCGATTTGAGTCCTAAGGCTAAGAGGCAACAAGATTAAGGCCCAAAGAGCCCAATACAAAGAATTTGTAGAGGATGGGCTAAAAACCAAGCTTCAATGGATTGAACAAAGTTCAAAATGGACTAAAAATGGTATGAAAGCAAAGAAAAATAAATTTTATGCAAAGGAATCCTTCCTCGGCAAAGTCCGAGGTGAACAGTTCTTGAATATATTTCTTTTAGGCTTGATTACAATTTCAGTTCTTGTTGCTACAATGTTTTTTCTACAGCAGATAGATCCCTTATCAAGGAGCCCTTTCCTCCTTATATTCTGTTATCTTTCTTCATCTTCACCCTCCACATGTAGGTCAAATTGCGGGCTCTGGTCCTTCTCTCATTAGCACATTTTTGAAGTCTTTGGAAGTAGCTATAAGGTTGAATACCACTGTTCAGGTATCACTTCCACATTAATGAGGCCAGAGGGTTAGTTGCAAAGCTTTCAATGCGGTGGTAGTAGCTTTCTTTTAGATATTTGTTGGCTTCCCTTTGTCCTATTCTCTCCTAAGGTTTATTCTTACCAGTAGAATCCTCCAAAGTATTGCTCTTGATGGTAGATCAAACCTTCTAACCTCTGCTTTGCTTAGCTAAGGAGGCATTCCTCCTCGAACTACCTTCCCAAACCTTCATGGTCATAATTCTTCCGAGGCACTTTGACTCGCACTTCTTCCCTAACATTTACTTGTCCTCGGACAAGGCTCATGACCCAATATATATCTCTGGGCCTTTCATCCCTACAATAGCCCCTCGAAATTCCCTTCTTATGCTCCTCAAAAAAGAGGGGGATTTCGATATTATAAAACTAATTCTTCTCTTCCCTTACATCATTTTTGTTTGTGTAGGTGTTTTTTCAATTGCCTAGAAGCACGATCCTGATGTTTCGGAATCCGGGACGCGCTTGCAATTAATTTCTGCGGCTCCATGTTCCCCACGTTCTAAGGTACAATAGGGATCCAATGACTGGAGATTTTATGGGAACTTGAGCGGGAGTTTTCCCGCTTGCTTTTCTCACTCATACATATACTGCTCAAAATCTTTAACTGCCTCACTTTTGCATTCTCAAAACTTAAGAGCTAGTCCAAGGAGCCTCTTTTCTCTCCCGTAAGTTTTCTTTAGCACTTTCTTTCCTCTTTCTCTTATTCGTTCTCTTTTGTCTTTCTTTTTATTTAGAGTCCTCTCTTCCTCGGCCCATCTAATTTTACCTCGTCTCCTTAGCACCTTCAATTTTTCTTTCATATGGGTAGATTTGCCTACTTAGTAGACACCCCAGAAGGTATAGAGAGGTTTAAGGCTCAACACCAAATCCCACTAGGGGCTTCTATTATGTATTGCAAACAGGGTGAATGGCATACTAAGAGGTAGGAGGGAGAAGTAGTAATCGCTACGATTGCCTTTATAAAGGGAGGGATGAGAATCCCAATGGATAGAGTTACTAGGGATTACTTAATAGCTCATAGGCTTTCCCCCACCTAGTGTGCCCCCAATAGGTCTAGGATTTTAGGTAGCATAGATGCCCTCAACGAGAAAATGGGCTTGAACCACACCCATCACGACGTTGATTGGATTTACAACCGCCACCACTTAAAGGGGTAGGGGTACTACCTAAAAACTAGTGCCTCCCCAAGTCCAATAAAGGCATGAATAGAGACTATCTAATTGTATCAGGGGATTGGCACGATGGCCTTCACTGCCCAACGAGAGATAGAATACTAGGTGTGGTTCGTAGGTCTAGGTTTATTGTTTTAATAAAACCCATTTTTCTCACTAACATTTTCTATGCCTATTTTTTTCCTATTTGTACTTGTAATTGAATTTTTCCATAATTTATGCTGCTTTTTAACAGTGTCTTTTTTGTTTTTGATGGTTTTGCAGATAAGCACTCTGCTATCCCAAACATCAATCTAGTTAACCTGCTAGATTTAAACAAAATACTTAAGGCCGAGGTCTTTGTTCATAGAGACAGGCAACTAAGAGCAGCTCATCTCATCCTCAACTATGACCCACTGTCATCTAGCTTCTAGGCGCCCAAGTGTGTGATCAAGGCCAGAGACCCGCGCCTACACCTTATAAACATCGCCGTTCTGGGCTTCCTCAATCCAGGCCCTGTCCTAGAAGGTGTACAGCAGATAGAGCTACTCTTCCATTTCATAGTCGAGGAGGAAGAAACTTCCTCCCAACCAACAATCAAACAGGAAGAAGAAGAAGTGGTTGAAGTCTCCGACTCCAACGACGACTTTGAGGTCTTTAACCAGCCCCAAACCCCAGAAACTCCAGCGTATGACCTTAGCCATCTTCCTCTAGCCCAAGTAAGCCATACCCAGGAAGATCCTACCATCCTAGATGCCATAGTGCTACAACGCAAGAAGAGATCAAGCCTCTGGGACTTGCTGGAGTCTCAAGTAGAAGGCCATGTGCCTATGAAGGCAATCCAAGCCAAGCCTCCCACCCTTCCATCTACCCAAGCTCTTCAACTTGATCCTGCCGATAACAAGAGGAAGAGGGATCAATGGGGCAAGAAGGTGGTGGAAGGAGGAAAAAGCTAGCTCTCCAAGGAGGCTAAGACTCAAAAGGGGGCTAAACAAGCCAGGGTAATATAGATAGGGTCCTCTAGTGAAGGGGCTATTATGGATAGGAGGGGTGACTCCCAAGCCGAAGTTCCATCCTTGACTCCTTCCATAGAGTTGGATGGAGCTCCCCCTGCCCGCTAATGCTTTTATTAGGGACTTTAAGCAGGGGAAGGCTGGATATGTGGCCAACACTGTGGAACAAGCCCTATTGCTACCTAGGGATATGGCTGACCTAAGGTCAATGAGAAAGCACGAGGTGTTTCTTAGCTTGAAGAGGGACCTTGCCTTGGTAAGTCTGTTAACTAGCTTTTTCATTCTCAAAATTACAACTGTTTTGTTTGTTTGTTTGTTGTTGTTGTTGTTATTTATTTATTTAACCATTGTACTTCTTTCCTTGAAAGGCTGTCCAAGCTGCCAATAGAGCTGAGGAGTTGGTGAACAGCTCCCAGAGGCAGATGAAGGATGAAGAAGCCAGGTGTATTACCACAATGGACGCCTTCAAGGTGGTAGACAAGAAAATTCAGGAGCTAAATACCTAACTCACCGAGGCTGATAGAGCAAGGAAAAACGTTGAAGTTGCTCTACAAGGGGTAGAGATGCAAGCAGAGACCTAATGCAAGCAACTCCGTCAAGTTGAGGATGAGCTGGCTGCATCTAAGGAGCATATAAAGGTCTTGAAGAATAAGCTAGAGGAGGCAGAGAAGGCCGTAAATAAAGCTGAATAGGATGGCTATGAGGTAGGGGTGGTAGAGACTAAGAAGGCCCTTAGGGCTAAGGTCTCAGAGGTGTGTAGGATCTACTGCCTCCAAGTGTGGAATGAGGCCCTCAACCAAGCTAGGGTTGAGGCCTCCTCTGCTCTTACGAGAGCAGAGAGTGTATACTATCCTCTTGCCATCTGTGCATCAAGCTCCTCGGGCTCCAAGGCTAACACTGCCTCCAAGGAGGAAGGTACTAGTGAGGATAGCCCTGCCAAGGTCCTTACCTCTTCTGACAGTCTTCTAAAAGAGGCAAAGCAGCTTGGGGTTGCTGAAAAGGAAAAAGTCACAACAGAGGGAGTGGCTCTTGATGCCACCAAGCCTCCAGCTACCCTCAAGGATCCCTCTAAGGAGAAAAAGGCTTCCTACAACATGGAGATTGTCCTGGCTACCCTTCCTGTGCCTGCCAAGGAAGACCTCAAGGGTAAAGGTCCAGCCTCCACCACAACTGAAATTGCCAAATCTTCCAAGGCCATAGGAAAGACCAACCCTCCGTAGACTAGGATTTGTAAACTCTTTTTTTTTTTTTTTTTTCCAAAACTTGTAATCAATTTGCCTTTTCTAAGGCTTAGCTTAATGACAATTATGAGCTTTTCTTTTATGCTTGTGGTATTTATGCAAATCCTAAAATAGTATCTGCTTTACTTCACACTTAATCAGTATAAAAATGAGATATAGCTTCATTTCGTTATCTGCATAAGTGATAGTATAGTTACTACACCCCACATAATCAGCAACAAAACAGGCTAAGCCTTCTGAGTACAATCTATAACTAAGTGTACCCTTAGTTTCAAAAACATACCTTAAGTATAGTTAACTCAAAGGACTTGGCATATTGTTGGACTTTCTTTTGGTTTCAGAAAATGGGGAGCGTCTATCCACCTAGGCCTCCACATGACCTTCTACTTAATAGTAGATCTAAGGAGTTGTAGAT